>NW_024040052.1:0-21526 GCF_014851395.1 Micropterus salmoides | reverse complement strand
TGTTGAGGGACAAAAATATGTTCTTTAGAAATCATGTGTTGAAACTCATCAAATACCAAATGACCTTCGTGCTGTGAAGAAATCTGTATCTAACTTTCTGGCAGTTATGACAGTGACAAGAGAAACTGAGATTCATTAAGCAAACACAGCTGCCTTTTACTCAAAAAACTATGGAAAACAAACCATGTGCCATTTAATTTTACACCTCATTTAGCAAGCTAAGCAGATAACCCATTGTTGCCTGGTGGCAGAAGACTAGCAGGCATCTGAAACCAACACTGCCTGCGTGGTGACAGAATTAGCACAGCTAAGTGTTTCACACTCCAAAGGTCAGGAGCTTGCGATGATTGAATATTAGCTTGTGTAGCATAAATGAAATCAATTACCTCCATGCTTCGTGAAGGATGAGAATACAGAGAGGGAAAGAGAGTCAAGTAAATCTGATGGAAAGCGACGGTCACTGTGCAAGCTTGGTAGACCAACTGCTCCAATTCACAGCCACAATCATTCACAGTCAAGTTCGTACGCTGGTCATTTTACCTTGTTACCGCTGCAATGCCACATCCACAACACTATGACCTTGTTATGCGCAAAAACACACACTTTTCCATAACAAGAGTTTTAACAAGAAGCTGAAAAGGTTGCACTGGCCTGTGTTGCACGCTGCCCTTTTGTTTAGCTAACGAGGCCGTCACATGTCCTCTCCACTCACTGCCGGTTCTCTCCAGCTCTCTCTGTGCAGACTGTTAGCCATCAGTAGAAAAGGCCTTCCCATCTCTCAAATCACAGTGGTGGTTTTTCACTCTTTGATGCTGTTTGTCTCTCAATTAAAACTGGATTTTTACTCTTGCATCAAGGTGTTGTGAAGGCTACACAAAGAGACTCTGTAGCTCTGTCAAGTTTCTGCTGGAGCTGATGTGCAACTGTCCTTACATAGATATCAAATAAATACCATTGCAGTTGGTCAGCTTGAGCTGCTTGCATTGTCTCCTACATGTTTTTGATGCCAGTGAGTGATTGTTCACCTTTTTAACCTTCTTCTTTCCAGTAACTAGACAACTTTATTTTGTGATCTGGCAAAGCTGTATCCAGTCCAAACCTTCTTCTTGGCTCTTATTGTTATTGTCCATCGCATTGTGAGTGAAAGAATGTGCACATGCTTACTTTGGGTATACACATAGGCAGAAATCACAGGGGGGTCAGGTCCCCCCCTATCTGTGGGGTGCCCCCCACCTTAAAAAGCATCAAATGGGGACTGAAAGAGGCCGCTTTTTTTCGCTTACTTGACTCCGACCAGTGACCGGGGTCGAGCAGTGTCAAATATCCAATTTTCTGCCAGTCACATTGAACGTGACCTCATGTCACAGCCACACACACACAGGCTAAAACATGTCTCAGGTGTGTGGAAGTTATTCACGAGAGTGAAGAAGACGCAATGCTCACTATTTACATCTGCAGAGAAACACACAAAAAGAGACGCGGTGGATACTGTAAAGCAGGGAGTAGGTAAAGCAACAGTGAACACTGCCGTTGGTGACAACGTCATTCATACCACGGTGGTCTCTATCGGTAATTAACAACAAGCCTGCTCCACACACGGCTCATCTGCTGCTGTGAAAGCAGAATCGTGAGTGAAAAGATACCAAACAGAGTTCCCATCTCCCACAGAAAGCATTGCTCTGAACTGCTTGAAAACAGCTCGTTTGTAGTCCAGCCGTTTCCCTCCCTTCACTGTGACGTCACAATGAAAACGGGCTTGGTTTTCCATTGTAGAAATGTTGTAACTGTACCTTCTTCCAGGTACTTTTCTTCATATCACCTCACCTCCGTCGAGGTTCTACGCGAGCTGAGGGAACAGACTGCTGATTGGTCAGAGAGAATATTCACTATTCACTGCATCATGATTGCGTTCGACAGACAGAGGCCAGCAACAGAAGGTTTTATAGTTTTCGTATAGCATTTCATCACTAAATCCACTTCTGAGAAGTTTTGAGGTGAGAAATCAACTGTGTAGATTTCGAATATTGACAGTTTTACGAGAAGTGATGGCGGAACAAAAATGTGCTTGAATATTTTTGGAGTTGAGAAGCTCCGCAAGTAGATGCGGGGGATGCCTGTGCCAACTCTCGGGAGGAGCGTGTGAGGACGGCCAGCCGCCCGCACACAGAGCCCTCTGCTCCCGCCGTCACACAGACCGCTGCAGCAACAACGGCAGAGGAAAACACAGCTGGAAGATTTTCATACCGCTTATCTGTCTTTACATTCTGAGTAATGTTGAAACGTTTTAACTTAAAAAAGAGAAAGCTGTGTGGATCGCTGGTGTGTGTGTCGCATTGAACATTATGTCGTGGCAGTTGTGTGTGGCGTCGCTATGACGACAAGTTACGTACTATCTCTAGGTACTATCTGCAATGGAAAACGGAGCAGGGCCGAGTAGAGTCGAGTCTATCGATTTGCGCTATGGTAGCATTTTTCGGCAAAGCAGCATAGATCGTCAGAACACCGGCAACAGTTCAACGATTATTCCTTAAAGACGATGCGACTCTGTTTGGGCCTGGAAATTTACAATCACAACCTGTAAGTATGCTTTATTAGTTGTGAATTATCTTTAAAATAAACACGGCAATGTAACTTCACAGACTGTTCAAGTGTGGAGTTGTTGTAAACATTGGCTAACACAGCTAAGGTTATAACTATAATGCTAATGTTACACCTGATGTGAAAGCTACTGAGCAAACGTTCACATTGTTTGGGCGATTATGATTAGCTTATGATTGGCTAATAGTCCTTACCTGGGAACTGCGCATGTGCAATTCCCAACAAAGATTTTGTACAAGTAAGATGCATCACTCTGTAGCTCATGAGCGGAGCGTACAACACATAGGGTGAAAAGAGGAGCAGCAGCAATGTGCAGTATGAGAAAAATATGGTGTTTTTTTAAAATTAAACCATGTAAACCTGTTCTGGTACAACCCCTAAAATAAGTTTTTGAACCTGAAAATGAGCCTAATACCACCTCTTTAATAATCAATGTTTCATTATGACCATACAATTGAGACCAGTGAGAATAGCTAATATTTATACTGGTGCTGATGGGGATCCTAATAAAAATAGATTTTTTCCAATAAATAAAAATGTTTGTGTATGCTGTCAGTTATAGATCTTAGAAATAAATAAAATCGGAATCAGCAGGTCAGACCTTTTAAAAAATCAGTAATTGGAATCAGCCAGGAAAAATGTAATCTGTGCATCTCTTACTACAGCGATAAATAATTCTGTGTGTGAACCGATATTAGGCTGATACCGTAGATCCACTGTTGTGTTGGATTTTGCGCATTATGATGTTAAGTGGCAGATCAGTTGGGCTGCTGCCGTTAAATATCTAATGTAAGAGACATCCTCTATCCCAGAAGAAACGTAAATTACTATGTAGCCTAGGGGACGCAAGTTATTTAGGATAATATGACCCCGTGGTGAACCTATGAACTTAAGTCACACTATTTTTCAACAACTTTGTGTTGTTGGCTGAAAAATAGCAGTAAGACTCTCTGTGTACATGTATCCTATACAAGTTCAATTTTGGCTGTATTATTAGTGTCCCCCTGTCTCTTGAGAAATTTTATGTTTATTGTCCCCCCCTACTGTTAAATGAGATTTACGCCCATGGTTATACAATTAACGAACAACATGGGCTGATAATGTATAACACATCTAACTAGTATCTAGCTACACAGAAAGCCCTCATCAGTGAATTTCCATTTTATAAAGTCATGAAATTAATTTGAGCAAGTGTTAATGTATTATTTTTGAAATTATATTATTTTTTAGTTCTTAAAGGGACTATATGTAAGTTTTTCAATGAAATTAATAAAATTTTATTGTCTTATTGTCAATGGGCTCAAAACTCAATTAGAAATGAAGCACGCCTGTTTTCTCCGTTGCTTCTAGTGTTGTGTCGTTCAAAGAACGTTTCGTTCATAAGACCTAATCGTGTATATGACTCGGGAGGAACGGGTTGTCTCAGTGAGTGATTTGTTCATTTTCACGCATGCGTGAAGGATCTTGGACTCTTACGTTCACTCATCACACGGCAGCTGCATGGGCTCCGTCAGCACAGGAAACAGAATTGATTAGTTCACAACTCTCAACTGTGGGTGTGTTTGAGTCATTCATTTGTCATGTGACAGCTCGGCTACAGGGCTGTGGTAAGCAGGTAGCACAGGAAACAGAACTGATTAGTTCAAGACTCTCAACTGTGGGTCTCTAGGTTTGACTCGTTCACCACTCACATGGGTCCTCCTCAAACTTTCGTTGAAGTGACTGCCAGCACCGGAGAATGAGAGGCAGGTCGGCTGTCAGGTAACAGTCACTGGACTGATATTATATAGCTATTTTGTTAATTATGTGACATTTTATAAAGCATAACATTATTACAGCGCAGTGATGTTGTGCTAAGTTATAGTTTTAACACAGCTGCACCGTAACTTTAGCCCTGCTAGTGTTTAACATTACAGCTAACAGCTGATGAGAGTTGTTCTGGGTCCGCTCCACTTCAGAGCCCCGGCAGGGTTCTACCTGGAGCTGAATTACCTCATAGGTCATCTCCTCTCCAAAAGAAACAGACCCGGTCATTAAAATATTAAAACACAGCCACGTAGCAACGTTAGCGTTAGCTCTGTAAACAGCTAACAGCAGATCCAGGTCCGCCAGAGAACACAACGTAACTTTTACTTTTTATTTATCAACAGAGCCGTACTGTTGTTTCACAGCTCCTGATTGGTGAACAACCTGGCCGTGTTTGAGAGCGATGTGCTCATGTGTGTTTCTCTGTCTGCAGAATCCGGACCTGATGTGGCCCATTCTGCGTCCAGAACGTCTCGGTTTACGTATGTAACCCTGGTTCCCCGAGAAGGGGAACGAGACACTGCGTCGGTTACGACACTATGGGAACGCTTCTAGGCGTATCAGGTCTGAACGTGAATGAAATCACTCCAATCCTATTGGCTTGTTGCTAGAACGGTAAGGTGTGACGGAATAACCGGAGGAGTATAAAGCACACCTGTATACACTCATCATTAGCTTAAACTATGAAGCAGGCGCTTCAGGCGGGGAGAGAGGTGCGGCGGGCCGACGCAGTGTCTCGTTCCCCTTCTTGGGGAACCAGGGTTACATACGTAACCCGAGACGTTCCCCTTCGAGGGAACGAGACACTGCGTCGGTTACGACACTATGGGAACGAGATACCCACTAAACCGTGCCGAAACCCCGCCTGCCCCAGTGTGCAATAAAGTGGCACGACTAAGAGGAGAGCGCACGAGTGCCAGGTGCCGAAGGAAGGTCAAGACTGTAAAACCGAATGAATGTGTGCGGAGTGGTCCAGCCAGCCGCTAAACAAACATCCTGCAAAGAGGCCCCGGAAAGGAGGGCTCGAGAGGCCGCCATGCCTCTGATAGAATGAGCCCTCACAGCCACAGGTGAAGGCAAACCGCGCACCTGATAGGCCAGGGAAATAGTCTGAACAATCCAGTTGCTAATAGTATGTTTGGATGCAGGGAGCCTAGCCCTGGGGGACCCAAAACACACTAGCAGCTGGTCAGCCTTCCTCCAACGGGAGGACCTCAGAGTGTAAATACTCAGTGCTCTGACAGAGCAGAGCAGATGAAGTCTCCCGTCCTCCGCCGTCACATGAGGTGGAGGATGAATGCCTGCAACACTGTGGACCCTGCCGCACAAGAAGGCACTTTAGGGATGTATCCTGGACGAGGGTGCAGGATAGCCCTAATATTCCCCGGGGCAAACTCCAGGCTTGCGGGGAAACCGAAAGCGCTTGGAGATCCCCCACCCTCCTCAGAGAGGTGATAGCAAGGAGAAAGGCCATCTTGAGGGTCAAGTGCTTAGCCTCAGCTGACTCCAGGGGTTCGAAGGGGGCCTCAGCCAACGCCCCAAGAACCACCGCCAGATCCCAAGTGGGAACCTTGGACCGAGTCGCAGGTCTCATCCTCCGGGCACCACGGAGGATCCGTGTGGACGGGGCCCTGGAGCTGAGGAGGGTCTCGACTGCTCCGGCTGTTAGACCCGCCTCTAGATACTGTGCCCCCTCAGGGGCCAGACCCACAGTCACCATATGGCGGGGCAAGGGTGAAGAACCCGGCCCTGCGCCTGGGACAGCAGGTCTCTCCTCAGAGGGACCCGCCACGGCTCCCTGATTCTGCATCCCCGGGAGATACATCGCCCTGAGCGATAGTAACCTCTGCTCGGACCACAGGAGGATCTGACGCACCAGTCTGTACAGAGGGCGCGAGCGCAGACCGCCCTGGTGATTCAGATAGGCCACCACCGCTGTGTTGTCGGAACGAACCGAGACGTGGTGGCCTTGGAGATCAGGCAGGAAACTCCTTAGAGCCTGGAACACTGGCAACATCTCGGATTGATGCACCTGCCAGGATCCCCTTGCAAAGCGGCCGTCCATGACCGTGCCCCGCCACGACGGGCCGTCCAGGTCTGCTCCCTGATTCTGCATTCCCGGGAGATACATCGCCCTGAGCGATAGTAACCTCTGCTGGGACCACAGGAGGATCTGACGCGCCAGTCTGTACAGAGGGCGCGAGCGCAGACCGCCCTGGTGATTCAGATAGGCCACCACCGCTGTGTTGTCGGAACGAACCGGGACGTGGTGGCCATGGAGATCAGGCAGGAAACTCCTTAGAGCCTGGAACACATCCAACATCTCGGATTGATGCACCTGCCAGGATCCCCTTGCAAAGCGGGAGGGAGGCGTCTGTCGAAATGACCAGCCGGCGACAAGACCCTCCCAGCACGGGCCCCTGGGACAGGAACCAAGTTTCCTTCCAAACTGATAGGGAACGAAGACACTTGCGCGTAACCCAAATCAGACGGAGAGGATTTCCCCTTGGGGAAAAACCCTTGGTCCTTAGCCACCACTGCAGGGGTCTCATGTGCAGCAGTCCAGATGGTATTACGCTGGACGCAGCCGCCAGGAGACCCAACACTCGTTGAAAGTGTTTTAATGTGATGGCGTGGCCTAACTTCACCCCTTTCACGGCAGCCAATATGGTGTCGACACGTGCCGGAGACAATTGTGCCCGCATCGTTGTCTAATCCCATACTACCCCTAGGAACGTAGTCCGTTGGGTGGGCGCCAGCACACTCTTCTTTGCATTGAGGCTCAGCCCTAAACACCGCAGATGAGCCAGAACGACATCTCGATGCCGAACCGCCAACTCTCGAGACTGGGCTAGGATGAGCCAGTCGTCGATGTAGTTGAAATCCGGACGCCCTGGAGCCTCAGCGGGGCCAGTGCTGCATCCATACACTTGGTGAATGTGCGAGGGGAAAGTGCCAGGCCAAATGGAAGAACCCGATACTGGTAAGCCACACCCCCGAAGGCGAACCTCAGGAACTTCCTGTGAGAAGGACGGATGGAGACGTGGAAATTGGTGTCCTTTAGATCTATCGTGACGAACCAATCCTCGGATTGGATGTGCGTCACGATGGCGGGGATGATGAGCATCTTGAACCTGAATCTCCTCAGAGACCGGTTAGAACCCGCAGATCCAAAATAGGGCGCAACCCTCCGTCCTTCTTAAGTACTGGCTGTAGAACCGGCGTCTCTGTCTGGGGGGGAGACACGTTCCATGGCCCCTTTCCTCAGCAGAGTACAAACTTCCTGTCCCAACACCGGACCTTGCTCCGGGCGGACCACAGTCCAAACCACCCCGTTGAATTTTGGAGGGCGGGTTTTGAACTGTAGTCGAAACCCATGTATGGCAGTGCGCAGGACCCACGGAGAAATGTTTGGAGGGGAGAAAGACTCCCCTACCCCGGTCTTCCCTGAGCTCCGTCGGGACTGGATGACGGTTCTCAGATCGCGTCTCTCAGAAGGCTGAGGGTGAGAGCGCCGTCTCGCTGCCCCAGCTCCTCGGGGGGGCCCCCAAGAAGCGACACTCTGCTTCCTCACCTCTCCATAGGAGCTTGTAGAGGGAAGGGACCTACGCCTGGCAGCCTCAGCTGCCTTGGGTCCAGACCAGCGAGGGAGGTACTGGCGGAACGCTTCGCCCTGCGTCTAACGCTCCATGGTTCTGCAAAGCTCCGCCAGATCTTCCTCAGAGGGACCCCCCTCTGAACCATCTCCTGTAGCAGGTCGGCTTGGTAGGCTTGAAGCACCGCCATGGTGTGCAAGCTCGCACCTGCCTGACCCGCTGCCATGTACGCCTTCCCCACGATCGTAGATGTGGTGCGACATGGCTTGGAGGGTAACGCCGAGGGGAGAGATAGCTTGCAAGCGCATCCTCCACCCGAGGCATCCTCCCATAACCACAGTCCCTAACCGCCATCACAGTACTGTAATTCAGTGATAGGGGTGTGGAAAGCTGTGTAGAGAAGGGTCTGCCCCATGATTACTCAGTTCATCATGTAAATCAGGAAAGAATGGCAGAGACCGGCGTGGAGGTGGCGCGTGGTGCTTAAGAAACCTTTCATCAAGCTTACCACTAGCCTGTGGTAGACCAGGGTTACATACGTAACCCGAGACGTTCTGGACGCAGAATGGGCCACATCAGGTCCGGATTCTGCAGACAGAGAAACACACATGAGCACATCGCTCTCAAACACGGCCAGGTTGTTCACCAATCAGGAGCTGTGAAACAACAGCACGGCTCTGTTGATAAATAAAAAGTAAAAGTTACGTTGTGTTCTCTGGCGGACCTGGATCTGCTGTTAGCTGTTTACAGAGCTAACGCCAACGTTGCTACGTGGCTGTGTTTTAATATTTTAATGACCGGGTCTGTTTCTTTTGGAGAGGAGATAACCTATGAGGTAATTCGGCTCCAGGTAGAACCCTGCTGGGGCTCTGAAGTGGAGCGGACCCAGAACAACTCTCATCAGCTGTTAGCTGTAATGTTAAACACTAGCAGGGCTAAAGTTACGGTGCAGCTGTGTTAAAACTATAACTTAGCACAACATCACTGCGCTGTAATAATGTTATGCTTTATAAAATGTCACATAATTAACAAAATAGCTATATAATATCAGTCCAGTGACTGTTACCTGACAGCCGACCTGCCTCTCATCGGGGTGTCGGGGCGGCGTCATCTGGCGCCCCGACACCCCGGTGAGAGGCAGGTCGGAAGTCATTGTCCACTACGCTGAGCACGTCCGCCTCCTCGGAGTCGGATTGCTGCAGCGTCTCCGGATCCAAACCGCGAGTGGGGGAAGCCAAGAACGGGCTCCCGAACGAGGAAAGGAAGCGTCGGAGCCAGCGGATGAATGTCGGAAAAAAGCCTCAGCCATCCCGAAATCCTCCGACATATCACGCTGTGAACCCCATGAGTTAAGCCGCCGGGCCGCCCCACGGCCACAGGGCCCGCACCACGGGGGAGAACACATCTGGCCATCCTCAGAAAAGAGAGCCATGCTGTACCTCAGTACCCGCACGGAAGGGGCTTCGCAACAGGCGAAGGCAGCCCCCTCGAGAGCTGCCCGGGCGTGCTCCATCCCCAAACATGAGACACACATCTCATGAGAATCTCCATCCGTGATGTACCGAGGGCAAGAAAAAAACACACCTTCTGTACATCTGGTTGCCGGACATGCTGGTAGACTTCTTCTTCAGGTAAGACACACTGCTTGTAGGACTGGAGCTTTCTTCAAACAACATACAGAGCGCCTGCTGAATAGAAAAAAGCTAATGATGAGTGTGTACAGGTGTGCTTTATACTCCTCCGGTTATTCCGTCACACCTTACCGTTCTAGCAACAAACCAATAGGATTGGAGTGATTTCATTCACGTTCAGACCCGAGAGGCGTTCCCATAGTGTCGTAACCGACGCAGTTCGAGTTCCCTCGAAGGGGAACTGCCAAACTGCTGCGTTGTAGCGGGGTTCTCTTCCAAACTCTCAATAATAAGAGAAAACACAGGCGTAGTCGAAAAATAGTGGCGTGATTTTTATTATGCCGGCCTCCAAAGTGCAAACAGTGGGAAAAAAAAACTTGCATAAAGAAAATGAAACAAAAATTAACTATTTGAAAAAAGAATTTATAACTTACTCAATAATAAAGTTACACAAAAACCCAACATACAATTCACTAGTTACCTCCTCTGTAACCAGGCCAAGACTGCCCTCACAGGACAAAGCTGTGACTTTTAAAGACAGTAGCCCCTCCCACTAGGCTTAACCATTATTTACACCATATAATGAATAGATTTTACTACCTTCAGAAAAGGATTTATATCTATTACTGTCACGCTCTGCCGGTTGGCCATCTATTGTGTTGCACTTTTGAGCTTAGTATGTTGAGTTTTGGGTTCTGTCCTGTCTAGTGTCCAGTATCTGTTATATAGTCTGCTTGTCATGTCTAGTCTCTCTGTTTTCCTCTGCTCTCTCTCTGCCTCGTTAGTCTCATGTCTGTCACCTGTGTTGCTCCCGCCCTGCTCGTTAGTCCCTGTGTATATATACCTGGTGTTTCTGTCTTGTCCTTGTCCGGTCATTGTTCATGTTACCCCCAGTCTGTCGTGTGTGTACTCTCTGCCTGTAACCAGCCTTGCTTGTCTCGTCTTGTCTCGTCTCCCGGTACTTTTGGATTTTGGATTTGGATTTCAGTTATTCAGCCACTCACCTGTAAGTGTGCTCGCTTTTGTTTGTTTATTAAAACCCTTCGTTGTACCTTACCTGCCCCGCTCTGTGTCCTGCGTTTGGGTCCTCCAACCTGCCTCCACACCACGATCGTGACAATTACACTTTGATATATTTTCAACAATAATTATATCCAACATTTTTACTTCCCCTGGAACAGTTACTTACATCACAAATTATTACTACCACCAAAAACCATAATTTTGCAGTTCACATGACCATGAAAGCGCGCGAGAACATGCTATTTAAAAGACGGAAATGTTACACTCCCGTTTTGCCAAACTGAATGGAAAACAGAGCAGCGATGCATCTCGACACATAGTAAGCGTTTGATGATTGTTTAAATGTATGCTTAAAGAAGAGTAGAACTACCAAGTGTGCACCCTTGATCGCGCTACTTAAACAGTAGAAGAAATATGCATAATAGCGAGGTTTATGACCGGCTTAATTGAGGCTGTAAGGGAGCGGGGAGTGAGTGTGTATGTGTGTGTGCGTGCGTCCCGCACGAGTCTGTCAAAAGACTTGAACTTGCCATCACTAGTTGCTTGCACCAGCAACTATTATGCTTTGAATGTGAGGTCTCCGGGTCGGATTCAGCCCTGTGCGCACTCACGAGCCTCTCTCGTACTACAGCAACAACACGGCAGCTAATGACATGCAGTCCACTAACACTATCAAACAACCGGCTCACAGCAAAACACAGGCTCCGCGTAAGGATACAAAACAACAATAAAGGTTTATGTGCTGAAGCCCATCAGACCAAACAGGTTCAGATGATGTCGAGTAAGAACAAAGTGAGCATTAGTAAAGCTGGAGAAACACAGAGAAAGTCACGTTAACTCGCCAGCTAACGGCGAGCAGTTGCAAATGTTATCCGGTGCAAAGTTATATAACGTTAGCTTTCCATATTACTTCACCAACTAACACGACCCGTGTTACTATCCTGTGTACCACTGTTGATTTTGCCTGCAATGTGGAGCGATTTGTTTACTAACATTAGCCTATTGTGATGCAGCCAGCTAACGCTACAGTAGCTCAGATCTGCCGCTGTTTGCTTCGTAACGTTCAGTTTATGTTTATTGTGGTTTTACCAATACTCAGGTACACAGCTTCTCCACCTCAGTCGCTGTAACTAACGTGACCCACATAACATAAAACACTGCAACAAAACGGTCACAACACCACAGAGGAAGAGCCATGCACTAACACTAGTTACAGTAAAGTTACTTACTGTGGTCTAACTGTTATAAAGTATGACACAATCTCATTATAATATCCATTCTAGCTCACTAACCGTTTCATTATCATCCAATAGCTGTGCTGACATTGCTGAGCCTCTGGTGACAGATTCACAGATAGTAAAGATACTGAAAAGCAGCAGGCGAGCTAACGCTGTAGCACATCAGCTAAATGCAGTAAATGTAACGTTATCATGTAACAAGCATGGATTAGTTCTGCATGCAGCTGATAAAACTATTACTGTAACGTTGCAGTGGGAGTTTATCTGAGTTTCCAGCCTTGTCTGTTCTCCCTTTCAGATAGCCGCTGTCACTCTGCCTTTTTTGGGGGGTAATGTGCCGATGTGCGGCTCGCTGCGCTGAATGAAAGGTACGGCGGTTGATCTGCCTCTGAGATGGGAACGTTGAAGTAACAGAGCCTGAACATGTCTGAGTGAAAAGCCACAGTCTGCATGCTGGTGATCCTGCGTTTATTGTGGTATTTTTGTATGAAAGTGGTTGTGTTTCGGATTATGCTCGCTCATGAGTTCAAGCGAGCACGCATACGAGCACACACCTGGTTGCAATCTTAGAACTGCACCGCTAGTGGCTGCTGAAAACTACATAATGCCCCTTTAATTATAATTATTTTTGCAGGTTACTCTAAATTACATATTATACTGTGTTGAGATGCAATAGGTTTGGTTATTAGAAGAAGATTGAAGATATTTAGAAGTATTTATACACTTATTACTATTACAAAAATATTAATGAAGATTAATAAGCCTGAGGCACCATCCTGGAATCAGGGACCAATAACCAAATGTCAAAACAGTCTGAAAAAGGGGGTCTGCCCACCAATCAATGCCAATTTTTAAAAACTGTTTTACATTAAGGGTGGAGAGTGAATCCGAGCAATGATTGTCACAACCAGCTGTTATTACAACACAATGCACAATTAACAACTGTTCCTTAAAAGACAAGATAGGATTTATTTACTGCAGCACAGATCAATGATCAACAACTTCAACAAATAAATCATCTTCTATTCTAAGCAAAATACAACAATCAGCAAGCATGAAGGTAGCAGTGAGTGTGAAAATAGAGGGAGGGAAGAGCGAGGAAAATGGCAGAATTGACCGTGTGGGTGGCTCGTCACTCAATGATCCAAAATGGAGGATATACTCCACCTGCTCTCAGCAAGATGGCATGGAGCACAGCTGGGGTCTAGGCTACACATTGTGGATTCCAGATATGTGTGTGGAATGAGAAAGTGTGTGTGTATGTGTGTGCGTGCGTGTGTGTGTGTGTGTACGTGTGTGTGGTTGTTAGTACAGGAAGAGAGAAAGATTTTTAAAAAGCCACACAGAAAAAGGTATCAGGTTCTGGTTGCAGCCGATACAATGTAACTTTATCAAACTGTACCCAACATTCAATAGCCGTGGTCCTAGATTTTGGACCTGATAAAATATAGCTATTGACTCTGCACGCAGTTCTGTACAGCGGACTCCTTTGGGAGCCAAAAATGTGTTTGGGAAACACAAAACAAAAGAGAAACAAAGACAAATACACTGTTCTCAACCGGTGAGATAGACTTTCACCTAGGGAAACAAAGTTCACTGGGACATCTCATGTAGCAGCTTGCGCAGCAGTGGAAAGAATCAGAATCAGATCAGCTTTTATTGCCAAGTATTATTATTATTATTATGTCCATGTCGGAGGTGGATGAGATATACAGGTGAGGAGAGACAGGCGTTCTCCCCTCTTATGACTGCAGTGATGTTATGGCTGGGCCGCAGGGGCTCGGCCACTATAAATCTATTGTTTGGATTCAACTTAAAAGTCACTCTTGAATGGGACAGAGCAATTTTGGCGCTCTTTCTTTGTTACAGGCTTTTGTTTTACATACAGGCCACCTTACCAGGCTTCTGGCTCTACGTCTTGGCGGCTTGTTTGTTTCTATAAAGTGATGTCCCCAACAACTGAGTATTAATATATCACATTGATGCACTCAACACTTCTTATTCCAAATACAGTTCTTGCTACTGTTTTTATACCAACAGCACATAACTTTATTACATGCCTTGAACGGGGAAAAAACAGCATTATATGGAGAAGTAGGTGTTTTATTATGCTCAAACATTTCATCTACTGGCAACAGTGGAATGGAATGGAAATGGAAATTTTTATGCTTGTACAATGATACCAGAACATTACAAATTGGTCAAAGCTAAACAAACAAAATGTGATGTGACATGTCACTCAGTTATGACGATTCCACGGTCAGTTACACCAGGTCCCAGTAGACCTCACTCTCTTTTATTACATATTACTGTGTGGAAGGAGAAACACTGACCTATGTACATGAATATGTTGTTGATTCTGGTTTTCATACATTGATTGGTTGAATATAGCGCTGCAACCAACAATTATTGTCATTATGAATTAATCTGCCGATCCATTTTCTCAATTATTTGTTTCGCCAGTAAATTTCATTATGTCATAATTTCCGACCGCCCAAGACATTGCATTCAAATGTCTTTTGTCCAAGAAAACCCAACAACAAACAACAAAGAAAAGCATGACATTCTCATATTTATACATTTGTAGAGCAGCATATGTCAAAGTTTCAGTACTCAGACATGTGATAGAGAATTTCAGCACGTGCCAACTTTAGCATGAACCAGGAAGGCCTCCTGAAATGCCCGTGCTTTTTAAAAAAGTTGCTACACAAGTAATCATGGACAGACATTTCAGTTAGCCTCAACTCTTTTGTGCTGCAACGCCAATCACACTCACCTGTATAACTGTGATTAAGTTAATTAAGAGTTAATGTCCATGAAGTGTTATTATTTTATCTACTCCCCGAACTTCAACCACTGTTTGAGTTTCTCGTCAGCTTGGAGTGGTTGCGCTCACTCTGCAGAGGCGGCATGCTGACTGTAATGAACAGACAGCACCATGTGTGATGTGGGAAGGTCATTGCTTTTTTTTAATGGGAGCAACAGGAGGAAATGTCATTAGGAAAAAGCACATATCAATAGAAGAATGATGTTATCATTTTCTAACAGTTTGTTTCTTCTGCTCTATGTTGCTAAATTGAGATTTTGGGCAACAACGTCAAAGTAAACACTGACTGATTTTTTTTTCATTTGGTGTTAGTTAATGACAGTTGTTGTGGCAATGTTGCCAATTTGTTTCCAAAGTAGCTGCTGAATTCTCAAAAGGTCACCTGATGTCACCAGATGACAGAACCTGTTCAGAATTACCTTTCCCCCTAACCTTGTAATTACTGTCTGTGCAGGCCAAAGTTCTGCCAAATCTGAAAATAGGTCATTTGTCTTTTTACTTTCCAAACAAGTACATTCTTCACCAGTTACTTAAAGTACTGTGAAGCTGCCAAAATGTTGCTAAATCTAGCAATGAAGATGTTAAATTAAGTGCAGTGGTCTCACACACACACACACACAAACAATGATATGTATATTCCTTGTCTGTGTTCTGCTGGTTTAGTAGTTTAATACATGCTGCATACAGTAACAACAAATCCCTACAAACAAACAACTCTGTATTTCCAATATCAGTTAGTTAGAATAGCAGCAGACACAGACATTTAAACCCATCAACTCTAACTGTGTCAGTTGAGCCAGACATGTTGTTTTAACTTCTGAGGGGCTGCATTCAAATATTGACGCCTCCCAGAGAGTGTTTAGGCTGTCAGAGGAGCCACCATGCTGAGCTGCAGCACCAAAGGAGGTGCTGAGGTAGCCAAATATAGCCCCTCCGCAGGAGCTCCGTCCTTTCCAGCTTCTCATGATGATTTTTCAAAGCCAAGGAAGTGCATCCTGTTTGAATTGCTTTAGAATTTCACATTAGAGACTAAGTGTCAAAAACTCCATGAGGTGACTAAGTGAATATTTATAAAAAATATATGTAATTTTCATCATGATAAACTAGTAAATTATTTTGTGCAGGAAAGCAAAGTTCATATAACACCAAGGTTGGTTATGGTCTTAATGCAGCATCAATAGTAAACTAAACAAAATATATTGTAAGATACAGTATAGTTTTCACCGGCTAAGATCAGAAGGTTTTGTGCCCCTTGCCGAAAACTGGAAATAAAGTGACAGAACAAGTGAAACCGGGAAATGTTTGTTGTCTGTTAAAGTACCAGTCAGTAAAGTATCATATCGTTTTCTCTAGCCGTACAATGAAAAAAGGATGACATACAGTGCTGACTTAAATGTAAGTTACATATGCACACATATGTACAACTGTATAATGTTGTGGCTTTTAAGTGAATTTTAGCACTTCTGTTATGAACGGGACGTACACAAATACTCTCAAGAGGACATTTATGTGTTATGTTCTATGCTTAAATAAACAGAGATGCTGCTATGGTTACATCTCATCAACCTCTTAATGTCACATCTCTCACCTTACTTCACTTGGCAACAAATTGCCTAGTGAAGTTATTCTCCTCTGATTGTATTGAGGTAGGTAGTACAGGCCTCCCACGCGTGGTGACTTAGCTCTCTCTACCTGCAGGGGAAGGAGAAGTGGCAAGTGTGGATAGTCTTACAGATCTGATTTGTCAAGCCATTACCCTGGTTATGTACTACGGTGGCTTTGCCAAGCAATGCTACTCAATGAAATAAATACACATTAGCTGCTGTCTGCATCAGCCCACAGCTTTTCTCTCCATGTTCATTGCATTCTTGAAGCACGTGCAAGTTGCAAATTGCAGTTAAAAAGGCACAGGGGACAGGTGAGGGGGGGGGGGGGGGGTCGGCGCATTGTCGAAAAGCGCAAAACACTAGAGCTGTGATAAAAGCGTTAGTGTCTTCAATAGGGTGGGAAAAAACGGTGTGAAGCCCATGGATGAGAGAGCAGGAAACACAGGCATGAATCAGCCACAGAGAAGTTGAGTGTCAGAGAGCAAACAAATGAACCAGAACACTCAGTCTTATGATGTAGACTCATCCAAATATCATACAGTATATAATAAATATAGCAATACATATTTGATTTCACCTATCAATCAAGTGCTGGACTGTTGCAATTCTCTTGACATCCCTCAAGATAGCGGCCAGAGTGAGACCTGTTGACATGAGTTACTGTACTGTGGACTATGTGAACTTTGAGCTCCATGTTCATTCAGGCAGAAAAACTGCTTAAACAGAGAGACTGTCGTGTCTGATCTCCAAGTGGTTGATGACTGTGAAACCACAACTTTGGTTTTTCCACAGAGTAGCGTCACATGTCAAGGGCCTTAGTGCCGCTGTGTGCATGAGGGTGAAAAATGTTATGACAGAATCTGCATGATCATGTTCACTGGGATGTAGACGTGCAAAAATATAAAGTGTGTGTGTGTGTGTGTGTGTGTGTGGGGGGGGGGGGGGGGGGGTTCTAAAGTTTCTGAAAAGTTACATTTTAGCATTGATTATTCTTGCGTTCAGTTTGTTGTGTTTTGAATGTGTATTGTTTTGTGAATGTGAATTTAATTCCTCGTGACTGTCTGTGTGCATGCATGTGTACAGACATGCCTCTTGCACGAGTGAGTGTATGTTTAGATTTTGACAGGGGCCTAATGAGAGCCTAGAGTATCTGGGGTGTGGGTGGCAGGATGGCGCTGTTTGTGTCGGCGTGCAGTCACAAGTCTGTGTTTGAGGTCAAGCTGGGGAATTCAGACGAGTGGGTGTGTGTGGTCAGCTGTGGTAAAAATGTGGATTTCCCCTCTATGGTTATGGCCAAACTGGGTTGCTCAGGAACCACTGTGAGTGTTCTTGGACTCTGGCCACTGTAAAGGAAAGGAAGTAGAAAAAGCTATTACAAGTACACGAGCAAGTCACTGTTTCCTTTATTTCTTGTGGCAGTTGCATGGAAGAAGAGATGCAATCACCAAAGCTCTATTACACTTAACGGCGACATAATTTCCACGTTATATTTGAGGAATAATTTGTGCAAGAAGTTATTTTAGTGCACAGTGAAGAGAAGCACGAGTGTCGTTGTGTGTCAGCTTTGGAAATAAAGAGCAAGACGTTTTTGAGCTTTCACTCCATGACATAAAACAATGAGATTGTGACGTACCACCTGACTGATTGCTCGCATTTCCACCCTAGCAACTCTCCCTGGCCGGCTGTCACAGCTGGCCCTGGGCCTGCAGAACACGGAGGCCTAAATGTCACAGCGCCTTCTTCTCCACAGAGGTGAGACAGCAGGGCACCCTAAGTGCTGGTGTACCCACTCAGTATCCAACATTTAATGCTTTTAGAGGAGAGAATGGACGGTGAAATTATATGAATTAAAGCATTTAAAATGTGAAACTTTGAAAGTCACATTCTCCATAAAAGCATTTTACCTAAACATGATGACAACAGCTTTGTTTCTCATATTACTCATTTTCAATGCCTTTGAAAAAACCTCAGGGATCTCAGTTCAGTTCAGGTCTTTTTCACACAGGCTTCCCCCCTATAGAATTTGAAAAGCATACCCTTGAAACTAATGATTGAGATCATAAACTCATTAGGAAAGTGTTTACTGAGGTAATAAATCAAGTGGGTAATAGGGTCATGTTGCCATTATTTCAAATGGGGACTTATTTTTGCAACCAGTGGCTCACTTTTCAGACCCGAAGGTTCCCTCTTGGTTTAGACTGAAACATCTTGGATAAATATCTCTGTTGTGTACGCAAGTGCAATGCACTTTACTACCTTTTAATATGGCTGTTTACATACTTGTTGCAGCTGATTGGGTATCACCTCTGACACGCCCACCAAACGGGAGAATACATACCTTGAAGCCCATTATGCAACTTTGCGCACCATTTCATGGAAACATGTTGTTCAAACCAGAAATATGGCAATATGGTTTTGAGGTTGAACTCGCCCCAGGCTACGCCAAGCGTATGACTGTAATATACAAGACGCAAACAAGAAACAAAACCAGTCGCATGGACATAAAGATGATGGATCTGAGAAAAATGAAGAGAGGTCTTCAGAAATGTGTTTCAAGCAAGTAGGAACTTCTGGGTCTGAATTTTGAAGCGTAAGTAATTTAAACCTGCATTCTATCTAACAGCAGGGGGCGACTCCTCTGGTTGCAAAAAGAAGTCCGGTTCAATTAGAAATAATAGTAAAATGACCCTACTTCTCACCTGATTTAGTCCCTCAGTAAACACTTTCCTAATGAGTTTGTGGTCACGCATACAGCACGATGTTCATTTAGTAAATTATGGTCCCATTTAGAGGAAAATAGACGATAAAGCAGCACATAATTTAGGGCAAGACTATCCTGTGATTGACAAGTCGCTACCACGGCACGACTCATATCCACGGTCTTGTGTAAATTTAACCAGTGCTGTTAAACAAGCTTATTTTGAGTTGGGTATTCATTTTCCTGGTAAGTACGTTTGTTTTAAGCCTGTTTTTTGCTAGCCAAAATTAGCATTCCTATAAAAATCACAGTCAACGTGAATTACAGCTGCAGGTAGTTAACCAGTCTTGCTTGCGTCCAAATATGGCCACGTTTGGTGCCGCTGGTTGCAAAAAATCAACATGGCAGTGGCCAAATTTGAGGCTTCAAAACGGCAGTCCAGAAACCAATGGGTGATGTCACAGTGACATGTCCACTTTATACAGGTTGTGTTGGCAAGTTGCTGTTAGCCATGCTTCCGCATGTTATGGGAATATCTAAGAAAATGCAGACAGCGGAAAACTACACAAAACGTATGGAGAAAAACAACCTTTACCCATGCCACTTTCAAGCTTTTCACGCATACTTCAGAAGTAAGTTTGTTATCTTTGATGGAAGCCAGCCATTTTCCTGTGCAGGGACGTGTATGTGCACAGCGTGAGAAGGCGAGATGACTGAGTAATTCATTTGGAGAGGATCACAGATGTATTTACTAGTGTGCATATGTGCAAGAGATACCCAGATGTGGTGAAATAAGATTCTGGACAATAACAGGAATCTCTGAGAGTACAGACAGTGAAGACCAAAGGATTGACCGAGGAAATCAGAGGGTTAACAGAGGCAAAGCTAAATGTGGGTGTGTGGAAAAAGAGAGTGAGCACATGAGCCAGATAGAGTAAATCGAAAGCAGCCCAGTGACAAGAACAGACCGAGTGGTGGAAGCGAGCAGATGGTGGGGTAATACTGCTCTGCTCTCATTACTTCTCCTTCCCCGACATTATTGTTTGGGAAATGGATATTACAGCGGACATAATAGCCTTTATCGTCAATTTTACCCTGTATAATTCCCATGGTTCTGCTTCTTCAAAGGGGATGAAACACTTACCGAATGAGGGTAGAGTCAGAAGAGTAGAGAAGACACCTACTCCACTGGCATGGACAGCATGCAGTTTATTTCAGCCAGCCTCGGTGCAATGCATACAAAATCAATAGAGTAGTCTAAAAATCCATGAGGGGTAAAACGCTTCCAATAACCTCCCATATGGCCGTATTCTTTACCAGACTGTTTGGTGCCATAAATATAAATCCTGCAGTGCTCCAAAAGCCATCAGTCACAGGAGTGTTTTCATTTAAGAACAAGAGAATATCTATACTCTTGGATCACGCAGCTTTATCTTATCTGCTTCATTCTTTCAAAACAATAAATCTAACAATGGATGAGCTTCTAAATTCTGTGCATGGCTCTGCAAGACAGCCAGACCCCTCCCTAAGCAGTCCAATTAATATGTATACTATACAACTGCATTAAGAGTTTTTTTGAGGGAGGATGACAGGCTCAGTAAGTTCTTTCATCAGCAGATTGGTACGACCAGAACAGCGCTGCAAGCCTAATTGGAATAATTTAACTGCTTACTTTGAAGTGTAAAATACGTGTGCTAGAAAAGAGGTTCCTGAAAGGTCAATGCTACAGGCCATACACGTTGCTGCTTTGCGCTGTAGAGATGATATCATTATTTGGTTCTCTCTTTGATTACTAATGCAGGAAAAATCCTGTGGATTTTCCCTCTGATATTCAGATGAAACTATTTGTTCTTGCTTTGTTGAGATGAATTGTTTGTTTTTTTTAAACTATCAATATCATCTGCTGTTCTGCCGACTGCCTTGGTCATAAAGCGTTACCTTTTTATGGATATGTAAATCTAATTGTTTCTATACTGTATTAGGAAATCAAATCAAGCCTTTACCTGACCTTTACAAATATGAACTGAGACTTTAGATGCAAAATAAGATTTGCAAATGCACACTCAGATGTGCAATGTTTTATGAGAAATGTAAATGTATACCCAATCCATTTTGATCTTCGCCGTGCCAAGTAATGGCTGGCTGCCGTGTTGTTGTGGCACGATGAGTCCGCTCAATGGATCCTTTTTGCAGAACATACTAACAGGGGAGGCCAAAGAAAACTTTGTGCCCTCGCCTGGTAAAGGTGCCATATTTGCTGATTTTTGTACAAAATCTCAGTGTAGGGAAATGAAAGATGTTTCACATGCACATGGATAAAATGCACATTTTAAAATACACACAGTTAAAGTCTTTACAATGTTAACACATTAAATATAGGATTTTCTTAAAATTACTATACTTCAGATACAGTGTGAAACAAACATCACCTCCTTACTTAAAAATGATACTGTACCAGGACTACTACTACTGTGACTACTGTACACTCTAAAATTATAACAA
>NW_024040051.1:0-9440 GCF_014851395.1 Micropterus salmoides | reverse complement strand
TTACATAGAGCTGAACAGATTAGTGAATGATTAGTTGAAACTCAAATGTGAGGATTTGCAGATTTTGTTATATTTTTTGGTCAGTTAGTAGGACAAATCAAGAAACTTTTAAACCTCAACTTGGGCTCGAAGAACTAGTGATGGACATTTTTAACATTTTCTGGCATTATAAAGACTAAACGATGGATTGATAAACTGAAAAAATTATGTACTATTAATTGATAATGAAAATAATATTAGTTGCATCCCTTTAATTACACATATTCATCATTAAAAGGGCCATAATGTCCCCACATGAATGCACCCTATAAACTAATTCATAAACACCCAGAGCAAAAAACCTATAGGACCCTCTTTTAGGCCATGTTGTTTGTTTGTTTATTTGTTTGGTCCTCCTTTTTCTCCCAAAGCACTAATGTAGCCATTCAGTTAAAATGACAGTTTCAAAATTACAGTACATAAGAGAATACTTTCAACCCTGATGACTAAAATTTCTATGCAAATGTACAACTTCTTTTTTCCATTTACTACCTTGATCTTCATGCGTCCAATAGATTTGCTCAGCTTGAACATGACAAAGATCAAGCTCGGGTTAACAGGCTTCCGGCAGCAGGGGCAAGTCTCCTGCCTACAGAGGATAAATTACAGTTAATCCTGCTCATCTGTATGGACCAGACATGACGAAAAATCCAATATAGTACAATTTTACAATGTTTTTTATGCAGTGGTATTGATCCATGTTCAGTACCTCTTCAGCCACTGTAAGATGCATTTCTTACAGAAGATGTGGTGGCATGCGGCCCTTACTGGACACCTGAGGACCCCCTGGCATATGGTGCAGATCAAATCGTAGTCTGGAGTGTCCACAAAAAGCTCCACGTCATAGCCCCCACTCTGTGTTGACACCTCTGGGTCCGCCTAGATATGGCCAACATAAATACTACTTTTATTGGGTTATCATGATCATGTATTTCAGGATGACATTAAGAGTAGAGTTGCGTCAGCTGGACAGACTGTGACCCGTTATGTATCAACAGGTGAGTATTTTCTCTACCGCTGCCCACAACAGGTCCACAGTGTTTTCAATATAAAGGCAAGAGATGACAAAACAGAATTGTTCTGGAAAGTCATATGACTGATTGCATGATAACAAGGTGTAATTCTGCCAAAACAGTTTTTCCCCCACTCAAAACAAGAGATAATTACAAATGGTTCTAAACAGGTGGTTTGGTAGTACTTCTTCAATTGCATTTTTGATAAATTCAAATATTGACTGAAAATTAAAACTTGAGACTATGTTTATAAGGGAAAGCAAATTTCAGAGCTCAACAGAAATTAGCAAAGTAGCTGTTCTCACATTAAGGATGTGTAATAGTTTCTAAATTGTCCACAAAACGGAAGAATAAAATCTAGATTTAAAAAATAAAACAACAACATATAAACAGAGGCTCCTGCCTACTCACCATGATAATCTCCTGTCCTCACCGTGTTTCCATTCCCGGCTCTGGTTTACTCCATATCGGTCCACTCACATGTCACATATGGAACACACACCCGCCTTATCAGTACAACACACATGAACATTCCTGACAAAACACGAACACGACCGGTGTCTGTGTGTGTGCGGACAAATGAAAACAGAAAATTATGAAAACGAAGGGAGATAATGGCGCTCATTATGGAGCCCGTCCTTTCCCTGCTGTTCTAGCACCAAAGCTTCAGCCTCCACGCGTCAAACAGGGAACTTTTAAACATGAATAGCTGCAGCTGACTCTATTGTTATGAGTCTAGGGGGCAACATTTAAAAGTCAAAGTTAATTATGAGACTGTAATGATCACATGGCATTCACACATTTTACTTATAAACTTTAATTTTCATTTTAAAAAACCCTACGAATTTACATGTTTAAAAAGAAGAAATGAATCATGTTGACAGTGGGATTTTACAGCATCACGAACAAACCGGTCTGGCCAATCACAGCTCAGTGCGCCCACATGACGTACAATGGGTGCGACTCGGTTATCCACATGCTGGATGGATGTGTTGACTTTATCCAACGTGTGAAGTGAGGAATAAGTAATTTATGTCACCATAGCTGCCAAAATATTAAGGTTTTGGTTTTCTCGTGAGCAAGATGGCAAACGCCAATCTTCAGTTCAAAACAAAGTAAGTTTTTGACGCATGGCGCGTGCAGGCTGCAAATCTTGATAGCTGGCTAACGCAAGCTAGGCTAAAGTGTCATTTAAAGTTGCTAAAACGTACAGTCTTATTCCTGTTTTCCCATTACAGCTACGTTGTTTCCAGCAAAATAGAACCGTTTTACAAAGGAGGGAAAGTGCAGGTGAGTTTTCCTGTTTGTGTTTTCTGTCTAAATCAGTGTGGATTAACGTTAACATACCTGCCTGAAATGATCTTGACTGGTAATGCACTGCCATAAAGGTGGGGGACTTGCGAATGACAGATTAAAATGAGAATGAAAAATTGGCACTAACCAAGAGCAGTAAACTGATGTTGATATGTAGACTCGTCTGACCGCCCCTCTAACCTCTCTGTCTGTTTGTTTTTCAGATCAGCAAAGATGAAAAATACATCTTTTGCACTTGTGGATCTCGTGTCAATGTTTTGGAGATCAGTACAGGGAAGATCGTCCACAGCGTTGAGCATGTGAGTCCAGAATGGGTTACCTTTGCGGGCCAGAGCCATGCAACCATAATGTTTACAACAACAGAGCCCCTGTTTCGGAGACCACTCTCAGCAGAAAAGAGCTTGTGTTGCTGACTTTTACCTGCCAGCGTGGGTACTTGTGCCTTTATTTTATACTGTGCCAAAAATTTTAAATAAACAAACCAACACAGGTAAATGTTTTTTAAAGAAGGTCAAAGTATGGTTTATATACAAGCTTTTCATTCTGTTTAAAACTTGAACAGGCTTTTTTTTTTTTATTTTTGACTTGGAGTAAGTTTATTGATGAGTCCTGTAGTTATAGTATTGGTTTGTTGGTAATATGATTAGAGCTAAAAGGATAAATTGATTGTCCATTGACAGAAAATCATATGGCAACAATTTTAATAATCATTTTAGTGATTTATTAAACAAAACGTAAAATCTTTTCTGGTTCCAGCTTCTAAAATGTAAGGATTTGCTGCGTTGCTTTGTTTTGAATCACTTTTGATGTTAATATGCTGAAGATATTGGGTAAAAAAGGCAATTTGTCAGATAGCTCTGGGAGCTTGTCAGTTTCTAAATATGATTTCCCCCAGCTCTAAATATGATTTCACTTGGACGCCTGCATTTTTACGCTCTTTTACAATAACCACACAGTGAAAATAGGTTTTGGATATTATTGCATCATCCATGACATTTTATTGTTGACATCTGATAATGTCAAATGCATCCCATCCTCTGATAGCATTTTGTACCTTTGATCATCCTGAGAACCTCTCTGTCTTGTCTGTCCATATTGCAGGATGATCAAGAGGACATCACGTCTTTTGCACTCAGCTGTGATGACGAGGTAAAGCAAACACCTGAACCACCTGCCACTGCTTCAGTCAAACTTCATGATGTGAATTCATCATATTGGCCTGTAAAACGGTATTTAGTTTGTGTATATCTCTGCTCTGTGTCACACCACAGCTGCTGGTAACGGCCAGTAGAGCTCTGCTGCTGAAGCAGTGGGATTGGAGGCAAGCTCAGTGTACACGCTCCTGGAGGGCCATTCACACTGTTCCTGTAGCCAGTATGACCTTTGACTCCACCTCTACACTCCTGGCGACAGGTCAGCAAATGCATCATTAATGACAATAAGCTGCGTCCCATGTTTCTGCCTGGTCTCTGCTACATAGATGCTGTACAGTTTGCAAAGTTTGTTTTCTTGTTGTCTCACAGGTGGCTGTGATGGCACTATAAAGCTTTGGGATGTAGTGAAGCAGTACTGCACCCACAACCTTAAAGGGTCATCTGGAGTTGTACAGTGAGTTCAGATATCTAAGAACTACAAATTCTCTGAATAATATGCATTGACAGAAGTTGTTTCTTTCTTTTTATCCATGATTAGTGTGCCATTCCTACTTTCCCAGTATCTTTAAGATGCATGAACATGTTTTTCTACAAAACCATTTTTCATTTAACAAAAGAATGCATTTTCCACAGTTAGATGTTGTCTAAACACAGTCAATACTTCTATTTTGCCTTTTGATTTGATCAGAAATTAATTGATAAATGAATAGGTAAACATGATTACTTGCCAACTATCAGTTTTAGAAACTGACAGGGTATTTAAGGAGACTGAGTACACAGCTTATTTCCTGGATAGTCAGCTTTATTGAGGTGGGGAAATAGCAGAGTTAAAAAATCAGGAGTGCTTTGATTCAACTACTGAAACTAGTTCACCAGCTGAGTGGCATGAGTGATCTAAGAAAATAACATTTGGTTCAATTAGGCATTATCCGAAAAATGTTTTTTAAATCTGCCACATTTTCTAATATCACAATACTGAAGTGTTTTTAAAGTTGGTGTCTTAATGTTTTTCTAATAATAAAAAAATAATGGATGTATTCGTTTATGTGGCAGAGTGTCATTAAACAGAAAAAAATAGGTTTAAGCGAAAGATACTGCATTTCGTAACTAAATTCAGTAACAGAATAAATGTCCTTTCTGTATCTTTGCAGTCTCGTCCAGTTCCACCCAGACATCAACAGGCTGCAGCTGTTCTCCTCCTCTCTGGACTGTGGCATTCGCTTGTGGGACCTGCGCTCCAGTCAGTGTGTGTGTGCTACAGAGCCACTACAGCGCTGTGACCTCCCTCAGCTTCAGCCCCGACGGTGGCACCATGGTCAGGTGCGCATGGGCTGTTATCTCACATCAAACTGCTGTTTTAGGGTGTTTCTCTAAAGCTGTGTGTAATTGTGTGCTGATCTTTATTTGCAGTTCTGGCAGAGACCAGATATGTACAGTGTGGGACCTGAAGACCCGGAAAGCACGAGAACTGTACCTGTCTATGAGGTAAGATGGTATAATGTCTTATTTGAATAACAAAGAATGATAAGATCTGATCTTTTTGTACTCTTCGTGTGTGTGTGGGGGGGAGATTACAGCCTCATTTGTGCGTGTGTTGTCTATTTCTACAGGCTGTGGAGGGTGTTGTGCTTCTGCCTGAGAAAGAGGACTTCTCTGAGATCGGAGTGAAGAGCAAAGACTTGCATTTCATCACAGCTGGCAGCAAGGGTTCGCCTCGTTAATTGTCCCGAACGTCTAATCTGTGTTGCCGTGCACAAGTCTAGATTTTGAGGCCAGAAGTCACTCCGAGCTTCTGTCACTCACCTCTCCTCCCCTTCTTCCCTTGTAGGTGTATTGAGAGTGTGGGAGGCCAGCACGTCGCGTTGTGTCTACACCCAGACCCTCCCCTCCACCCTCACCACTGTCTCTGAGGCTGAGGGGGAGGAGGAAGAGAAGGACGACGACCCCCGCGGTCTTACATATCTCCTTCACCTGCCCGCCTCTTCCAGACTGGCCTCAGTCACAGCAGAACACAACATACTGCTCTACCAGTTGCCTGGTCTCACACACAGCAGCAGGTGGGTACCGAGGATACACATGTGTAAGATGTTTAGATCCAGTATAGACCAAAACATCTGCTAGTATATTATTACATAATTTCTTTAAAGGATTTTACATATACACTGACAATTGGTTCAATTATAAGTTGAAATTAGTATTGGCATTACATCCTTGGTTTATTACTCGCCGGATTATTATTTAACAGTTATCTCTATTGGATGTCTTTACTCTTGTATTTAAATATAAATTGTAAGTTAAGGAAGTGCTTAGCAAAGTGCTTATTATATTTTATAAGGTATCCAGGTCTTTTATTGTCATTTATGTAAAATTCATGGACATTCTGTTACTTCCTCTGTCCACCCTCTCACAGTTTGTGGGCTACAGTGATGAGGTGCTGGACGTGAAGTTTCTGGGCAAAGGGGACAGCCACATTGTGGTGGCCACCAACAGCTCCCAGCTGAAGGTGTTTGAGCTGCTCACAAACAGCTGCCAGATCCTCTACGGACACACAGGTCAGTCACCAAAACAGGGCGGCATGTGTGGGTGTAATACCTGCATGTGAAACACAATGCAGTGTGTTTATTTATACACCAGAGGGCGGAAAGTTTCTACAGTGCTGCAGTGAGTTTGTGTTGCCCCACAGAGGCAAACGGCAAAAAGTGACATAAGTGTAATCAATGGTTTTTTTTCTTGATTTGATTCAGTTATCTGTCTTTTAAACATTTGAGCACCGATATCATGACTGTTAATGTAGGTAAAACAGCCAATCTTCTGTCTATTTTTGCAACATTTTACAGATACAGATTTTCCATGACTTGGAAATGAAAATCTTACTACACTTATATTACCACACTTGTAATAATGTACAGTCTAATAATAATAAATAATAATAATAAATAATAATAATAATAATAATAACCTTTTAAATGTAGAGAATGTAACTGTAACAAAATATTGTGCTTTAAACACAAAAGTAAAATACATTAAGATTAATGTGAACATAAAATTATACATTAATTTACATGATATAAATCTTTAATAAAACAGCCAAAAGCAAAAATGAAAATGGCTCTAATAACCATGGCAGGATTATGAAAGCTGTCATTAGAGGAAAAATTCAGCCAATTGGGTTATGTCAGGTTTGTGTTGTTGAAAAGTGACTTGCTGAGCAGGTTGGATAGATTTAGTGAGTTTATCTACTCTGACACTCACTGCCCTCTTTTTTGGTTTATGTCCCACAGATACTGTCCTCTCATTGGACGTGTTCAAAAAGGGTTTTGTCTTTGCAAGCTGTGCGAAGGTGAGCACACATCTTTGCACTGTCACACACGGAAACTGAGGAAACGAGACTCATGCACACTGAACTATGTTAAGGCACTCTTTCCAATGTCAACACAAACCCACAAATGTCAAAACATCTGCTGTTCTGTAAAGAGAGATGCTGTTAAACCCCACTTAAGCCAACAGTGATATTGGTATAAAACAAAAAAAAATTCCCCATGCACAACAAATACAGTCAGGTGCTGGTAGAGCGCAGGATTTAGCTAGGAAAAATCAAACACAAGCCACCGCACACTGAGATGACTTTACTGTGATTTATTGTGAACGACTCATTTCGCCTATGGCTTCTTCGGGTTCACTCTTTTTTACAAGAGCACTCACAGTTCACATCACCAGTAATCCCAGTCTCCATTTTTGTATTGCTTTTTACTGTTTTATCATTTTATTTAAATATAAACATATTGAACACAAATTCTACAATACAAAAGTCATAAACATGAAAAAAATCTAAAAATTTAAAAAACATACATGAGTTACAAGAATTGCATAATTTTTGTATGTTGTGTATTTGTCTTTAGGACAGGTCAGTGCGTGTGTGGCAGATGGACAGTGACAGTGGTCAGGTGCACTGTGTGGCCCAGGGCTCCAGCCACACTAATGCTGTGGGCTCCATCGCCTGCTCCAGGTAAAACTTCCTGCAGTCACACATGTGTTTCTTTTCACATGTACCAACACAGACAAAGAATAAGGTGGTTAAGTACAGCCCGAACGATATCTTGGTTGGGTGTCTGTAAATAATATCACAGAGTACAGCTTTATATGAAAAGCGCTATGAGATAACTTGTTGTGAATTGGCGCAATATAACTCAAATTAAATTGAATTGGATTTGTGGCGTTTCAAACAGTGCGTTGACAACAGGGGAGACAGGGAGTTGCAAAGTGCCCCCTGGTGGTCAAACTATGCAACGACAACACTCATAACATGAAGGATCTGTCTGTCCATTTCTTTTTTTAATTGTCATTTATCGGCTGTTATAAACACTGATTAGGAATTAAACAGTATGAAAATTTCATATCACGATTATAGTGACCAAAATTATCACGGTTATCAGTATTATCAGTATTGTAAAAATGTACCAAAAAAGATTAAAATGTACTGATTCACACACTGAAACTTTTATATTGAAAACAAGGAAAAAAGTACTATTTTGTTTGCAAAAACATTAAAATAACAGCCAGTTCCTTTTGTAAATGTATGAAAACCATCTAAGTGTGCATTATCATATAGATAATATAATTTATTATTAGATAATGCAGTGACCCCATGCACAATTACATGACAACAAATAAGTCTTTAGAAGACAGTGATAGTAACTGCAACAAGCCCATCAACTGACAGAGGAGTACATACTGCGCATGTGCGCCTGCTTCTGAGAGACTGTCGCTAACTTTAGTTGATGCTGGACAGTGTTTGCCATGAGTTTATAATAGCGAGGTATCCAAACCCGGTTATCATGGTAATTAAAATGTGTACGGTTATAATAACCGGTAATCGTTTCATCCCTAACACTGATACCAATTTATCTGTAATTAGCTGATATCAGCCAATAATATCGGTAGGGCTTTAGTGGTAAGTGTTAAGGAATAGAAGGAAAGGAAATCAATGAGTCTGTGTGACAGTAATGATCCTCCAAGTTGGCGTGTGTTTGTGTCCAGGATGAAAGCATCGTTCATAGTGTCTGGCAGTCAGGACTGTACTGTGAAGGTGTGGGATCTGCCAGCAGACTTGTCTACGGCAGGAGCTGATGAAAATCAGCTGACCGCCCGCGCCACAGAGAAGGCACATGATAAGGTAAAATTTTGTCAGTTGATTGCTTTTCCTATTAGGAATATAGAAACTTCCTTCAAAGGATTATTTTGAATGAATTTATCCATTATACCACATGACAGTGTCTTTGTCCACATTTGAGCCCAGGACATAGAGGTTGTACCCTGTTGGATTTTACATGAACTATTTGTATCAAGCTGTTAACCTTCACCTTGGCAGGTGTTTTCATCGCTGTTTCTTTACGTTCATGTTGTCAGATGACTGCGTGAGTATAAAATAGTGATTTTGATTAAGGGCCTCAATGCTGTCCAGATAACACAGTTAACTTCGATTAACAATTGTCCATTCATGTAGTCGTTTGAGAACAGAAGTATGTGGCAGTGATTGTATTTATTAAAAATATAAACAAGTGCAATTCACACCAAAGAATTGGATGATCTCTCCTTGTATCCTTTGTCATTTAAAAGAGGAGGGAGGAAAAGTCATTTAATCACTGTGTTGGCTTTTTAGAGTTCCTGGTGTCCTGAATGAAGTCACAGTATACTTTCCATGGGTGAAGTCTGTTATGTAAATGCATTAAAACCCCATTTGAAGGCTGATTGTATAGCACTTTTCCAAAACCAGTGTTTACAAAGTTCCTTAGATGCAGCAAACCTAAGAACAGCAGCAAATATATAAATATGAGGTATAACATAATGAGGTCAACCGATACAGCTAAAAACGCTACAGCAAACAGATACTATTATGAACAGATCATAATTGTTCATTCAA
>NW_024040050.1:0-24971 GCF_014851395.1 Micropterus salmoides | reverse complement strand
GGACCATCTCTGTCAGCATCTCTGACATGACTTTGGGTTTCCTCTCCTATGTCCAGCTCACTACGCAGCCGGGCGATCTGAAAGCACACAAGGTCAAAAGGTTATTAAAAACATTCAGGGCTTATTTGGAATCGGCAGTGCTGCGGATGTTCTTGACAGCAGGAGATAGTTATGATATGTCAGTAAAATCTGCTTTATTTTAATAAAAAAGCTTTATTGACAGTCTAAGGGAGGAAATTGTTTGTATTGATAAATTAAGCTGAGTTCACTTTACATGCAACAGGTGCAGCAAAAAGTTCAGTCAAAGGTAGCTGTTGATGCCTCTCACCTGTTCAGGGGTTGCTTTGATAGGGCTGGGCATGTTGGGGACCTGTGTGGCAGGGTCGGGGGTCGGGGAAGGTGCAGGAGTCCCGACAGCAGGTGATGCGGGGGCTAGGTACTTCATCATGGCCGGGTCCACCTCTGGTGTACCCTGGAGGAAACAAAAAACACCTTAGGAAAATTGCTGTGTGAACATCCACATGTGTTTGTACTGTATGTGCGTGTCTTTATTTTCACCCTCTGTGGTGTGTGAATGGGAGACAGTGCGTCCAGGTCTGCCATTGGGAACTCAATCCCTTTCCTCTTCAGTTCCTCATAAATGTGGACCACACCAGTTAGATCAGGGCTACTCCTGAAGGCATCAGCCCATGCCTACACACACACACACACAATAAACATAAAATAGTACACATATCACACAATTTCGCAATGGAAGTGTGGCTTATTTGTGAACAGGAACAGAAACAGCACTAACAGAGAACGCACCAATACCTGTATGAGTGACAGCACTTTGTCTTGTACGATGGTCGGAGGATTGGATTTAGGGGAGATGACTTTGACCAACACACCGTCGATAAAATCTCTGTTGGCCACCTGGACATGAAACCTGTGACCACAGTTCTTCACACATGTCTCCAATACCTGCAGAGAGGAAGACAGATTTAAACAAAGGTGTAAGCCTGTAATATTTAAAAATATAAAAACAAACTGGAGAGCAGGAAAGTTCTTGTGTTTGAGGCAGCTGAGAAAAGGAAGGACTTTGCTCTCTGGTGTTCATACAAGATCTCAGTCAGGATGCTTTCATCACGCAGAGGGGCTTTTAACCAGCAGAGCTGTCAAAAATGGGTGAACATAGAACACAAGGCATTGCTAAAACCAGCCCCGACAGTGGCCGGGAGAAGAGACACAACGGAAGAAAGTGACCAAGAAAGAACACAAAATCTGGAGAGGTCAACTTTTACGCAGCGTGCAATCCTTTAATGTGGCTTACACATTGAAAGGAGGCTTGGACACGGCTTCCTGAGAATAAAATCAGCACAAAATATGTGCCATTTTTATATGATTTAAAAAAAAGTAAGGACTTCTCACCGTCAGCGCCAGCATCACTTCTCTGTAGTTCTTGTTACCACTGAGTCTCTTCTTCAGTGCCCGCATCGCGTCTTTTGGCCTGCAGCGAAACGTCAGAGAAAACACAGCTGGATGAAGCACCCCAGCTGAGAGTAGGCATAACATCTTTGACTTTGTTGGAACAAATGGTTTTCTGTGCCACATTAACAGATGCCAGTCAGTCTGTCAGTGTAACTGTTTGACTAAGACAAAGAAGAACCGTCGCACCATCTGTCTCTCTCTCTATTTTCTCTCTGCGTGACTCTCTGTTTCTCCCAAGGCAAGATCAAAGCTGTCCATGCATGAAGAGTTTAGGTTTGGCTTTCTGCCTCACACTGCCCGTCTCTCCACTGCAGATGAGGCATCATAAGCTTTTATGAACTCCTTCATGAGATACGGTAGATTTATTATGTTCTGATATAGATAGAAATGGAGGGAGATGGAGTGCGAAATCTGATATAATGCTTCCTCCGACAGCATGTGTGTGTTAAGTGTGTTTCTGAGTGTTACAGCTGCATTTTGTTGGTTTTTGATGGAGCATCTGTTTTGTCAAATATTGTTTCCGTACTACTTGAAAGCACAGTCTTGCAAGGCAACATTATCAGTTGCTGAATTTCCTGAACCTCAAGTCTAAACAGATATTGTTTAATTTTCTGAACATCTTGCAGACAAGACGTTCTGTGTTTTGCGAAGCAGAACTCCCTCTGTGTGTGTGTCTTTGAGTGTGACATAGAGGGCCCCATGTCGCATGTCAAGACAATGAGTGTGCGTAGGCATGAAGAATGTGAAAAGGCAGCGGAAAAGAGAAAAAAAGGAAAGTGCTGACGGAAAAAATGGAAAAAGACAGATTCCAATTTTCTTCCCGAAAAACACTCTTTTTCATAAAAAGGAGATACTGGCTGGGATCCCATTACATTTATGTAAGCCGATTTAATGATGAATGTGCCTAACTCTCAGAAAACTAAAAACTTTTTTTTCTAGGAAGCCTAATTACAAGTGAATTCAGTGGTGTCGAGAAAACCTTACAAAGTGTAAAATAAATGGAAATTCAAGTCTCATCAGAATCTACATTGTGTCTTATAAACACAGTTGGCTGGGCATCTTTTAACGTAGTAGACTGACATAAGAATTTCATTCATTCGTTCATTCATTCAGCCAGTGGCACCTAAAGAAAACAAAAGGCCGTCTGTAGTGTGGTGTCTGTTGGTGAAGCGCAGCAGTCAAGTGTATTATTTGTTGGAGTCACTCAGTCAGCCAGTGTGTGACAAAACAATGAAACGTCCATTAAGTATTGGTACTGACTAATCCTGCAGAACGCTGATAAAGCATATTATAACCCATGATTAACTCCCAGAAGGTGTAGCAACTCACCCCTCGTCTGTCTCATTTATGATATCGCAGATCTCCATGTTGAGGGTCCAGTCCTCATTCTGTAGGCCTCCATCTGTGGCCCTCTCTGGAGGAAAAAACAAAGTTCAACAGAATATTCATACTCATATAATGTTGTTTCCCCTTAAATTCTGTCTGAGCACCTAAAAATAAATGTAAGTGTTGAGCCCTGAGCCCATCCTTAGTCTTCAGTGTAGTGTAGTCGTGTCGCATCGGTTTCTATTTAATTTACAGCAATATGTGCACAGACCCAACTTTATTCACAATACCGTGGAGAGAAATATACAATACAGAGAGTTTAGTTTTATCTGAATACTAAGTCTTGGCTACACCCATAATCTGTATAAACACCACAACCCAAATCTGAGGGTGGCTGGCACTAGAGTATTTTTAACTCACAATAGCTGTTGAGCTCATAATAAAAATTATACTGGTACTACTGTGAATTATACGATGTAGCACACCCCTGGCTGGCATTGAAGTAAATTTTAGTTTTGATGCCTGATCCACTAATTGCACCCTGCCAGCTGTCTCACTAGTAAGCATGATGCTGGATGTTAGTCAGGCTCGGGGTGTCGCCTGCACTAAAGTCGTTGCACACTAATTAAAGCAACCATTGGTTTACATAACATTGAAAGTAAAAAGTTACGTAAGCCAATCAGCATGTGGTGACACACTTCAGTCCTCTGTGTCTCTCAAACGTCTCTTCTTCATCAGCCAAGTATTTTGTGTGTACAAGTAATATAACAAATGGAAAACAAATCATGAGCCAAAACCTTATTCACTAAGTTGATGTATGAATCCACACTTTAAAACCCTTGAAAACTTGAAAAAATATAATACTATATATTTTGAAATAAATAAGCAAAGATTGAAGTAAATTTTTTCTATTATTATTATATTTTTTTCAATTATTTATTCGGGGTTTAACACACAAAAACTGCCCCATTATGACTGTGTGGGTGTGGTTTGATCAGATTTGATTGACAGCGACCACCAGATCATGTCATCAGCTGAATCCTGACTGGTGCATGGAAGTACATGACATCATTGGAGCCCCGCCCACTTCTAACTAGTGTGAGAAACATAAAAAAATATGTATTATTATTATATACATATATATAATACATATACATATTGTTACTAATACTGTGTTCATGTAGGATCCCATTACTCTCTAACAAAACAGGGCCTTTAATGAAATTCTTGACTATTTTTTCTTAACTATTTTTTGTCAAGAACAACTTCACAAAATTACAGTAAAAATTTGTAAAATGATAACCTGAATAATAAGATATTAAAACAGCTATAGAAAAATCAACTCCAGCTGTTTGTTATTGCAATTATAAATTCAGGAGGACAGTCCGTCCAAGCAAATTCCATTGACAGCCAAACAGGAAACTAATCTTTTAGAAGGGTTGGGATGAAGTCTTGGGTCTAGGATCAGGAGAAAGATCAGACTACTGTCCACCTGTAAACGCGCAAGTGGGTCCAGAGTATAACTGGATTCAAGCGGCCTGCGAACAGACATGTCCTGGTTTCTCTGTAGTGTCCGAGGGTTTTTGGAGTTTCAGTGGACCCAAAGATTGCTATGTACCCGAGTACAGGCTAGCTAGAGAGAGTAGATTAAGTGTACTTCTCTGTTTATTCTCTTTTCAAAATAATTGTAACTCAATTATTTGCTCAACCCCTCAGCCTGTTTTTATTTTCCATTTAACTCTTTGAACCCTGATTGTACACTGCACTGTAACTTTTATTATTTTTTAATTCAATTTCAATTTCCCTATGTTGCTTTTAAACTTTTTTATATTTCCCTGTTGCTTTTATGTTTTATGTAAAGCACTTTGAATTACCTTGTTGTTGAAATGTGCTATTCAAATAAACTTCTTCAGTCCTATTAGTTTTGGCAACATTGTTATCACACATGCACAAAAACCTCTCACATGCTAGAAAATATGATCCACCACCTGTTGCTCCGATGCCTCCCTCCCACTCTGCTAAATTAACTAAAACAATCAGCTGGAAAGACAAAAGCGAACATCTCAGAGGAAAGTGAAGCTGGTGGTGGGTGTGATGCAGCTGTAGACTCTGAGCTGAGACCTGCTTTCCCCTTCACACTCCACCCTACCATTTAATAGAGTTTCGCCTACAGCCAGGAAATTATGTGATCCAAACTGTGAGACGCTACAGTGATGAACTGTCTTTGCAGTCATCACCGCATACCTCTCTCCGCCTCGTCCTTCCTCTCCCGTCCCCCCCAGAATCCATCCATCACATCTGTGGATGCTGATATCTTTCAGCATCATAGTCATTTGGGGCAAGATTCACAGTGAAACAAAAAAAAAGTTTTTAAACTACTGAAGTGAGCTGTGACTGACACTCAATAGATTCTCATTAGACGGTTCTCGAGCTTGGACAGGAGGAGCTTCTCTCCCTGAAGCGCAGAGGACCTGAGCAGGCTGTCATGCCCAGGCCATGAGCCTCTCACTGGGCCGTGTTACCTTCCTTTTGGGAAACTCAGTGTTGGACAAGCCTGACAGCCATGACTTATTCATGCTCTCCCTCCCCTAAACTTAGTTGTCAGAGACTGGGCAAGCAGTGAGAGACAGGCATCTTAAACACACTTATCTACACACAACAGAGACATAAAGTGAATTTCAACATGAGCAGCATTTAAAAACACTGCTCTGTGGCTCTGTGTTAGGCTGCACAGCATATGAAGCATTCATTTGGACTTAACCAAAGACTTAGACCAACCAAAGACCATTCAAGACTTAACCAGCTACTTCTGCTGGGACATCCCATGTAATCTCTTCAAGTGGATTTTCAGGTCAACGCTGGGCAGAGCACAGGTTGCAGAGGAGGAAAGAAAAGAGAAAAGAAAATCTGATCTCTCAATGTGAAATGACCTACAATGACACTGGACATTTAGAGCCTTGCTAATCAAGTTAAATGCCTGCTGAGTGCATTCATTCATGGTGTTGTGTCAATCCCCCCCCATGTCCTGGGAAATCGACACCACACCAGTGAAGGCAGTCCATCACATGGCTTTAACGGCGGCAGGCTGTGCCACGCACTGCCAACAAAGCCAAACATCTCTGGCCCTCGCCGGCGCCATCTCTCCACGTTTTAAGACTCGTCCTTTCACCACACATTTTCTACTTTTCCTTATCTTTTGTCTTTATTCTATTTGCTTACTCTTCTGGATAGCAACAGCAGAAATTCCAGCAAATTCTGGTAAGTACAGGACTCTTTAGCACAGCATTCAGAGGACTGCTGTCTGGTCAAATAACGGAAGAAATTCTGCAAAAGATAAGTCAGCGGATACTAGAGTTATATAAAAAAGATGGCATGGCAAACTGACATATAGGCCTACCTACAAAGGGAACATACACTAAAGGGATCCAATTTAATCCCTTTAATGTATTTTCCACATTTATCATTGGTGCAATTGTATTGGTTGCTTCAGCTAACTGTACTGATAGCCTCTCACCAATATGTTCACTTTTAGAAAAAAGAGGAAAAGCAATGGAGAAAAGCAGGCAACATGCCTTGACCATGAAGCTACAGCATGAAGAACAGAAAGAAACAAAACATACAAAAGAACCAAGGCTTGAATTTCACCTCATGAAAAATGACAACAAAAGGAAATGCACACATAGTAAACACCTGCACACATCATTCACCACCTCACAGTCACTTTGGAAATGAAAAAGCTCCTTGAAGTTCTTCACAATGGGTCCCTCAACAGATGTTATCTGTCTCCTCTGTCGATATATCTCTCTCTCTCTCTCATTGGTTCAGGTAAGCTGATCCTTCGCCTGGCTGCTGTGGAGTACTGTAACACTGCAGCAGCCAAACTGACAGCCGGCTGTACAACTCTGCACAGTGCAGTCACTCACAACAGAGAAACCAGGCAGAAGACGCAGCCATCTCTGTGAAATTGGAAAATCCAAGATGTGCCAAGATGCATAAACTAGAAGGACCAATGTAACGTAAAATGCTTGAGAGGATGCTCACAGTTAGTGTCTGAGGGTAGTCTTGGATGACACGGCACATAGCAGTTGACCAGTGGGTGGTGGGAAACATTCACTCTGGCCAGAGGACAATTCAAAAGCCCCCTAACTCCTATAGATGTCTTTCCTCCAGTATATTTCTACCCAGCGCAATGAGGAGCTTGATTAAGCACTGTGGGGTTATCTACTTTCAAAGTAGTTAAAAAGTATGAGAGCTACACCATAGATTGTATACACAGGCAGGTGCTTATTTTAAAAATACCAGCTTAGTGTACTTTACTCACAGACATATGTAATCAACAAATGCTTCTGTGACAGCTGCTTCATTTACTTAGGCCTAAAGGTAAACACAAAATTGTGAGAAATTAATGTTTGGCCTGCATCTGTTTGGCAGGGGCTTAACTCAAACAAACAGGAAATGCTGCTTAAAATCTTTAGGATTGTTTACACAACTTTGTAAACACTTGCATTCAAAATGAATTATAAACTGTTTATAAATAAAAAGGGAAAATGATATTAGTCATGTCAAGGTAGGAGATTATTAGCTAGCAGAATCAAAGAAGGTGGTCTCTCTATTAAAAGGAACAGAACAGTAATGGTGTTACTGTTACAGCTTGGGTGGGTGATATGCAGACAATCACAAATGGGGGACTTTACATTGTTGCACCCCGACTACACTTTTACATGATCTTAATAAACAAAAGCATTTCAAGTAACAGATCTTACAGAAAATCTATTCTTATCATGTGTGTTATTCTCTCATGAGAAAGGCACAGCAAAGCCTTGGTTGGGTTAGAGGTTTTTCATCTCTGAGCATGTTTGCAAACAACCGGGCAAGACGCAAAGAAAGATGCAACCACACAAAAGGGATGTGGTAATAGGCCACGTCTCCCTTCTCCTCTGCAGGACAAATAAGCACCAGAGAATAGATGCTTGAGATTTAAATCTAAAACCAGCTAGGCTGACCAACTATTGTTCATGAAAACTAAGGAAATACTGAACTTCAGCTTGGCTATGGACACGGCCCATAGCATTCCCTCTCATTTAACTTCCTTTCTTGAAAACTGTATGTGTCTTGTCTACACAAATGCAGTGATTTGACGTATTATGTACAAGTAATTACAGCGGACTAAGTTAGGAAGGTTAGCTGGCTAACATTAGCTGAAAGCTCACTGCAAGTAACGTTAACAGATGACGTTTGTTGCGATGATGCTTGCTAGCTGGCTATTTCCACTGGCGCGACCTCAGTAAACCCTGGCGGAAAACATCAAAATGCTTGTCCATGCTCAAATTATGTATTGTGGAGGAAGTATCACATCTCTGATGAATAATTTTTAAGGCTAACGTACCTATACATTGGCCCACAGGAGTGCTGTACGGATTGCCAAGTAAGAACTCCATTTTGACAACAAACAATCCGCTCGGGAATGACTGAGGCTGTGGCCCAGAGGCGGTACCACCAAGTCCCGCCCACAGATTAATACTATTGGTGCAAAAAACCAGAACCTTCACGACGTATGGCTGGAATCAATGTCGGTCATATTTAGCAAATGAAGCTATGTTCAACAAACATATTTATACAATTTAAACCATATGTATATACATGTAGTTTACTTGATACATGCACGGAAATAGACAAACAACGATATAAAATGAACTGAATATAGAACATTGGACTTTTGAAAATATTTTTTGTAGCCAAAATAAAACAACTGTGCGCGAAATTTTAATGTCATCATACCTAACGGTTTATTGATTTTTGTAGGTCAAGCAAGTAAAATTTGAAGTTTAACATTTATTTTAACAGAATCATTTGAACGAGCTTGAACGCAGCTTAAGGGTTGCTAGTTGCTAGGTAACAGAATGTAAACAACAGAGGTAAGAGGTTAGGTAAGAACTTGCTTACTTACTACTAAACTGCTTATATTGTTTGTTTGTTTAAGTATTTTGCATTGGGAAAACAACAACTAGCTAAATTTTGCGATTGTCGTTGGTAGGTACTTAATTTTGTATAATGTTTGTCTGGTAGGCCCATTCATTCATTCGTTTTAGCAAGCTAATGAAGGATGGAAACCTAACGTTAGCTACACCATCATTCATTTCATTTTTTTTCTTCTCATAATTTTTATCAGAACAAAACAAGCTCCAAATAAAAAAAAATAATCAACTTTCTTCTTTGAGCAGCAGGTAAAGTAAAGTAAAGTGTGCCTCCAACGCCCACTGACAGCAGGATGGACGATCATTGTGGTAAAGTTAAGGCCATTTTGATGGATGAGGAGATTCTGCAGAAGGCAGTAGAGGAGCAAGTCACTCAAGATCAGAGTGGGCGCCTTGCTGTGGCAGATGGAATCCACTTTCATGAAATCCTTAAACTTCGTCTGGACTACAGAAGTGAGAAAAATAAAAAGATTTATAATCAGTGTATGAATGTATATTGGGTTTAGGTATGTGAGAGGTTGTTTGTTCGCAGATATCCTGATGATTGACCACTTATGGGAATTCACGTCCTTGGCCAGGCTTGATATGAACAACAATCTCATAGAGAAGATTGAGGGCCTGGAGCGTCTGGGCAATCTGAAGTGGCTTAGTAAGATGAAGCCTTTATATTTATATCCTGCAACACTTTCTTGTCATAAATGTGCAAGTTTTGGCAAATATATAGACAAAATAAAATAAAAACACCCAATAACTAGCAGTGCTAATGATTCTGAATGTATCCTTTAGATCTGTCATTCAACAGAATAGAGAAAATTGAGGGTCTGGAGTCTCTGCGGAAGCTTGAAGTGCTGAATTTGTCCAACAACAGAATCTCTGTCATTGAAAAAATGGACGGGCTTGAGAAACTCACTCATTTCTGCATTGCAAACAACCTCCTTGGACAGTTGGACAACGTAACTTGCTTGCATTAATCTGTCATACATTTATAAGTAACATACTGCATTTGTATTTCAAGTAGGCTACTATGTTTCAGAATATAGCATTACAGAATGTTTACATAACCTAATGCAAAAATGAATCCATTTCAAAGGTGCTCTATCTCAGGAAGTTTAAGAACCTGTTCACCCTCAACCTATTTGGAAATCCTGTGTCTAAGGAAAACGATTACAAAATTTTCATCGCAGGATACTTTCCGACATTGATGTGCCTGGACTACAGATTACTTGACCAGAAAACAGTAAGTATAAGGTATTCTTCCATTAAGCTATTTTTATTGTAGATAATTTGATGACTTTGCCAGCTTTTGTTTGGAAGTTTCTGATTTGCTTGTTAATAATAAATGATGTGTTTATGTGCAGAAAAATGAAGCATCTATCAAATACCACTATGTCCTTGAGGAGATGAGACATGAGGAGCTGCAGATGCAACAAGATGATCACGCTGAGCAAAGCCAGAAAGCTGGACTCAAATTACACACAGTAATATAAAGTTCACATTTGGTGATGCAGTTCATTTCCACTGAGCTCTTGACATTTGTGTACATACTTAAGTTCAATTCTACTTTCCTACAGGATGCCTTTGTGGAGTTCCTGAATGGGCCTTGTCTGTTTAAGAGCATGTTCAAAGATGATCCAGAGGCAGATAAATTACACCTGGTTCCTGGGGTGGCTCATTTGCTTCAAACATATCCTTTGTTGTCTTGGCTTTCTTATCCATGCAGGTGTGTTCATTATGACATATAATCTGGGGAAATCATTACATGAATTCCTTAACCCTGCACTTACATTTGAGCACCAAACGGTGGAGCTGTGCACGCAGTTATTTGAAATGGGCTTGGCTGAACATAAGCGAAGAGAGACAGAGGTGAACTCCTTCTTCATAGGTCAGACTCAAGCTGTGACAGACTACCAGCAGAAAGCATTGCAAACGTTGGCAAATTTTGAGCAGCAACACAATAAGGTGAAAAACGGTTATACAAACTTATATAGTCAACTCAGTAAACCTGGTATTAGTATACTGCAGCAGACTATTAATATGTCTTGCATTCACACCGCTCTAGAGGATGATGGAGTTTAAGCAGTTATCAGACCCAGACCTACTGAAGGTCAAGATCAACCACTGTAATGATGAAATCAACCAACTCTGTAACAGCCTCATGACACTGGAGTTTCAGCTGGTCAGCCTGCTGGAGGTAGGTGTGTCTGTGCGTGTGCTTGTATGTGTACACCTTCTGTACTCTGTGAATACATGATTTCCAAATCTGGTTTAAGTTTATTCAGAAAAACATTGTGTGTCATTGACTCAATAATAGAAATTGTGTTAAATATAGATTATTCTCGAGATAAATATACAATAATTTACTTAATACCCACAAAAACTGCATGCCTCTCTACTGTGCCTTTGTTTCAGATTTACTCATTATGTTCACCTCCTGTTCATTTCAGGATATCCTCGAGAAGTTTGACATCACAATCTCGGACATGGTCGGCAACTTCAGTGAAACTGTTCAAGGAATATATCCTTTCTCACTTCTCTCATTGGATTAATTTCCAATGACACTGGTTCATTAGTGCTCTCGGGCTCTTGTCCCCACTATTGAGACACTCAGCTCATACTACATATAAAATCTGGGTCCCAGTTGCAGTTCCTCGCATTGTGCGTTCAGTAATTGAGCCTTAATTAAATGTCAGTGTTTGAATCATACACAATGGCACACAAAGTGTTTGGGTGCAAAATTAGTGATTGTTTAATTTAGATGTTCCATGACATGGTCATACATTTACCCAATGTCGAGATCTGGAGGACAAGTATCATGAGAAGGTGTGTGCGATTGCTGAAGCCACTCTGGAGAAAGTAGCCAAGGAGAGCCTGGAGGAGGACATGCCAGATGATATTAAAATGGTGAGTGTCATCCCTTTTAGGATTACGTTACTGGGACAGTTATAGCCTAATGAGAATGTCGCCAGGACGTTTCTCTCGGTTCTGCTGTTTAATCTCAGAGATAACTGAAGAGGACTGTGTAGAATGTGGGTTATTTCATTACCTTTAAAATAAAGTCAATTACTCATTTTAGCATCAATATGTAAAGAAGTATGTTTATAATTGTAGATACAACAGAATAATAGTGGTCTAATGTGAATGCTGAGGCGAAGGCATTGTTCATTACCCGTGTGAGTGACCTCAGCCTTTCACACCTGTGTTTTCCCTGTGTAGCTGTTTACCGACAGAGACACAGTGATGTCTGCACTGACCACCGGTCACGATAACCACCTGCTGCAGATCAATGGCCGAGAGACTCAGCTCGTTACACGTGTCAATGCCTGGAAAGTGGCCCTCATTAAAGGGGTAGGGAGCTGAAATGACATGAAAACAAACACCCCAATTGATATTTTTATAGATGGCAAACCTTCCTCCGTGTCTCACAGTCTTGTTATTGTTTGCTTTTCGTCTTCATGGGTTATTACAGATTCACGACAAAGAACTTAAGCGGAACCGCATGCGCATCTCAGACATCCACAGATACGTGGACCATTTGAGGGAGCAGCTGGAGGAGTTGCAGTAGCTTCAGCAGTAAAACATTTCCCCACAAACATTTGTTTATGTAATGGAACAGGACATTTTCACAACCTGAATGTACAACTGTAGCCAATTTCACTGTTGTTTTATCATTTCTGTATTTGTTATAAAACATAACGCAATAAAATATTTAAGAAATAATTCCACCTGTTCAGTTATTTTTTACGGCCTATTTTTAGGAAGAAAAGGACACTTCAGTCAGTATACTGTTTCAGTGTTGTCACTTGTTCCCCAGCCAACCAAATACAAGTGCATGAGATGTGTGGTGTACACCAAGGCTGGAGTGGTAATGGTGTAACCTAAATTATGTATTTATATAGCTGTTTTTTTTAAATGAGCCAACGACCAGCCCATAAAGCATGGACAGCGGCCCACTGGGTAATTTTCTATAATGACACTAACCTATAGAAGAAAACTGTGTTGTCCAAAAAAGTAACTTAAACTAAAAAAAAGAATAAGCTACTGCTTACTGCATTGTCTCTATTATATTTTTCATCAGAAATCAACAGTGTAGACCAGAATCAGAAAAGAAAAAAATATATATATACAAGAAATATATACTACAAACAAATGTATGCACCTATATTTTAATTAACACATTTAGAACTGAAACAATAAAATAAGCAAATTACTGTCCAGATATCAAAATATAAAATTAAACATATATGCAAGTCATCTGACAATGAAGACAATTGTGTCCACTGTGTGTCTTTTTTGTTTTTAGAAATATGTAACATAATTATACTTAAAAAAGCACAAAACTGACATACTATTGCTACTATAGCTATATATATATATAGGCTATAAGAATAAAATGTTAGGCCTGGTTTTGGTCTGTTAAATGTAGTATATATTGTCCCTCTCTTGTAACTTTTACCAGAGAAGAGTCTTAAACATTGGAGTTACTAGTTGGAGGAGCGGCAGCTCTGTTTGGGATCCTTCGGAAACGGCGCAGGGGAAAACGTGCCGGCGCGCTGTTTAAGCTGAGACAGGGGGGATTTCGCACTGCGCTCCCTTCAATTCACCTGGCGAATGTTCGCTCTCTGGCCAACAAAATGGACAAACTGCTTCTCCTCAACAGAACTAACTCGGACTTCTGCAGATCTGCTGCCCTCGGTTTCACCGAATCCTGGCTCACCGAGCGCATCCCGGACAGCGCACTTCACCTGCCGGGATTTAATCTCATCCTCGCGGACCGTGAAAGGGAGCTCATAAACTGGTTCATCTTATCCCGACACACAGGCAAAAACTGGAATCTGCTAAACCTGTTGTAAAGTCTGTGAAAAGATGGACCAACAAGTCAAAGCTGGAGTTACAGGCCTGCTTTGACTGCACTGACTGGAGTGTTTTTGAGGCTGCATCACATCCTGCAACACCTCAGCCACCTGTTTACTGGTTACCACTTATTATTTCATACTATATCATATTGTATATACTGTATACCAATACACCTACCTCAGGTCATAAGGTCATAGGTCTTATTTATTTTTTCCAGCATCCTTTGCACTATGCTCCATCACACTGTGTACATGTGTACATGTATGCATGTATGTGTATGTGTATGTGTACCTGTATATCATATCCAACTCAGCTCAGGAAGCTCAACCTGCCAAAGGAGCTGCTGATCCACTTCTACACAGCCATCATCCAGTCTGTTCTCTGCACCTCCATCACTGTCTGGTTTGGATCTGCCACCAAAAAGGACAGGGACAGACTACAACGGACAGTCAGGACTGCAGAAACAATCATCTGTGCCAACCTGCCCTCCATTCAGGACTTCTACATTTCCAGAGTCAGGAAACGTGCAGGAAACATCACTGCAGATCCATCTCACCCTGGACACAACTGTTCCAGCTCCTCCCCTCTGGTAGGCGCTACAGAGCACTGTACGCCAAAACCAACAGACACAGAAGCAGTTTCTTCCCACAAGCCATCACTCTGATGAACAGCTGATTTCTGACTCACGGTGTCAGGAACAATTCCTGTGCAATAACCCAGTAACTCTGTCTCTAATCAGCACCTGTTTACTGGTTTCCACTTATTATTTATTTATTCACCATTCTCTATTTCAGTGCTGTTCATAATATGTCATATTGTATATACTGTATACCAATATACCTACCTCAGGTCATAAGGTCATAGGTCTTTATTTTCTCCAGCATCCATTGCACTATGTTCCATCACACTGTGTACATGTATGTGTATGTGTACCTGTATATCATATCCACCTTCAACATGTACATAATGAGAATAATAGTTTTCTCTTGCATCCTTTGCACTCTGATCACTGCACTATTTGTCAATATATCTATATTGTTTTGTTCATAGTGTGTATGTTAGTGTTACTTTGCAATAAAGTTGATTCTGATTTTAGTACTAAATAGAATACAACTCCCAAAGTGCATTGGGGCATATTATCCAATAAGACTCTTGCTCAAGCCGAGCAGCAGTTCACAGCCAATGAAATTCAGGGAAGCTGGATTCTCTAATGAGACGTTGCAGTGTCCCTCCTCAGTGGCAAGTCTGTGGGCTAGCCTGAAAAATTGAGGAAAGTTTTTGGATCACGGGGGTTTTGTACAGCTGGCAGACCCTCCTCATTGTCAGGAAGTTATCAGTTCTCTGTCCAGCTGTGGTTTGCTCAGTCAGAAAGTTAATGACGGTTGCTGACGGTGACACATCTGCGCTCATCATGCCTGTCCGAGCAGAGTGCTGCAGTGCCACTGGCCCGGCCTGCCCATCCTCGGCCTCGCTTGTTCCCCCTGCCCCGATCAACACCAACCAGCCGGGGGTGGCCACGTCGCTGCTGTACAGCGGCTCACAGTTTCGTGGTTATCAGAAGAGCAAAGGCAACTCTTACGACGTTGAAGTTGTTTTGCAGGTAATGTGTTGTTGACATGTTTGGTTTTACCATTAGTTTGTTTATTGTTAATATGCAAAGTCAGCCTATGTGTAGCTGTAGCTGCTAACTTAGCTGACGTAGCTCATTAAGATTTTGTTTTTGATGGTTTCCAGTAATAGTAACACGCTGACCTCATGTCAAACAGACATAACGTGTAAATAAACATCACTTTATGTCCTTGGTAATAGCAAAAGTATGTCTTTGTGAAACTTTAACGTTTCTTTTAACGGAATGCTTATCCTTGATTATATTTGGAAAAGGGAATGTATAATTATAATAATAATAATTCATTAAAATTGATTTCATTCAGAATTTATATTTGACAGATTATAACTCACCTAGTACATTTTACCTCTTAAATACCTTTGTAAAAGCCAAAACAACACACAAAATGCAATGCAATTTTCTACTTGCCAGGAAGTGACTGCAGCCTCTACTTATTGACTGAAAGGTAGTTTCTGCTTCAAAATGATTTTCAGAAGAGTTATATTTGACAAATTATAAAACCAAAATTGTCTCCCTTTTTTATTTAATATATAATAACATTACATTTTTTAATGACATACTGACCACCAAACCAAAAATGTCCCCGATTTCATTTCAGAAATCTGATCACCTTATACTAGCGTTGACATTTGAAAGCACTGTCAGCAGACATACGAACAGAAACTATAATACCTGCCTACATTGCTACTTTATAAGGTTTGTCTCAGTTCACAACACCCCTCCTACAGTCTTTTACATCATAAAGAAGAAGGAGAACACGTACCTGTGCCTGTGATATCAAGCCACCTGACATACATAATTATGTGTCATCCTTAATCTTTTTGTCTTGGGCAGCATGTGACTGCGGAGGACTCATATTTGTGTGGATACCTGAAGATCAAAGGCCTTACTGAGGTAAGCAGTAGAAACTAGGTCAGATGTAATAAAACTGACGTTCAAAGACTAAGCACACACTGGTTTCCACGTTTAATCGAGTGGAAACTGGTTTCCTCTTGCTCGATGCAGGTTGTGACAAAGATTAGAGGAAGACAAATGTGAGGCCATTAGGTTGATCCTCTTCTTTCAGGTCTAGACTCTAGTTCTTAGCTTAAGTGTGTCATCTCTATACAATACATTACATTACGCAATATGTGGAAGGGAAGAGGCCAGCAGGATCCTGAAGTGAACTTTTGGCTGTGACAGAGTGGAGTGAAAGCAAGGGTGTGTCTCTGTAGAAGTAACAAACCATTTAAATTGGCAAGTTGTTTATGAGAAAATTAAGCCAAGAGTACAATCAGATATTTGCTCACATTTCTGTTATTTAAGCGTGTGTCTGAGTGCATCTGCTTACTGCAAAAACCTATGCACAGGGCAGTAAGTCAACTGCTGATGTATAGTTCATAGCCTGCTGCACAATATATAAGTCACAGGACATTCTGGAAATCTATATCATCCTTATGTTGCACAGCGATGGATTGACAGAGCTGTACCCTTCTACACATTTTAAAACAAATATAATTTGCAGGCATGCACTTGGGAAGGTTGAGCCGCCATTCACGCGTCCACTTTTTGTTTCCTTTTCTCGTTTTCTCTGTGCACCAGGAGTATCCAACTCTCACAACGTTCTTTGCTGGAGAAATTATCAGTCAAAAAAGGCCTTTTTTAACAAGGAAGTGGGACGCAGATGAAGATGTGGACAGAAAGCACTGGGTATGTTTTGTGTTTTTGAATTTAGCTCTATAAATATATAAAGTATATTAACTAACAGTGCACAAATATGGTGCATTCATTGGGCCTGCGTCAAATGATTGTACAGTTTGTGAGTAGCTTTCTATATGATGGGAAAGGCACAGTAAAAGTTACTGCTTACTTTGATGAGACATGTTGGAGGTTCACTCAAACTTCAGTAAGCACCTGTGGCTCTTCGTCTAGCTAATTCGCTGATACGTATGCTCATGTCTCCCCGAAAAGCTTGTAAATTGTGCTATGTTATGTTAAGTCTTTTTGATTTTTTTTTTTTTGGCTACTTCCTGATTGAACTTTATTTCAAAGAACAATGGGCATCTCTTTATTATATAAGCATGTAATTAATAATAATAATTTACGTGACTTTCAGTTAAGGAAATTAGACTTTGCATCTATAGTTGCAATCATTGTCTTGTTGTCACTTCCTAGTTTCTGTTCTCTTACCGGTATGTTTAATTCTTTCCAGGGCAAGTTTAAGCCTTTTTACAAATATGCCAAAAACTTCAACTCGGATGACTTTGACTATGAAGCGCTGGACAACAGTGATTATGTCTTTATGAGGTGGAAGGTTAGTATATAATCTTACTGTTCACCCCTCATCTCTCTCCTCATGTAAGCTTTAAGATCTAACCTCCACTCTTCTTGTTTTCCTGTGCACTCAGGAGCAGTTTCTAGTTCCAGACCACACTATCAAAGACATTAGCGGTGCCTCCTTCGCTGGCTTCTATTACATCTGCTTCCAGAAGTCCACAGCCACTATCGAGGGGTACTATTACCATAGGAGCTCAGAATGGTAACTACCAGCATTACAAAACCAGAATCAATGATTTAAAAAAAATAAATGTCAGTCTCTTTTGCCAAATTAGAACCTGTTTATTTATGCAGATTATTAGTCTCAGTTTACTTTTCTACCTAACATCTGCAGGTACCAGTCTCTAAACCTAAACCATGTTCGAGAGCACAGTGTGCCCATTTATGAATTTCGGTGACAAACAGACACGCACACGAGGATTGAGTCAAGGGAGGGGACTGTCCATACTGCCCTGCGGTTAAATAGGACGGGAACGACAGAAAGAGCCCTTTAGTGCCAAGACTGGAGCTGGACCAGTTTTCCTCGCTGCAGGGAAATAAACATGTGGTCAGACACTCTTCTGGAGGACCGAAAGAAAGAAAGAAGGCATGGAGACAGAAGGAGAGTTGAAAGGAAGACAAATGATCAACGACAGATGGGCAGTTCTTACAGTTACTGCAGGACTGATGTTTGCCTCGGATTTCATTTTTTATTTTAATTTGTTGGGTTATTTTTGGTGTAATTTCTTTGTGCTCCCATACGATCTGTCTTCATGTAGTTGGGGGACATCAAAATAGATTTCTGTTTTGCCTTAGTGGAGACATGAAACATAATTGCTTTTAAGTTAAGTGCTTCAAAAGAAAAGGGGGTTTGTTCAGTAAAGCTTAATTTATTTCTCTTACCTTAAATATATGGATGATGATGATGACGATGGGGTTATTGCTGAAAGGTTGCAAAATAAGCAATGACGAGCAGCGATCTACTTTTTATGCAAGGTCTGTGAGACTGTAAGTTATGGTTTGATGCTCAGGGAGGGCATGTTTGGGCAGTATGTATTCAATAACTGAAAGCCAACATCGGAGTGTGGGAATTGGCGGAGTTAGGATTACAGCGATATTGAAGTCCGAACAAGTCCTTTAATATCCAATCATTTCCAAGCTGCTGCTTTTTCAGAGAATCTTCTTCAACAAAAAGTCTGCAAATAGCTTCTAATCAAAAATGTCTCTATGCAAGCCAAAGGTCACTAATGGGTAGGATTTACTTATATTTATTTCAGAGTGATTATCTTCCAGAGTGATTTATTTATTTTTTTTAAATCAAGACTGACCTTGTGTGGAATAAGGTTTTTCGCAAGAAGAATAAGACTTGGAGGAAAAAGTAACTAGATTTATTTAATTACAGTAACCAGGTATTTGAAGTTCAGATATGTGACTGTACATTCCAAATCAGTTTTAAAAATGTAAAGACTTTTCCAGAATTTCAGTCACGTAAGAGGCGTCGACAAACAGTAGAAGAAGAACAGAGATTTTAGGGTACACGAGGAGTTTGAATGGCTGGAGAAATGCAGCAAAAGCAATGCAGTGATTTTGAATGTTGATCTTAAATCTAGTCTGTGGATACAGTATAAGTTTTCTTTAATTTGAATTTTAGTTTGAATATGGCTGAATGAGTTTATTTTTACTGCATTTTTTTGTCATAACCTTTATAAGAAAGGCACAACAGTTGGACATAACATAAAAAGCGTCACACAACATGCTTTATCTACAATGCATAATGCTGTTCTGTCCTCAGTGGAACATTATGTATAAAAGCACCTTTTTTGGCTCGTGGGAGAAGAGTCTAAAGTAGGAAAGGATGATGGAGAAAGATGCGGTAGGGGAAAAACCTGCTGCCTAACGATTTTAAATGTTTGTGAAGCTCCCCTTTTTTAAAAGACCAATGATTAGGTTTGTAATGTTATATTTAAACAAAAGCTTGAAAGTATATTTGTGTATTTGTCAGAAACTGCGCAAAGAATGAATGAAAGGGTTGATATAATAGTTATGTGCCGATTGCATGTACTCCTTCTGCCTCTCCTCTGTTGCTTATAGACTTCAGCCAGCTTCGTTGCCTGCAGCATGGCAAGTTGTGGGAATACTGTTGGAACTATCTTTTTTTTTTTTTTGTGGATTGGAGATGTTACAATCCAAATGACTCTAAGATAATTTCCTTTTTAATTTTAATTACTCATATAACGGAGAAGAGAAGAAAATGTGCAATGTAAGAAACATGTTTATGTGGGGGTAAAAGGTCAGTTTAAATAAGATGATGTGTGATAAGTCTGCTGTGAGTGCATTGTGTGAGGAGAAATAAAGAGTGAACAATTTCTTACACAGTTGTATATTCTTGACATTATTTTGTTTTTTTAGGCACTTTTGCCTTTTAATAAAAAGAGACATTACCCTGTGGAGAGGGAGAGAGAGGAGGGTGCGAGCTGCAACAAGGTCCATTAACCTTTAGGCTACTAGGGCAGCCCAGCAAAGTTGAGTGAAACAACATGTGCAAGAGTTCACGCCACAAAGATCACAGCAGCAAGCACTAGATGTCAGTAGTGGACCATGGAATGGCTCAAGTCCTTTTCTCTTCCAAACACATGCCAGGGAGAGAAGCTCAAAACAGTTAATAGGTAGTGTTTGTCTCTGAGATTGTGTAGGAGGTGATAAATATTCAACTAAAAAATTAGTTTTTGCTGCTGTGAATCAGGGATATAGGTCAACCCACCTTACATTTGCACACAAATCCCACAAAGGAAAGCACTGATCTGAATCGGGGCTTGTAGGATCTTTGAGAACACAGGTGGTTTTGCATTAACAATGTGGCTTTTTCACAGCTTTTACTAAGTAATGTGCAGGGTAACAACAAATATTTGTTTTGGGAGTTTCTTTGCTGTGGGCTGATGATTTACGCGTAATGTGGCTTTACTTTATATCCTTCTGTGGAAAACAGGAGATGAGTCATTGCTCAGTAAATGCGGCTTGTGTTTGGCATACGTGCTGCAGCTGAAAAGGCCTGGCTGAAGAGAGGAGGAAACATTTATTTTTATGAACCTCTAAAGGAAAGACATGACAAATATGTGGAAAACAACTTCCTTGCCTGGCTATAACAATGCTACTTTATCTACCACTGGTGCTTTTTTTTTTTTTTACTGTATATTAACAATCATTACAGCTGATTATTGGTGATATATTTTATGCACATTGTCTTTAAATAGTGGAAGAAACACCGTACCAAAGGATACTAATACAATTTGTGTATAGGACTATTCTAATATTAAAAGATTTAAATACATTTTAAGAATCCACAATGAGGTCATTAACAACTTTTATTAAATCATCATTATCACCACAGGCTCAATCTATACAATGTACAGCATATAAATAAGTAGGCTATTTTTTACAAAAAAGATCAGATACAGAAGCATATACAAACAAGGAACAAGAGGACATTCTTACATTGTGTGTATTATTCATGTTGTGGGGACATCAATCTGTTTACACAGTGGAATTGTGGAAACTCACCTTCGTTTTAAGAACAAAAGATGTATGTCAATGTAATGTCATCTGAAGTGATGTATAGGCTACATGACTACGTGTGTGTGTGTGTGTGTGTGTGAGTGTGTAATGAAATGAAATGAACCACATTGTTTGGTTGCACTTCAATTGGCTGGTGAGGATGATGGGGATGAGTGCAGTTTAGGGATCAGCCTCATTAGAAAGACAATTCATATCTTATACTTAGAAATAGAAAGAAAAACAATGCTCTCATTGGTGTGGCATAATTAATGGTGTGGCATATAATGGTACAAAAACATACAATTCCAAGCACTTGAGTGAAGGGGGCAATTTTCCTCCTCCTTTTCTTTAAGACTGTAGGGGAAGCCCAGTTTGTGGGTATTCTTCATAAAATATTTATTCTTTTGTCATAGCCTATCTACTGTCTTGTGTCTACTTCATTTGATTCTGCTCCTTTTTTCCTTCTAATTGTCTATTAAATGCTGTTTTACATCTTATTTTTTATTTCTATATTTATGTTTATGTGTAGGCTACTGTTGAGCCTTCACAGATCCCTCTTATGTGAAAATGTACCTGTAAACCTGATTCTGATTTAAAGAAAAATTACAAAAAAGTCAACAGAAACATGCACAATAATGTAATAATGTGAATACCTTTTCTGACATGATAGGCCCGAATAAAAGAAAAGGATGAGAGCTAAATAAGTAATTACAAACAATTTTAATAATTAATTGAATCATGTCCCTGTGGCGCTTGGGTGTGCTCTGACAGGTGTGGCCGGGACAGTGTGAGGAAAATGATGCACCATTACTAGAGGGGATCCTGTCTGTTTGACGCAACTAAGCTGTCATCATCTTTCATTAAGAAGAGCACCTGCTTCTGTCCTGCTCTAAATACACCTGCTCTGCCCCCCGCATCAGAGTAGCCTATCATGTTGCCAGTTGTGTTACAAAGCCACACAGCTGCGGTTTCCGGACTTCCCTCAGGTGACGAGGATATTTCCACCTCTGGTCGTCTTGTGACTCGCAGCCACATCTGCGCCGGTGGATGGAACATAAATTGCACCTGCTGAGCATCTCTGCTTCACTCCCAAACCAGACCGAGGACGACAGGCTCCTTTTGCAGCTCACAGCTGGACTTTTCACTCTCTCTCTTTCTCTTTCGTTTCATCATGGAGGCCCAGCGGTATCCCCTCAGTGTCCGTGTAATTGGGGTAATGCACAAGGAGAGGAGCAAAGTGAGTTTATTCCCTTTCTTTTTCTCCTTTTTTTTACGCTGCTTGTTAAAATCTGCATTCTCCTCTTCCAGATGTACATGGTTTCCGTGCTTTGGTCAGATCAGAGCGATATTGTAGTTTATAGAACTTTGGAGGATTTCAAGAAAATGCACGTAAGTAGCCTGTAAAATACGCTTATGTCTTGATTGTTGTTTTTAATAAGAGTTCTGTTACATGTACTTCTTTATTGCAGAAACGAATGAAGAAAGCGTTCCCATCCGCAAGGAAACTGAACAAATCCGACAGAGTCATCCCCACATTTCGAGGTGAGTGTGCGTTATCTGTAGCCGCAGATTGCGTGGATCACAGTGTGCAGTTAATGTGCAGAGCACGGGCTGCAGGATTCTGACCTCTTGCGTCCTATTTTAGACAAAAGGGCGAGGCGGAGCGGCCCGAGGAAGGGCCCCACTAAGTCACTGCAGCAACTCAAGTTCTTGCAGAAATATTGTAATGAGCTTCTGAGCTGCGACCCGCGGGTCTCTCAGTCTACAGACCTCATCCAGTTCTTCCACCCCAAAGACCAGGACATGCAACCGGAGTTCGCCAAGGACAGGTACGCATAACATATTTAGGCCTATTAAAATACCATGCCTTTGTTTAAGGGTGCACTCCGTGGACAAGATTTTGACATTTTAGAGTTTGGGGCAAAAACTGTGAATCAATTTACCCCTAATTAGCCTTATAGAACAGATTCTATAACATCTATTGATAATAGGTCTCCTGCACAAGCTGCTCTGTTTTTCTGGATTTTCCTCCTAATTTACCCGCTGCTCTCCTCTTCAGCGTCATGATCATGCCATCAGACGACGACAGCACCGATGCGCGTCACGCCAAGGGTGGGAACGTGACCCAGCCGTTTGTCACAGAGACGTACAGATGCGTGGCCCCGTACGAGACGAAAGACACCAGAACAAACCTTTCAAAGTGAAAATTGACGAACAAGTGGACGTGCTCATCAAAGACAAAGCAGGTGAGCGAGCTTCAGGGTCCTGTTTGTCCAGTTGCAGGCCTACAGACCCCACGAACCCGGAGTTAAATGTGTGTGTTTGCGTTGGTTCAGGGTGGTGGCTTGTGGAGAATGAGGACAAGCGGATGGCCTGGTTCCCCGCCCTTACCTGGAGAAGCTAGATGATGATGATGATGATGATGATGATGATAGAGATGAAGATGAAATAGACGGGACTTCTGAAAGAGGTACAGTTTCTATCAACACTTGGCTTATTTGCATAAGCATGCAGAGTGCATACAGGGCTTTGAGGGGGTTAATGTCAATCAAGATGCTATGACATTATGTAGACTATTAAAATTGTTTCATTTTACTCTCAGGAATGCTGTACACTGCAGTCAAGAGCTACAAGTCCACCACAGATGACGAGATAACCATAGCCATCGGTGCAGTTGTGGAGCTCCTCCAGCAGTCTGATAACGGCTGGTGGCTCATCAGGTATTTAACACATTGGCTTTGGCTGAACTTTTTAACATCACGCCACTGAGACCTCCGTGACGGTCAAAAAGGCAGATAAATGGGAGGTTTGTGATGTACAGGATAGATGAGGATAGAAAGAAAGGCAGCATAATGGGGTAATAAGGTAAATAAGGACCCATATGTCAGGCTCAGTCACTGCCCAGTCAGATCCGTCAGGACAGACTAAGAATGAAGTGTTTGTGCTCATGTTGACTGCACATTCCTTTAAAAGCAAGTTCCTGAAGCACTCCGCCTGTAACAAAGTTCTTATCTTGATGTAAAACACTTGGATGGCCTGGATGCCATTCATTTGATTTCTTCCATTTGTTAATAGCAGGTGAGGACAAAAGAAAAAGTTTTTTGCATTGTTTACAGCACATTTGTTAGAAGGCAAAATGTGAAAGCACCCAAGGACATACTCTTCTTACATATGGACACTCAAACCAATCCAGATTTTTAACCTCACATTCTTGTCTTTGTTTTGTTTTTAACAGATACAACGGTAAAACAGGCTACGTCCCCACCATGTACCTACAGCCCTACAACTACCCTCATATCAGCATGGCCGCCCGCCATCGAAATCATTGCAAGCCCTCCCTGAGCCTGGAACAGCAGTCCCACCACCTCAGCCGCTCACAAGGAAACCTGGTGCAACCACCTGTCAAGTCCTCCTCACCCCACCTGCTCCAACCAGGCAGCAGGCAGAGAACGCACTCTCTCAACATCCTGTCTGAACAACCCCCTGATCAGCCTGCAAAAAACACCACTGCCTCTGCTACCACCACACCTACGTCCGCAAAGCTCGCCCCTCCACCCATAATCACGGTGGAGATGGACGGAGACGAGGTACAACGTGGCAGGAAGACAATGGATAGCGACTGTCACAACAGCACCTTCAGCTCCAGTGACGACCTCAGTGACAGCTTCAGTTCGTCCTCAGCGAGCTCAACCTTCATCAACCTGAGCTACAGCGCCAATGACGACCGGCTGCGTTTTAGCCGTACGCCTCCCCCGATGGTGAGCACAGCCTCAGCCCCTCAGGCGGCCCAGAGCGGAAAATGATCCCCAGCTCTCCGATCCCAACCTCTACAAGGGTCCCACAACACCTAAGGTGCCACCCAGACCGCGGCC
>NW_024040049.1:0-2885 GCF_014851395.1 Micropterus salmoides | reverse complement strand
TTTCAATGTTTTCCATTGATTTTTGTGCGGCCCTCATAATATCAATGACTGCCACATATTGATATTTCGATTTATTTATTTAGAATGGGTAAAATCATTTGATTATAGAGCTGCGCACAACACATTTCACTCAGCACCTCCTCTGGCTCACTCAGTTCAATTCAATTAATTTGAATGAGCTTTATTGGCATGAATGTGTAACAACAATATTGCCAAGCATCATACAAACTACTCAATCAACCCTAAATTTCATTAAATAAGTAATTAAAGTGTAAAGAATCAAAGCATGTGTGTTTGTGTTAAAAAAAATAAAAAGTATATTAAAAAATAAATAAATAAAATACACTAAATAAACACTCCCTCACTTAACATACTTAACATTGGTACTTAACACTCCCTCACTCCCTCTCTCTCACAAACACATTGACGACTGACCCACCTGTAAATAGTCCCTTCTCTTCAAGCACAATCTAAATGAAAACATGATCACGCGCAGAAGGAAGGATTGTTGCCAGCTTTTCCCCATAGAGAAGATTCCTGAATCCATCTGGAGTTCAATGGTTAGTATCATGAACACCTCAGCACAAATCTATCCAACACAATGCCGTCAATGTCGGAGACCCAGCTTCAAAGAAGTTATTAGCATGTAAGAGCCTAGCTAATAAGGATAGCTATGTTATAATACAGCTGGGTTCAGTTTTCGAGGTTAGCACGCTGTACATAGCTTATAGTCAATATCGACTGAATTGTACATAAAAATGCACTCTAATACCCCAGCCCTCACCCTTGAGTTGGGGTCTGTGAAATAACTGATTTCCGAATGTATGTTGATCAACACTCACCGTTCAGATTTTTTGCTAACCCACTACCAACTATTTTTATATTTTGGCGCAGTGGTTCGGACTTGTGCTTTTTGAGCACCACCAGATAATGGGAAATTTGTAGGTCTGGTGGAGCTGCTTGCCAAATCCTTTTCACTCTCCAGGCTTGTATTGAGCTGTCCATGGTGCTGAAAGAGTGTAAAGTGCAATTCATTGTAAACTACCAGTAGTTTCAGATACTTTTCAATCCCAACCTAAATATGGCATTGCTTTTGTTGTTAATTTAATTTGAGAAAAGTGTTTAAGCTACCCAATGCAGAATAGAAGTTGCCCCCCAGATGCTTAAGGCCGCCACTGCCTATAGCAAGAGATTAACTACACTGGGCTGTTAAGGGAGCCTTTCATGAGAACATGATGTTGCTTCATGCAAAATGGATCTGACTGACCATGTGATCAGAGGTGATGTATAGATCTGTTGACCGGGACATGGTCTGTGCTCCTGATGTTCATGACGCCGCTTTTGTGGCTGCTCCTGTTGCTGCTCCACAGTCTCAAATTCCTGGCCAGTTTATATATGCATGCAAAGACATAATCCGAAATATAAGAATCCAGCTGGAGCACAGACATCCTGTCTTCACATCCCGGATAATTAACTTCGAATATATTATGTTTAATTGGGATGTTGTGACTTGTGGAGGGAGCTGTGTTCCCAGGAACAAAACGATGATTAGGGTAGCCTACTACTTACCCTATCCTGTTACAGAAAAGTTAGTTGTTTTCCAAATGTTATATGTATTCAAAAGGCTAATGTGATACACAAATGAGACCACAAAGATTGCAGTGAAATGATTTCTCGAGTTAAACTTCACAGAATTGGAATCGACACAAAAACTTGAAGCATGGTTGTACTTCGCCCACACGAATGAAACTGATTGCGGCAACATTGTGATTAATTGATTTTCACTGCCAATTTAAAAACTTGTGTGAGCGGGCGTTAAGTGTCAATATATAGTATTATATACAAAACTAAAGCTATTAAATGCACATCCTCTCTTTGTTTCATGTCAAAATTAGGGCTGAACTATTAATCGTTTTCAAATCGAAATTGTGTTTTGAAAGAACGCTATTAGCTAATCATGAAGATTATTCTGCTTTGTGCTGCTTGACATGGCTTCCCACAAAATAGACTTGCAGTGAATATTGAACTTTAGTAAAAAATAAAATAAAATTGCAAATCGAATCGTAATTGCAATATCTGGCAGATTAACCAAAACCTTGTGTCCATTACTTAACCGTATCAGCTTCAGTTCTGTCAGATGCATATACACACCGACTGTGATTACTAAATAATGATTAGACGACTACAACAAACAGCAAAATAGTTTCGAAAGTCATCATTCAGGCAGGGAGCTAGAAACACTCCCTAACTATGGTGTCATTATTTTCCAAATCACCACAGTTCCTTAATTCGGAAAGGTAGTGTCACAGAAAAAGTCAACATGGAACTGAGACATGAGCATGAATCCTAAAAACCACATGCCTTGCACAAATACCTCAAACAAACCAGCAATGTTCCATTTTCCATGTGTGAAAAGAGCTCACGTTAAGTCCACCCCCCTGTGTCTTCAGACTGGTGAAACGCATTGTTTTTGGTCGCGGTGCAGTGGAACAATCATCATTTGTCATCCCACCCTCAAGAGCAGCCATCCCAAATGATCCCTCCAAGTGGATGCCTAATAAAGACAAAAGATTTTTTTTTTGAGAACAGCCTCCTGTCTGGAAGGAATTACACCCATGTGTTAGTGACTGTGTGAAAGAAGCAGGGAGGTGACGCAAGGATGATACTGGGCTCAAAGTGGAGAAGCAGAGAGTGGTAGTGAGGAGAATGAATAGTGACTGGCGCTCAGCCCAGTGGCAGCTTAATGACTCGCGGTCAGTTGACTCTGTCTCAATTAATCAGACTGCTCTTTCCTGCTCGCCTCCTTTTTTCCCCCCTCCCACTCCCCTTGGCTCTAATTTCTCCCTTTGTATCCAACCCCTGGGCAGGGAGAGGGCGCTTTGTTC
>NW_024040048.1:0-26638 GCF_014851395.1 Micropterus salmoides | reverse complement strand
TCTCTGACTTGCCTATTAAATCTGTGGGCTCTCCGACCTTCCGTTCTTCAGAACACCCTGCAAATTCCCTCGGTATCCCAGAAATCTCCTCCCAGGAGGAAACCTGCAAAATATCCAGCTCGAAATCCACCTCAGACAACAAACACAGACAGTTTTGATGGTTTCTGTCGACAACATCTCCCCATTAGCAGCCGGGTGTGAAAGCCTCACCCTCGCTTCCACCATCACGCTGTTTTTATTCATCTATTGAGGCGGCCAGCAGCCTCCGAACCATTTTCACACACATGATTACTCTCACAGCTTCACAGCGACGGTGTGGCCAAGATGACAGAGGCTTTTGTAAAAGGTGGGAAGTGGGTTAGATGGGGGGGGGAGCTACGTTTGGCCTGGACAGGCGAGTAACGACCGCAGGCAGCAGCTCATTATTCAAAAACAAAAATCGCCAGTAAAAAGTTTCCTCTTTTTCTCCTCTCAGTAAACCTTTGCCGTGTTTTACAGATCTTATTGGTTACCAATACTCTGACTAGTTATTTTTTTGCTTCCTGGTCTCCCCCTGCTCTGCACTTTAAATAAAAAGTTACCTGAGGAGACGAGGCGAGGAAATGGAGGCTGTTATGGACAGTTTCCTTGCTTCTCTGTAATCAAAAACTGGAAATCTACTCATTATGTTGTAGCACAGGTAGAAGTGATGAAGCCCACGGTGAGTTTTCACAGAATGATGCAGTTTTCCTCATACCTATAACACAAACATGCTGTTTGCCAATGCCTTCCACAGCAACAATCTCCTAGAAATCATGTTTATGTACTGGCAATATGAAACAGCACACATTACTGTGGATGGCAGTGTTTTTGTTGCCTGAACGTAACCCTACATGGGTCTCAAAGTCCAGCAGCCTCACTATGACTTTACCAAAGCAGAGCACTTCCTACCAAACATCAAGCATCACAGTTTGGCAACCAAACCTGGCTGGTTAAGGATGGGGAAAGATGGTGGTTGTTGTTAAACTGTGTTGGAACGATATGGAAGATATGTGTCACATTCAGACATTTTGTTCGCCAGACAATCCACCCCGACATCCTCCCCAAGATATTGTGCAGCTTTGTAAAGTCACACACTGTTACCTTTCTGACAGAAGTCCATCATAGTTGCTGTTGAAATCAATTAGTTTAAGTTGTTTATCACACAAAAACAATATACATGGTTCCAATAATCTGCTTTGGCTTGTTTGGTGAAAGGAAATTGAATACCTTTGGTTAACTGTCTGCTGGTCGCACAACACAACACATTTGATGACATTGCCTTGGGCTCTATTATTTCTATAATTCTTTTATCAAACTGAATACAAATGAATTTTACACTCTCGTGACGATGAGAATTGAACTTCTCCTGTGTGTTTTCATTTATTTCCACCTTTTCATTAGTGCTGTTTCCTTTGCTTTGTCCATTTTCTTTTTCTCTATTTCCATTTCCACTCTTTCCTTTCCTCTGACTTTCCTTCTTCCCCTGTTTCTTGTTCCTTTATCTTTTCTTTTGCTTTGTCCTCTTTCCTTCCTGAAAAGTGACGCCGGTGTGGAAGGGCCTTAAATCTGCATTCTTTCTAACTGCCAGCAGGGGGCGACTCCACTGGTTGCAAAACAAGTCTGTCTGTTTAGAAGTCTATGAGAAAATGCTAACTAAGCTAGCTAGCTCCACTGTCTTGTCCAAATATGGTCTCATTCGGTGCCTGGTTCCAAAAAACCAAGAAGTTAAAAAAGTGCCAAACTCAAGGCTTCAAAACGCTAGTCCACAAACCAACGACTGACATCACGGTGACTACGCCCACTTCTCCTAAACAGTCTCATTCCCCTCCATCATTTTTCCTCCTTTCCTTGTTTCCTCTTTTCTCCTCTTCTCTCGCCTCTAAATTTGACTCCATAACATTTCAATTCCATTTCCCATCACCGTAGTCTCCTCTATCTGAGGTGCTTTACTATTCATTTCAAGGTCAGAGCGAGGGAATCGGGATGGAAAGAGACACACAACGAGAGAGTGGGAAGATGAAGAAAGGAAAATAAAGAGGCAATGAGGGCTGAGCGATAAAGGAGGAACACAGAGAGATGATGTGTACTTTGAGAGAATGAGGACAAACGGAGATGGAGAAATTAAAAGCGAAAGACGTCTCGTGGTTGGGTTTACACACCAAAACATCTTTTCTTCTCTCTTTTTAAACGTTTCATTTCTCTTGTGGTAAGAGCCAAATGTGGATCTGCTACGCTCTGTGCAGCTATACGATTGCAGATACTGTTGACATTGTATGAACACAACTTAGGAAAACACCATGAAATTACAAATAAACAACATCTTTTCAGCAGCGTCTGGATCTTCAGTAATAGCTGGGAATATTGTGTGTCTGAGTAAATGAAAGTAAGGTGAGAATGTGTTGGAATTACCTGAATTTACCTCAGACGTATCACACGTGACATGCAGGGCAGCAAGCTGACTTTTTATCTTGTTGGCAATGATACAGAAGTGGAGCGAAGGCCTGAGAATGTAGCTTTTACACCAGTCTTCACATATACTGAAAACAAATGTTGTTAAAATACATAAAATACCCTGTTTTAACAACATGGTGACAAAGTAAATACAGAAAGGATAAACTAGACTGTGGATAGACTACTATTAAAGCCATGTTCCAAATCCTGCAAGAACATCAAATCTTGTAGCCTGGTTCCAGACCTCTGAATTGTGTGTGAATTGTGGCAGCTGTGGCTGAAGAGGAGAGCGGGTTACCCACTGATCGGAAGATTGACGTCTGCATGTCGAAGGCCAAGATACTCTTCCCCAAACTAAATGTTTATGAATGTCAGTTTCTGTTTCTGAAGAGGTTGGCATCTTAACCTCTAGCATCATTGTGTGAATGTGACATAGTGTAAAAGCGCTTTGAGTGGTCAGAAGACTGGAAAGGCTTTCTGTATGAGTACAGACCATTCATCACTTGTGCTCATCGGTGGCCATTTCCAAAACAGCAGAGGCAGTCTGAGATTTACAGGACTGAAGAGGGAAAATATTTTTGAGTTGATTAAAATGATTTTATGATAGTATGCAAGGGTCAACGTTAAAATTTTTTACAACTTGGTGGGTTTGAAACTTACTGGCCCCAAGACAATGTTTACTGTCCCTCACACGAAAAGTTACTTATCAGTTTTACAACCAAACCAAAGACTTCTAAGTTATGTTATTCTGTTAACATGTTTAATCGGTTATTAAATACGTCCTGGATATTTAAAAAATCTAAACTGAAATATAATCATTTAAAATAATAAAAAAGGTTGACACAACAATTTACTTTACAAGTCGCCTCTATCCTGATTGACAGACCGCCATGGTAGCGACATGTCAATCACAAGATAGTCCCCTAAATGGGACCATAATTTACTAAATGAACATCATGCTGTGTTGAAGAAGACTTGAAACTAGCGACTGAGACCATAAACTCATCAGGAAAGTGTTTACTGAGGGAATAAATCAGCTGACAAGTAGAAACATTTTACAATTAATGGAGCCGGACTTCTTTTGCAACTAGTGGCCGTTAGAGAGGATGCAGGTTTAAGTTCCGTCTGCATGGTTTCACTTTCAGACCCAGAGGCTGCCGCTTGATTAGATTAGAGAGATAACATTTGACAGCCGCTCGTCACGTAACTACAGATCTGGATTGGCCAACGGTGCGCGCCAAGAGCTGGAAAACAACTGCAGGATGTTGAGTTTCTAATTTATTTTTGGTTTTGTTTTTTTTAATACTAATGCTTTTGCGCTGGTCCAATCGGGCCAGTGAGTTGCTAATAGTCCCGACGCTAGTTTTTACTGGCCCCGGGCCACCATGCCACCGTTATTGTACCCTGGTATGATTTGTGTAAAACAACTGATCCAACTGAGTCTGTTCCAGTGTTTTGTCTCATGATCCATGTGTTGTGTGTGATTCTCAGCACCATAATTTAAAACATGACATTTTTCAACTGAAATTGGGACCTTTGACGTCATGTGTGCAAGTGGAAGGAATGATTAAAAAATCAAAACTGTCTGGAAATGGCAAGCAAACTAGTCCAGCGTGCTGCGAGTAAAAGACTAGTTTTATTTTAGAATCCACTTAATGCGCAGAGACAGTTCCCCACACTTCACTGAATTTAGAGTTTACAGTCCTTGTTGTCCTCAATACTCTATCCTCCATTTCTTTTCCTTTTCCACACAGAATGCAGTGTAAACTAGCAAAGGAAACTGTTGATGGGGGTCCATTTCTGCTGAGATGAGATTCTGGTAGTTGTCTTGCAACATCACTGTAACCATGGCCTACCTACTACACAGGTTTTGCTCTCAGCACTACGGAAATAACAACTCTTAAATCAACGAATATTATGTTAACGGCAACACCATAACAATGGGAACTGAATATGTGTTTATTTGTTTTATACACTGTCTTTGCTTCTCTAATTTCACTCTGTTGGTGCGCTCTCTTGTTGAGTATTGCTCTTTAATTTCCTTGCCCAATGATCCTCCCTACAACTGTAACCGTATGTTTTTTCACGCAGCTGTTGTTATTGGGGGGGGGGGCAAGTAAGATTGCTTTTATGTTCTAATGTGGACTGTACCAAATAATGACCTGCAATAAAATATTCTTAATGATTGGGTAGTACAAAATAACAATCCTGCTCAAAACTATAGCCGCAAACACGTTAAGATTTCATCTCTTGAGTGTCAACACCAACTGACACAGACTTGACCAGATTCACCAATTCAAGGACACCCAATTCAGAAACACAACTGTAATGTGAGTCGACATAGCCACGACATAAACTGGAAGGTGAATTCTGTCAGCAGACGCATGTAAAGTTTGACCCCACTATCAACATCCTCAGCATCCTCTTCCTGTTTTAACCTCCTTAACTCAAGTTCTGCAGCTTTCTCTCTAGATCTGCCCGAGATGATTGCCATTTAAAATTCAGAGGCTGCTAAGATCTCAGTGATGGTCTTGTTATTTTACAGTAATTATCCTAATGTCTCAAAGCTAATGTGCATATGTTTTATTGATGTTGAAATAGTACATCTGCCACATTTACATTAGCAGAAGTCCCCTCAAACGCTTCAACCTGAAAATGACCACCAGGAGCTGAAATGAATACATTGTTCAAATGGGGGGTTATTACGGATAGCATTAAAATTAACAAACAGATCAAGTGATAATTACAGTTTTCCTCTGCCCTGGAGGAATGTATCCCATCTGAGAGAAGCTTTAGGAGGTAAAAGTGACTATTTCTCAGAAAAACTCATCTGGTTCAGGCCTTAAAGGCAAAATGGAAAAACGTACATTAACCATAATGGATAATTAAGTTTAAAAAAAGCTTTTAGAGCCAGAGAAGGACAAATACAGGTGAATGATATTAACATTATACTACAATCAAATATTAATGTTAATATTCATTAAGTATTGATGTTATTTAACGACTAACCATACCAGAATTAAGCATTTCATGGAGAACATGTATTATTGCTGAGTGTAAAGTTATCACCTGATGAGCTGTACAATAAAGAGCAGCAGGAGGAGAATGAAGAGTTTGAAGAGTATTTTCTCAATATTTTCTTTCAGCTGTTGATGTTTTGTACATTTGTGAAATGAGCTTTAGATACAGAGAGAGCTAGTCTAGATTTCTTTGTGTATGTGCCTTATCAAACATTTCATATCTGATATTAATCTTTAATATTCAGCTTGAAAATGACTCCTTATCAGCTGTGAAGGATATATGAGCGTGTGTGGCTGAGCTTGTTCTACTATATTTGTGGGGTCTAAAAACTGGGACCCCACAAGTTTAGAGCGCTGTTTGAGGGTTAGGACTTGGTTTTAAGGTTAGGCTTTGGCGCTAAGGTTACAGTAAGGGGCTAGGGAATGCATTATGTTAGTGACAGGTCCCCACAAAGATAGTGACGCAAGCAGTGTGTGTGGCTATGCTTTCATGTGAATGAATAACAGTGTATCCACGGTGATCACATTGTATGCTTGTATTTTTTTTATGCTCTGTTGTCACCATTGTTGTTCAACTCGTTCCTCAGCCGTGCAGCGTGGACAGATAATGGGAATACTTGAGTATTCCCAGCATCCTGCTGCTGTGGTGATGGGCTGCAGAGGAACCCTGAGCTGCAACACAAACACACAGAGGAAATGTCGCTTCCTCTATCGCCAACCTCATTTGTTTTTCTCTCTTTTGACAACATGTAAGACTGACAGTGAAGTAAAATAGAGGGAGCAAAAGCAGGTGAGAAAAATACCAAATTACAAGGGAGGGTGATTCAAAGGCAGGTGAATCTTTCAGGAGGAAAGAAATATAGGAAGAGAGAAAAGAAAAGGGTAAAAGAGTGACTCTGAGGGTGGAGATACAGAGAGCAGAAGAAGGAAAGAAAGAAATAATCTGACTGGACGAAAGGACAGAGTAGCGGGAAGGGTGGAAGGAAGTAGACAGAAACTATAAGGAAAAAGTATAGACTGTATAAAAGAAGTGGACATAGCCACCCGTTGGTTTGTGGACTACCGCTTTAAAGCCTCGAGTTTGGCATTTTGGCCGTCGCCGTTGTGTTTTTTGTGGAACCAGAAGTGACCATAGGAGTTGTCAGTCAGCTTGTAGCCCCGCCCTAAAGCCTCCCCTGCTTCTTGGTCTCTGTTCCTCTAAATGGGACTATAATTTACTAAATGAACATCATGCTGTGTTGAAGAAGACTTGAAACTAGCGACTGAGACCATAAACTCATCAGGAAAGTGTTTACTGAGGGAATAAATCAGCTGACAAGTAGAAACATTTTCTCACAGACTCCTATACAGTTTGACTTTTTTCAACCAGTGGAATCACCCCCTGCTGGCTGTTAGAAAGAATTACAGCAGATATTGGCTCTTCTGCATTTGCTTCTTGCTTTTCAGACCAGGAGGTTCCTGCTTGGGAAAAATAAAAGGAGCAAGTGACAAGAAAATAGCGAGGATTGATGAACCTATACTAGGAAAGAAAGTAATACAATTAGATAAATGGAAGAAGAGAGAGAGAGAGAGACAAGATGTTATTTTAGATGAAATTTACATTAATTACATTTTAAAATCACAAAGAACATTCATTGTCTTTTTTTCTATAGTTCCAGAGGACACACATCTCTCTACTGAGTTTCTTAGGAAGTGGTTTGTTTGGTACTGCTGCTATTTTTAGGCTTAACACAGTAGCCTTGTTTCATTGGTTTGGTTATATAATGAGCTTTCTGTCCTGCGAGGAGGCGCTAGTGGGGGCCTTGTTGTCAGCGTCTCATTACAGCACTTCAGATGGTGAACTTCTTATCATGTACACACACAATCTGGAAGGAGCTTGAGTTGTTTTCTTCATCTCGTTTTTAAAGCCCAGCTGTCAGATCCCAAAGCAAACACTTTCACCACTGGATGCCCGAACTTTGAACCCTAGTCAAGAGAAGGATAACGGGGTGGAAATCACATTTTAGTAGGTCAGCGAGATGCTGGACAGGTCACAGGGGTAATAGAACAATATAAAGGGATGATAGAAGGGTATAAATGGATCCTTGAGTTCTATAAAGGATGTATTTAACTGTATACATGTGTAGACAGGTTATAGATTAAGAGCCAAGGGGGATTTTTTTGAAGGTTCAGAAGAATGATAGAGATGCATGAAGATGATTCAGGCAGGACAAGGACTCAAAACATCATTGTAAGAGGTCAAATTGCACATGGGAGTGTAAAGGAATGATAAATACATAGACATATTAGTGGGTTAAAATAATTATAGAAGGGTTTAGAGCCTTAGAAAGGGGTGACAGGTCCCAGAAGTGACTTATTGGAGGAGGGAATAAAGGGGAGCAAGAATGATACAAAAGGTCGTAAGAAGGGTATAGAAGGGTATAAAGAATAATTGTGGTGTCTGTGGGGTAATAGAAGGGTATAAAGGGGGGGTCTAAGTGCACAGATGATAAAGGAAAGGTGTAAAAGCATGATAGAGGGGTGTAATGGGATGGTAACAGAGCCAAAGGGATGATACAAGGGTGTAAAAGAAGATGGAGGAATTGAAAAGATGGTTAAAGGTTATAAATGGTTGTTAGAGGGGAATAAATGGATAATAGAAGAGTGAGAGTGATTTATTGAGGGGTTAAAGGGGTAACAGAAGGTGCAGAGGGGTGATAAACCGTTGTAACGGGATAACACACAGGAATAAATGATAGTATAAAGGATGATATTGGTTTATAAAGGGTATAAAAGTCGATAGGGGTCAACAGGGCAATAGAGTGACGTACAAGAAAGACATAAGGGGATAGAGGAGGATAAAGGGTATACAGGACTCATTGACTGGTTAAAGGAATGACAACTGGTTGAAAATGACCAATGAAGCTCTATTAAATAGAAGATAAGGGACTGGTAAGGGGGTCAAAAGGGATGGTGGTGCGTCAGGAGTGAAAGATGGGGTGGCAACATGACAAGAGAGTTAATGGAGAGTCAACAATAGTGAAAATGGGGTAATCATGGATTAAAAGAAGTAAAAAAAGATGTGAGTATAACGGTTAAAGGTATCTGTAATGGAATTACAGAGGACCAATGGAGGAATATGAAGAAATATCTGAGGGATTAAAGGAATGATAGAGGATAAGGGGTAGAATTAAAAGGGAGAGGAGTGTGAGGGACCAAAGAGATGATAGTGGGGTCAAATGATGTGATGGAGCTGGAGGACTGGTTTGTACAAGGTCAGAAGGGGACTGATGGAGCGATGCGAAGGTGACAAGTGTGTTTTCTTTTATGCATTTTGTGTGCGGGTAACGTGACATCATCCACACACGCACACAAATCTGAACAAAGCATTTTTTGCTGTTATTAAACACTCCAATTATAACCCTCCAACGAGACCTCCTGCCTGTACCTGACGGTGTGTGTGAGATTCAGCGTCTCGACCCAAACAAAGCCGGAAAACACAATTTTATTAACACTTACCTTCAGCAGCACTTTTCCCTGTGTGTGTGTGTGTGTTTGTGTGTTGGGTGAAAATGAGTTCATCTGCAATGATAGCTTATTTAAGGTTTCGCCGCAGACTGCAATTCAGCAGGGTGGCTGTTCATTTACAGAGAGAGAGGGAGAGAGACGAGTGAGCTCATTAAAAACACCAACGGGGAAGGAGCAGAGGGCGAGCGAGGTAGAGACGAGCCAGAGAGGAGGACAATGAAGAAGAGAAGGGCGGAGGAGAGTGAGAGAGCTAAAGAGGGTGAAAGAGGAGGAAGGTAAAGATTGAAGAAGATGCAAAAAGAGAGGGAATGAAGAGCAGCAGAGAGGGAGGAAGAGGGTGTAATGAGGAAAACATGTAGCCTGAGGAGAAAGAAAGATGTGAAACAAGAACGAGAAAGAGGAAAAAAAAAAATACAAATTTCACGGTGCTTGGTTTCAAATGGGTGTTTATCCCATTTGGTTTGTCGGAGGGCCCATACGTCACGATCATAGAATTGTTTCAGTGATGGATTTGATTATCTTTAGCCAGCTTCTGGTTGGTACAAGTGGTAACAGCCTGGTTCCAGACCTCTGTATTCACCTCCACGTCTCTGATTTGTTCAGTAAATCAAATAAGGCTGGCGGCGTGCTGATTGATGGCCGTTTCCTTTGGTTGGAGAAATTGTCAACTAATCAGAATTTTGCAGGCAGGATTAAACTGGGACATTATTGCTAGCTAGACAAAGCGAGACAGACTAATGGCAACAAAAAGCTGACAGTCAAGTCCACTTCACGCGGTGATTGGCCAGAGATGTGCAGAGATGAGAAAGGATGGAAGATTTAAATTGATTCTTCACCCAGGTACTTCACCGTCTTTGAACATTTCAACAACTCCAACGCCATGAAGGCCTCTGTGGAGAGATGGAGCGCTGCTCTCTTTTTTTTTTTTTATTACATCTCCTCTCTCTCTGTCGGCCTTTTGGAACGGCTATAAACACTTTTAGCCTTTAGCCTCTATGAAAGACACTTTGTAGATTCTTTGTAGAATCAGCAAAGATGAATATAATGTCAGGCTGAATGAACGAGCTGAAATTAAAGTTCGAGGGTGAAACGGCCCGGAAAAGGTCATTTTTAATCCTAAATTTGGGAAGTGTAGTTCAGTCCCTTGGAAGCCCAGTAGAAGTTTGAATATCCTTGACTTCCGGGCTTTTACTAGAAAGTCATGATCCAGGTCTTCTCCATTTTCACAGTCAAGGGCCAGGTCAGATGGTGCTTCTTTAAATGCGATCAGTACGATTAGGACATAAGAAGATAGGACATAAGAAGATATTTCATTTAAATTCCTAAAAGAGGGACATGAGGGATGATTGTTTCAGAGATTTTACCAGTTCACTGATGAACAGTATATTGTTATAAACAGGGTGAAAATATACTGCAACAAACTTTACTCCTCTTTTTGTTTTGTTTTTCCCTTACGGCATACATTATTGCTCTACCATTTTCAAGCTTGTTTTGTTGTCTGATTTCGTTTGTTTGGTTGTTATTTTTCATAGATTCTGATATCGTTGCATTTACATTGTAAACAAGGCAAAACTGTAATTAATCATCCCGATAACACAACATTCAGTTTGAAGAAAAGGATAAAGGGTTTTCAGTTCTGTTTTATTCTTAAGTTTAAAAAAAAACATTCCTTATGGCTTCATGAGCATTTGAATTCAGTGGTGATGTAAATAACTGCATCAGAGTTCATTTGAATGCACTGTTGCTAATTAAGACCCGATGCCAGGCTGTTCACGACGTCTGGAGAGCACCAGAGAGCAAGAATTAAGGCTTCTTCTACTTAATTTGAAATAGTAGTTCAAGGAACCAGTAAACATCCTTGGGATGTGCAATCAAGACTTTCAGTAGTGTTGACGGTAAACAATGCTGTAGTGTTATTTCTCAAATATGTCAGTCGCATACAGGGCCTTCCTCTAATGTTGCTGTGAGCCATGGTGGAGGTGCTTTGGTTTTGATTTTTGTCTGACTCTGACTGGGGACTAATAAATTCATGCCGTAACAGTAGTGCACAATACAGGGCTTTAATAAAAATCTCAGAACTGCTCTACCGTTCTTACTACACACAACACGTGTTGTCAAAGACACACGACTGATCTCAGACAAGGTGTACTGACTACATGATCATTCCAGTTTGAGACAGTTGGACTGAACGATTGAGATGTGTTTGAATGAAAATCTTATTTTAGGCTGCGATAAAATCAAACATTGTTTAAAATTTTTCAGATTGTCTTTGGGAGCTCATGTGGGGCCAAATTAGTCCTGGGGCAACAATTTGCTGTACATTATACTAAGCTTCATTATGTTTTGCAATTTGAGGTAGTGTGATGAAACACAACTGAAGGATAAAGGTGGTTGTGTTTATATTAGAACCATATTTTAGCCAGCCATCACTGTCTTGTTGTCAACTCATGTCAACCAGCTGCTAACAGATCTAGTCGAGGCTGGTTTCAGTTTGCATTAACCTCATTTATTTGGTTTGCTTGGGCTTCTGTGTACGATTAGATAATTATCATCTTCCCAGATTGCACTGCTGTTTGTTCAGGCAGACGAGCATTTGTAACATCAGATCAACATTTTCTGCAGCTCACATTCCTTCGTCTTTTGAGTGCTCTCATTGATTCATGCTCACGTGTCCTCTTGAGTGAAAAACAAGGCTGTTGACTTCAGCACAGAGAGATACTGTGACATTTCTATTGAACCAATTTATATCACCTAAAGGCTATTTTGTGAAAAATATGAGAGACTCTTCCTTTGAATTGGTTCCCTCCCGTTCCTCGTTATACACAAGCTACAATTATTGTTTTTTCCACAGAAAGAAAGGCCTGACATTTATTAGATGACACCTTTTCAAATTGTGCTTTGTAGCTCACACGGGAACAGGAGTATGTGTTGCTTTTTGTGTGTGTTTGGATAATAGGACAGGTCGCTGTTTCCAAGAGAGCAAACACAAATATCCCTTTTTCATTTTCCCTTCTCTGCGGCCGAGATCAGATGTGATAAACATCTCCAATGTGACCTTGCTCTGGTCCTCTTCATCACCTAAAAAAAAAAACAACAACCCAAAACAAAACAGCACACAGATATGGGCTGAATTGACTCCTGGACCTCGGCTGAACCACTTCCACCCCGCCGTCCAATCTCTTTTGTAAAATATAGTCCTGGTAAATTAATTTCTCCCTGTTAGCATTTCTCCATGCTGTGCCATTTTTCAGTGGAGTCACACTGGGCTAGAGGAGGATGAATAAAATGGTCGTCTGTGGAACAAAAAGAAAGGCTTCACAGTCAGATCAGTTAAAGAGGCTGTATTGTAATTATCCTAATGGCTCCTATAATGGAATATTTAAAACACAGCCAGTTGCGTCTCAGGCCCGGCAGACTGTTTGGATCTCTTTGTGCTTCGATACCCTGAGTTTCTGGCGTCTGATAAGAGGAGGGAGTTTAATGTCATTTTGGAGTGGCTCACTCCCATTCAATTTACAGCTGACATTTTTTTATTCAATGCAGGAAAATGCAGAGAGAAATATTCACTTCATCCACTCACTTATTCACTCACTCATTCATGGATCAATCTGTTTATTAACTCAGGGTTACAGTGGGCTCTGTCCAGGGACCTGGTTTCTTCTACATGTACACATCTGCAGCGCAAAAGACTCCCAAGAGCAGTGACAATAGCCCGGATTAAAGAGAGAATTCACTGATTCACACACTCACAAATGTATTGACTCTCTGTGTCACTCAGTCATTCATCTAGGAGGCACTCCTTCATTAAGTGATTCACTCACTCAATCCCTCACTCGTGTATTCATTGACTTATTGCTGCCTAACTTCCTTCCTTCACTCGCAGACTCACTAATTTATTTATTCACTCACTCACATACTAACAACTTCATTCACTCCCTTGTTGTTTCACTTATTTATTGATTCATTCATCCACTCACTGTTTTACTCACCTGTCTCACATACTTCAGTCCCTGACTCAATAATTAACTCATGTCCTCATTTTTATTTTTACTTACGCTAATTACTCCCTCAATCACTTGGTCATTAATAGGTCATTATTAATTCATTCATTGAGTTCTCCTTTTTTAAATTCACTCATTAACAGATTCATGGATGCACTCCCCGCCTCTGTTAGCAGAGCAGGTCTTGTTTACTTCCTGTTGTTGCGAAGATTTAGCACCAGTTGTTCACGTCTGCAACATGTTTGTTTGAACATGTTCATGACCTTCATCCGTTCATTCTGTGCTAAAGAAGGAGTGTGAAGAACGACATTGAACCGTGGATTGATTCGACTATTGTGACTGGAGCCAGATGAGCTCTCTGAGCCTCGTCCTTTGGTAATGGATGGAAATGAGGTGGGACGCCACGGGAGCGGCTCAGAACTCATCTGGCTGTCTGACACCTCAGCCAGCACCTAGCACTCTGCTAATGGCTGTGTGTGTGTGTGCGTGAAAAGAAATACTGATGGTGGCAGTTTTGTTTGTGCAGTCAAATAGCATATACTGACAAATATGCTAATTTCTGCCTGTATATACAAACTCTCATAGATTCATATATTCTATCTCCCTTGTGCGTGCTCACACACACACACACACTCCACTCTATTGTATACAATTTAGAAAATTTCTCTTTGTTTTGGTGTCATCACTGATAACACAGATCCTCAGTGGGAACACAGGAGTGCACACTCATGCTAACCTCCCTCTTCTACAGATCATCCTTCCCAGTTAGCTGCTTTAGCTATTATCTGTGTCTGATATAGATTTAGTAACAACCAGAGATTTTTTGAGTCTAACCAAATTTGTAGTTCAGGTCCATCAGGGCTTTCAACAAACATGTTTGTGGGGTAGAGGTCTTTTGCTTTTGCCTAAGTCAGAAAATCAAAGTCACAAACCACAAGTCAGGAACCCTCAGTCAGGACATCTAAGCCAGGAACCCTAAATTAGGAAATCTGAGCCAAGAATCCCAGATCAGGAACCCTCAGTCAGGACATCTAAGCCAGGAACCCTAAATTAGGAAATCTGAGCCAAGAATCCCAAATCAGGAACCCTCAGTCAGGACATCTAAGCCAGGAACCCTAAATTAGGAAATCTAAGCCAAGAATCCCAAGTCAGGAACCCTCAGTCAGGACATCTAAGCCAGGAACCCTAAATTAGGAAATCTGAGCCAAGAATCCCAAATCAGGAACCCTCAGTCAGGACATCTAAGCCAGGAACCCTAAATTAGGAAATCTAAGCCAAGAATCCCAAATCAGGAACCCTCAGTCAGGACATCTAAACCAGGAACCCTAAATTAGGAAATCTAAGCCAAGAATCCCAAATCAGGAACCCTCAGTCAGGACATCTAAGCCAGGAACCCTAAATTAGGAAATCTGAGCCAAGAATCCCAGATCAGGAACCCTCAGTCAGGACATCTAAGCCAGGAACCCTAAATTAGGAAATCTAAGCCAAGAATCCCAAATCAGGAACCCTCAGTCAGGACATCTAAACCAGGAACCCTAAATTAGGAAATCTGAGCCAAGAATCCCAGATCAGGAACCCTCAGTCAGGACATCTAAACCAGGAACCCTAAGTCAGGAATCCCAAGTCAGGAGCCCTAAATCAGGAATGCTAGGTCAGGAGCCCTAATACAGGAACCCCAAGTCAGGAAATCTAAGTCTGGAACAAGATCTGATGAGATTCACTTGATGGGCAACATGTTAAACACTTGGTCCAGTCCTGGACTCCAGGTGAGCTGCTATGAGGACATTTTTGATCCAAAACAGATCTGAAACTAAACTGAAATCAACGTGCGAAAATCAATTTCCAAACAAAAAAGAAAACCACTGCAAAAGACCAACCGATCGTAAGATCACTAGACCCAATCAAAAGTGCAGAGGAACCGAACGGACCCGAGTAGAGAGAAATCTCCAACACTGACGTCTAAAAGAACAGCGATACAATCAGTGCTTCAAAAGACTAACTTCTAAACAAACCATATACGCCTGCTGTATGGTGTTCGTCTTATCATCTCTCTCTCTCTCTCTCTGGGTCTCTCCCATGCTCTCTTGCCCTTCACCTCTGTTAAACCACCAACAGTTTTTGCTGTTACGCCGTCATTTATCTGCAGATCATGTAGGCAGTTGATCAAAAGCCCGATTAGCAGAAAGACAAACCACCCTCCTCCACACTGAACTCTGCCTCTGTCGAGTCTAATTGATATTTGACACCACATTGGATGTCATCCAGACTGCCTCGCTTTCAGGCTACATTTGTCTCCACTCAGTTTAAGTTTTAGTGATGCATCTCTGGTTACCGTGAAAGCAACAATTAAGGAGTTTTAAAGCATAGCCTGACTGCCTCTCAGAACATTCATCTGCTTTGAAGAGTTTATGACTGCGACCACTGCACTGCCAGGTTTGGAGTTAATTAATATTTTTTTCTGGGTGTAGATGACAGAAAGCTAATTTTGGGAATCTTGTCTTTCTGCGTAAGTAGTGTATTGCCCCTAAAATCATTGGTCTGCCTGCACCCAACCTTCCAGCCCTCACTGCCATCTCCGGCAGAGCCCTGACCACAGCACACCACCCCAGCAAGGCCTGAGCTCGGGTGTCATTTGAACTGGGGACGCTGGGGACATCCCCACCACGTTTTTAAAGCATATTGTTCGCATATTGAAAAAGCATATTGTAGCAATTTGTTAAAAAAAAAAAAAAAATTCCTGAAATAAAGCTTGCAGTTAAATAAGAAATGAAAATGCCTTTTGAAAGGTTTATTTGCACATTAAGAAAACAAGCAATGCAATTAAAATATAGAAGAAACAAGTTTCCGTTCTCTCCCTGTGAACATAACAAAAGAGGAGGAAACTAAATCATGCCTGAATGTGTGTTGCCTCAGCAGGGATGATATTACATGAGAAAAGTTGATCTCCAGGAGAAACGGATCTGAATGCAGCACAGATGTCTTAGATTCTTTTATATTTAGATATATTAAAACGTCACGTGCTACCTGAATTTTGTGGTTCAACAACATTTCCACCTTAAATTGTGCAGAGACTTTCACCAGAATGCAGGAAATCAAGTGTCTAATGATCAAAGTTTGCTGGCTCATGCTTCACTTTACCCCTATCCGGACGCAGGTACAGAATCTTATGAACAGATCGACCTATATTTATCTATTGTCTATCCTTCTATCATTCTTTCCTTCTATCTATCTATCTATTCTATTGTTCTATCTATTCTATCGTTCAATCTTTCATTCGTTCTGTTGATCATTTTATCTGTCATTCCTTCTATTGTCCATTCTTCCTGTCAATCTATCTGTTGTACTGTTGTTCTATCGCTCGATATATCTATTGTTATATGTCCGTCGTTCTTTCTTTTGTTCATTCTTTCACTCAATATTTCGTTCGTTCTGTTATTCGATCTATGGTTCTGTCTTTCGTTGATTCTGTGGTTCTATCATTCTATAAACTAAACTAAAATCTATCTATTGTCCGTTCTTTGGTTTGTTCTATCGTTTGTTCTATTTGTCTATTGTTCTATCAATCTACTGTTTGTCCGTTCTTTCATTCGTTTTATCGTACTATCGTTCTATATATCATCCATTCTATTATTTGTTTGTTCTACCTATCTATTGTTCTGTTGATTGTTCTATCATTCTGTTGTTCTATCTGTCTTTCATTCGGTTATCCGGCGTGTCAGCCTTTGGAGTAGCAGAGACTGCACAATAAAAGTCTGCTGTTCATTTACTGACCACGGCTGGAGAAGTGAAAGTTCACACTCGTTATAGACTTCTTCGTAACGTGACTGCTGTGTTCCGGCTGTTAACCTCGCCGTCGTCATGACGGTAGATCAGATGATTGGAGTTTGAAAGCCCTATTTGAGAGTACTGCAAACCGTGGAAACGTGAAAAACTGGAGAATTTTTCATCTGTGTCAAAGTCTGTTGTCCAAGCGGCTTCTAGTCTGTTTTTCCTCCCAAACGGTCGTTAAGACCAATCTAAGATGAAATGAAAGTTGGTGGAACCGAAGTATCGATTTGACCTGATGAGTCCCGCAGACACAAACAAGAGAAAAATGGCTCTGGGAGGATTTATTACAGCTGCCAGAGTCTGTCTGTTCGTCCTTCACGTTGTTTCCTCTTTCCTTCCCACAGCGACAGCGGCTGCTTGTTGCTTTGATTTACACGATCAGGTGCTTGAAACTTGTATGGAGTTAGTTTCTACAGTTTTTAAACCACCACCGACACTGCAGTCTCTCTCTGTCTCTCTGTGACAAGTCATCCGTGAAGGTGATATGAGTGCGGACGTCAGCGAGCGAACATAATCAACGCAATCTTATGTGAACACACACGCACACACACAGCGCATTTAAATTCCTGTAACGCTGCCCATCACTAACTCTTTGTCCTTCAATTTATGTTTAAGTTTATGTGTTTACTTTTGTCTCTCCAACACAAACAGACACATTACGGTTGCAACTAATTATTATTACATTTAATTAATTGAGTTTCCTTTAAAATCAAGTAAAATAAAAGCTGGAAACGCTCACGTGCAGAAGCTGGACCTGGAGAATGACACACGTAATTGGTTGTTGTACTTGTAAGGGATTAATTTTTTCTCTGGCAAGCCTCAGTGTGTGTGTGTTGTTGTTTGTAGGCTGTTTGCTGCCTGCTGGATGACACTCAGACGCACACTGAAACACAGATTATGAAATATTTGCAGAGCAGTTACAACAGTTGAGGTAAACACAAGCAAAACTCGTATTACCCTGATTACCTCTCCGAACCATTACTTTAAATGAAAAGTTTGGCACCTTTTATGCGGATGTCCAGTCATTGTTGATGATAACTGTCAACTGAAGCAATGCGGTGCTATTATGACAGCATAAGCAGCGTTTTCCTGCTCGCAGAGCGATGCTGGCAGTGCCTACATGTACCAGGATGCATTGGTGTTTACACCCACCCAGCAGGCCGCTGCTGCATTAACTGACTGCTGACCTGAAAAGGAAACTTTCTAGAGTCACAGTCAGGTTCTCAGTTTATGACCATTGTCTTCAAACTTCTAACTTCTTGATGGGTTACAAAATGCCTTCGTTGGAGTGTGGAGAGAAGAACACACCTTTCAAAGAACAGAGCAGGATGGAGTTTGTAGACAGGCTTCTAATAGACAGCTTTTAAAACTGCATGCACGAGGGCTGAAAGTACAACAAACACAGCAATGAGCCTTGATATACTGAATGAGGGTTTGGGGGTTTTGTAGGCCACATGTTAGGAAGAGCTTTCATCCATATCTACTAATTCTGTATCCCTGTTTTGGTCCAAGTTAAAACTGTGTTGCTTTACTTGTGGTTTGCCACAATATTCTCTGGTGTTTTAGACCTGCTTGGGTCCAGTATCCACTGATATTGCAGCCTGTATGTGGTATAATATTCAGTTGTTTTTTGGCCCTGGCTTGGTCGGTGATCCATAGATGTTGTTTCCCTACTGTGACGGGGAAACTGCTCATGTCTGTCAAATAGTTTTACTCACAGAATTGCATTCATATATTTGCATTATTACTCTTTTATTGCCTCACACACTTACTTAATGTTTTGTCCTTGAGCTTTGCTGCTTTACTCGGCTTATATGCTGCTGACTGACGCTGCCCTTGACATTACTGCAAGTGCTACAGACACCAAGCCATTAAATTCATATAGGGGTGATTTGATGTTATGTTCTGTTTCAGCCCCATTTGGATGTCAGTGTCTTTTCTGCCGCATCTAGAAGCATTTGTTGAAATGAATGTGTTTGATTGCCTTTGTCTGAGGCTTTCATCTCAGTGTCATTGTGTCGTGTCCCTGGCTTCAGTGCATTGGCTGCAGTTAAATGTCAGTTTTCTGGAAATGACAGAGCCTTATAATGTAACTTCACAGCGATACTTAATCATTTAGACCAACTGTTAACAGATCAAAAGTACTTGAACCACTTTTATAAAATGCATGAATATAGCAGAACTCTGTGCTGTTCTGTTCTGCGCCTTCTGATGAAAAGAGTGAATTCAGTCATATTTTGGTGAGTATATGATTTTTTGTTTATGTAAGTGTACTTTATATTCATTCTGACCTTAGGTAACCTGATTACATGCTCTTTTGAGGATTGAGCATTGCTATGAGTCATGAGGTGTGAATTGTAATGCTTTTTGTGTTTAACTGTAGAAAATGAAGATAAAATTCTAAATGGTACAAAAACAAACACACAAATTACACAACAAATAAAATGATTAGAAAAAGGGGTCCGGAGCACTTAGAGATTACTGATATGCAGTGCAGACTTCATCCGATAAGCTGACTCAAAGGCTCATTACAGAACGTTGTCTTTTTCAGCAGACGTTATTCTCTGTGGAAAGCCAGCCTTGTTCATCAATAAATGCAGTAATGTCAGGTTTCCAAATGAAGTGCTAAAATACCATTCCTCAGCTGGGCAAGCAGAGAACCTTTCCTTTTTTGGCAGATTAAATTTCTCATTATTTTCAGCACTTAATTAAGTTTTGTTGTGACCATATGTTTTAAGTTTTGGCTTATTCTGATTATAATTAGCCCATTTTGCATTAAAAATCAAATCCTTTCTTTTAAAACGCCTTCTCACACTACTTTCTAAAATAACATGTGTTTATAAGTTAGACGAGTAAGAAGAAATGTGCCAAAACTTTGCTCTTATCATAAACAAAACAGGATAAAAAAAACATTAATAGAATATCAAAATGAAATAAAATCTCACTGAATTTAATTTCAGAATTGCATTGTTATTGCTTTCAGCAGCCTGGTCTCCCAGACCTCGGCAAGGAGATGGCTTTAATTTAACACTGAAAGTGAAACGGAGCGTGCCATCTGTCAGAAATCAGAAAGGTTTCACAGGGTTTTGCATTAACCTTTCATCTCCACGTTGATTTGAATAAAACTGAAGCACAACTGCATCATATGTAAGAGGAAACCTCTGGGTCTGAAATGTGCATTAGACCTGCATTCCCTGCTAATGGCCAGCAGGAGAAGATAGGTGACAAAATGACCCCACTGATCTGATTTATTCCCTCAGTAAACACTTTCCTAATGAGTTTATGTTCTCAGTCTTCTTCAACACAGCATGATGGTCATTTAGTAAATGAACGCCGTCCCCAGCCCCACCCCCTCGTCTAAATACGGTCACTTCTGGTTCCAAACAACCAAGAAGGCGACGGCCAAAATGCCAATCTCGAGGCTTCAATACGGTCGTCCCCAAACCAGTGGGTGACGTCACAGTGTTTACTCCTTTTATACAGTCTGTGATCATGCTAATATCTCAGCACTCTGCTCCTCCTCCATCTCCTCCACCTCCTCCTCGACTCCTTCTTTTTCTCGTGTGGATATTAAGACGAGACGGCCCGGGGGAGCTGTGAGGGCTTCACCCAGCGTGCACACACTCTGGAGGATCTGCTGGAGCTGCTCCAACACCGTTTGATGCTCTGCTCTTTGGTGTTCAGGCTCCTCCTGTCAATAATATGGAGAGCTCCTTCCCTCCTCTCTGCATGGGAAAATAGCTGCTCCACCTTTTAAAGACTGATATCCACAGAGACATTCGCAGATACTTGACTTTGCCTCTCATGTATCCTGTTTCCTCTTCTGCTCTGCTCTTCCCTCCTTTCCTACCTTTGCCTTCCTCTTCGCCTCTTTCTTTGTTTTCTTATTCCTCTTCTCCTCATCTTGTCTCATTCACTCCCCTTTTTTCTCCTCTTTTTTTAAATTGCCTCTTCTTCATTTTTCCCCTTTTCCGTCCTTCTCTCGTCTTTTTCTCTCCTTCAGTCCTCTTTACTCCTCCCTTTCCTCTTCCTTTGTCTTCTGTTTCCCTTTCTCATCTATGTATCTTTTCGTCGTCTTTCCTCTTCTCCCTCTTGTCTCCCCTACATCTCTTTTCTCCTCTGCTTCCTTTTCTTTACCTCTTCTGTCCTCTCTTTCCTATTCTCCTTCACTTCCTTATTTGCTCCTTACCTGTCCTCTTTTCCTCACACTTTTGTCCTTTTCTCATCCCACATTTTCCACACCTCTTCTCCTCCTTCCCTAACAGCTTTCTTCTTCTCCATCTATTCTCTCCACTTTCTTTCTCATCTCTTCTTATCTGCATCCTCCATTCTCTAATATCCTCCTTTCTCTCACCTCATCATTTTCTACTACCATACTTTCTCTTCACCTATCTCCTCCTAGCTCCATTTCTCCCATTGTTCCTCCTTATCAACTCTCATCCTTTCCTTCCTATCATATTTTTACTATCTGGCCCCTTTTGTTCACCTAATTTTCCCTTTTCTTTCATCATCACCTATTTTTTCTCCTTTCTTTTTCTCACATCTTTCCTTTCCTCTCAGTTTATTCCCTCATTTTGTCTCTTTGTCCCCACTCCAAGTTTCCCGTTTGGGTATTTCCTTCCTTTTCTGCCTCCTCGTCCAGCCCTTCCCTCTGATCTTCTTCTCCTATCCTCGCTCTCTCTTCTGAGTAAATGAGTGCGTCCTTGATGCGGGCTGTGCACCGGGCCCTGCTATCCCCCAGACGGTGCTCTGTTTCTGGGATGAGGCGCTGACCTCTGACCCTCCTCTTGGCTGCTTCTGAAGGCTGACAGGAACCACCGGGCTGCTCTGCTCCTCGGAGAGTTCAGAGAGACGAGAGGGAAAGGAGGAGGATGAGGAGGAGGAGGCCAACAGGCAGAGATATTCTCACTTGTGCTGGAGCGCTTCCCCTCAGGGCTGAGCTGGGGATTTGTTAGAGGTTTGGATCTGTCTAGTCAGCTCTGTGTTTCTGGACTGCAGCCGAGCATGTTGCTGCTGCTGTTGTTGTGAGGGATGAACTGATTAGATGGTCATTCATCATAATTAGCTGATAGATGTAAGTTAAAAAGGCCATTGGTGGGGCCCAGAATTAGCTTCTTAGCTCACCTGCCAAGAGCTGGTAAACAAACCGATGCACCTGCCAAAAGCAGCTTCTACCAGCCAAATTAATTTCTCTTCATTTTCACAGAACTACGGTGAGATCATGTGTAAGCTGCTCAGTAATGAGACAAGATTAAGTGTAAAACTTGCTCTTGATTGCACCATTTTATGTATTTTGAATTGAATAATTTTCTTTTTTCATTCCAAAATGACCTGCAACAATTACCCTTTTAGTTTATATGTTATTTTGTCATGTTCAGCTGAAATATGAATTAATTAATTGAAAGTTTAAGTGAGAAACTCAGCTTGCTGTGTTGCAATATCAACTTAAATTTATACGTATTTTTAAATGAACTGTGTGAACTCTTGTTATATTATTTTTTCCACTCTTCTCTTTATTGAATCAAATGGTGCACAAATCCTCAAAACAATATGTTTGAGGACTCAAATGAGCAAACAGCCCAGTAAAGAGAAAATACGAGGAAGCTTGAGGAACTGTTTTGTCTCATCAGCACCAGCATGTTTCTCCACCACCTACAGTTAGGGGTGTGCAAAAAAATACAGCAATATATCATATACATATTTCTATGATACTATCCAGACCATCATATTGATACATAATATACAGCTGTGGCTCAGGAGGTAGAGCGAGTTGCCCGTTAATTGGAAGGTCAGCGGTTCAATCCCTGGCTCCTCCAGGCAAGCTACTGACACAGTGTATGAATGTGTGTGAATGCAGATGTAGTGTAAAAGCTCTTTGAGTGGTGGAAAAAAACTAGAAATGAGCTGCAAACTCCACTGGCTTGATCTGTAACTCTGCTGCTTCTGCACTCCACACAGACCAGCTACAGCAACAAAATTCCCAGTTGCCTAAAAATAAAGCTGTCAGTAGGGAGAAAGGGCAGCACAATGCTGATTCACTGAACAGTTACCAGTATGATGTGATGTACATATTAGATTAAGGTGGTACACAGCAATTTGTATTTGCAGTAAAAAATTTAAACTCAGTAACTTTTATGAAGAAATTTTTATAATAATATGTCATAGTTGCTCTGTAGTTTTATTTAAAGACAAAAAAACGTGTGCTGCAGAATTGTGCTGTTTGGATTTGCAGCAAATAAATACAGAGAACTTTTTCACTGGCATTTTGCATTAATAGTTAGATATCGTGTATCATTTTAGGATTGTCTAGCGATATATCGATTGTTGCAGAATTGCTGTATCGTAATATTATCGTTATCATGCGTCGTGTATCATGTATCGTATCGTGAGGCACCCTGCGATTCCCACCCCTACCTGTAGTCACCAACTAACCTGCAAGTGGTCACTATGTCATGAAGTTTCTAGAACCAAATATTTCAGCAAGAAGCAGGGATGAATTTCACCAAAGCTTTAGCCGTTTAGCTGTGGGGGTTGTTTTGCTTTGATTTGATTGGGTAATTGACCAGAGAGGGCATGAGGTGGATACTTATTTATCTTTCTGTTTTGTCTGTCTGTTTGTCCTCCTCCTCTGTTACTTCCATAATTGTCTTCCTGCTCTCCATTGAAATAAGGAACTTGCACAAACAGGTTTGCCCTTAGATAACCTTTACCAGTTAGTTTCTTATCCATTCTATCAAACCCTTATAACTGCTCTTCAATGAGAGCACACCGTGTTCCTCTATATATTATTCCACTCACTGTCCTGAGGGGAGGAAAGTTCAGTTTGTTAAGGACTGAACAGGAAAAACTGCACATCATACAACAGCCAACATATTTACAGAGACACGTCCACTCTCCAGACTCCTGCAGGCCCAGTCAAGTGTCCCTTTGCTTTTATTTAGCCCACAACGTCCACATACTTGAAGCACACAATCTCACATCAGTTTAACAACACGCACGGCCGAGAAGGGGGTCTGCATGGTTCAAGTGGGACAGATGATTGTGAAGAGGCTGCTGTTTGTTGGCACCACAGAAGTATAATCCAACAAACAGATGGGCTCCAAGAGCTCTGGCCAAACAAAACCAAAGATCCTCAATTACAGTCGGACTCGTTTCATTTTGCTGTGTAGACACAAGCAACAAGCAGGCGCTGGTTGTTTAACACAGACATTCAGTGTCTATTGAATATTTTAAGCTTCACAAAGTCTGTAAATTGGTTGTTTGAGGAATATGTGCTTGTTTTGGTGGCTGCGTTTTGGGGATAAACAAGTCAAGAGTTTGGAGGCAGCATGACTCATCGTGTCAGCCATCTGCCGTCAACTCTTTTTCTTAAAAGAATTTGTCCCTGAAAACTCTACATTTACTGTCTGCACTTACACAGCAACAACGAGCCGTTAGTTTGGGTTCGGTGGGCGTGAATGATTCTGCAGCCTTACAGAAATCTGTGCGTGGAATCAAACATTGAATTTTACGCCCTTTATGATAGCACACAGTAGGATGGTGTTATAGTAAGAGAGGCTTTTCTCTAACTGCACGGCGAGCCCAGAAGTTAAATACTTAAACATTGCCGCTAAACATGCCATATGCATGTCTATCTTCATAAAACATTTACAAAGCCCATTTTTAACATTCTGAAACCTGCATTGTTCACACGTTTGAACTAGACAGCAGTCTTCTTTTTGGCATGTTTAGTTCAATTTTTATTTATATAGCAGCAAATCAAACAACAGCGCTTTTCATAAAGAGCAGGTCTAGACCGTACTCTGTGATAATATTTACAGAAACCCGACAATTCCCACAACTGTAGATCAGAGTAATAGCATCGGTCACCACTTGCTGAGACGAGTTCATGTGATACAACTGAAAAGGAACCTGCTCACACAAACATTGATGTATAGTGTCACTACAGTATGAGCTGGTGTTTGCATTGTAATAGGCTGCAGGCTGATCTGGGCTTCACTCACCCAGTACTGCCCCTGTAAAAAACCGGGTCAGTTATTGATTTGCCACTAAATGGTGCACCTGCGAGGGAGTCGGTGACTCATCCCTGGTCTGGAGCACGGCCCCCCAGCGCTCTGTCATGTGTTTTCCTGCACATTTAACATGGTACATCTTATCTTGTAGAAGTTGGTAAAGAGCTAAGACTCAATATACATGTAGAAATACGCAAGTGTTGGCTTGTTTTTACTAAAACTTGAGCTTATGTGGATCACGGGTGTACATCCATACGATAGAAGAACCTCGCCCCATTGTGCCCATCCCAATAGGGTGAATAAGATGATGAATGAGCCATGCTGGTGGGCTGCCATTAATGTTAATGGATTCACATTTGTTTGTATAATATAATATAAAACAACTTCCATGTGTACTGTGTCAGAGCTTTGGTCACTGTAATGATTCCTCCTGTCTATATTGTTGTGAAGAGATGTGTTTGTAACTCAATTGTAACCTAAGTCATAGTCCTCAGGAGCTGAAATGAGGCTTTAACAGTCTCATTTATTATAATATATATATATATATATATAAATACATTTGGTAGAAACACACTTATTTAGCTAACTCAGACTATGTTAGGACTGTGGGTTTTGTCCTCCATCACTTGCATGTAAATCACATAAAGAAGCGATCAGTGGAGACAGGGGGATGATTACAGCAACCAGTAACTTACAGTGTACTTACAGGCATGCGAGAAACCTATCATTTAACCTTAACTAATTGTGATGTAGTTTCTCGGTGTCTGCCCAGTGCGTACTGATTACTAGTAGAATGATAGCTGTTCATGGTTAGCTGACATAAAGCAGGTGGAAATGCATCCGGGAAATATATGAACTCATTATATGAAGTTAAAGAATTTAAAGGAGGCTCAGATAAGTAGATTCCCCTACAAACAAAAAAAATCACAGTATCCAATTGATGATACATCCATCAGAAAGCCTGTTCTTCACTCTCTCTTCCCAACATGTCTAGCTCCATATCTGCCCGTCCATCTGCCTTTCTGTCCATTTGATTGTTTCTGCATGCCACCTTCTCCAGTCTTTGTCTGATTTGAATGTGCTCCATCTCACCTACTTGTCTGTCTCCCCGCCAGTCTCCAGATCTCATTTGGGTCTCTGTCTGTCTTTCTGTGTTGTGTTGTAGTGGAGGCTGACTGATGGTTCTGTCCCACAGCTGTCTCACCGTGATGAATTACCCCAGAGCGAACCTGCTCTCACTAATACATCACCTGTCGCCTTAACACACTCTTACTGTTTGATACATACATACACACTCATAAACGCACGCATGCCTGCACATTCTGTTTAATGGGCCATCCTGTTTAGCTTAATGGGTAGGAAATGGCATTAATGCTGCCAGGGTCTGTGTTTAAATTCCCACCCACCTGTGGCACTGTGAGGTGCTTCAGGTAACAGCCTGCCATTACACTTAGGAGGGTGGGTCAAAATGTCCTGCAGCTGAGTTGAATGTTTTGATTTCCTGCATCCCCTGAATGCAGCAGAGAGCTTCGACTTTGTGTCGTGATTTTGATTTAAGCATGCCATTTCACCTGGAAACAGGTCCCTTGTTGTTAGTCCTGCCCTCCTTCCTGTCAGGTGTCATCTGTCAATCATATTAATGAGCTGTCAACACTCTACCTGATGCTGAGGTAACTGTTGTCTATGTGGCGCTGCTCTTTTGGAACCAGTCACAGGCGTTCAATTAGTCTGTGAATATTTAACTGCATCATCGATAGTAATTTACATATTAACGTGAATTGAATTACTTTTTGCAAAG
>NW_024040047.1:0-15017 GCF_014851395.1 Micropterus salmoides | reverse complement strand
ACCTCCCGTCCAGACTACAACCGCGAAAACGAAGACCTAAAACGGAGAAGTTTAGAAACGGTGCCGACCCCGTTTTGCGTTTCAAAACTCTGGAGGGCGTGTGGTGTATAATATATGTGCATTTGACGCATATACCTACACATGTCCTATATAAGCTATGTTTGATGTACAGAGAGACAGAGTGGTCATCGGGCTGGGTCACTCTCCAAGCTGCTGCAGAGCTTGTAATTGATGCTGAACGCCTTGATGTAATAAACTTTTATGACCAAGAACAGTGTCAAGCGGATTTCTTCTCAACAGCATTATTGTTCGGACACCACAGGCGTTTTAGTGAAGGCGGGCCAAAACGGAGGACTTTTGAAATGATGACACAACCGCTCACGCAAGGCTCTCTGATTGGGTCCTAGAAGTCATGCAATGCAGAAACATGATGCTACTGACCGGGTTTTTGACATGGTATTTTTATTAAAATATTATGAACGCAGCTAAAACGCTGGTGTGGACAGAGATCGTATTCGTTTTAATTCTCCGTTTGTAAACTAAAATGGAGTAGTGTGGATGGGGCCTTAGCGTGTTCTTGGGTTTAAAAAACACAGGGATGTTGTGTTTGTTTAAAATCCCCCTGAGTTTCTCTGATACTCCATACACACATGTATGGAATCACAATGTTGTTGCGATTGACCTTTTCCTCATCCCCTGTAGTTTTGTCCTTCCTGGATCTTGTGGCTGTTTTAGCGTTATGAGAATATCGCGTGAAGACATGCTGGTAGCAACAGCAGAAACAGCAGATAAGTCGTGAGTTACATGTTAGCTACATCAGAACTTATTCTGCAAAAGTTTTTCCATTTCCCATTTAACGCATTAAGGGCCGGATCTACAAATAATTATTACGTAGATGACAATAGGAGCACACACAATGGAGGTGGCAGTATTTAAATGAGGGTTTTGCGTGTTTTAATGGTTCCGCCATGGAGAGTCGGGAGGGAAAGCAGCCACTGCGTAAAAACCTTGGTTTGTTTCATGTAACAAGGCAGCAACACCTCAAAATATCTAGATAAAAGTCTATTACATTGTATGCTGTGTGACCATAAACTTCAGTTACCACAGTCAGAAAAAAATAGTTTAGCTGGATATCATGTACAATGTGTTTTATACATGAGTAGCTAACCTTAGTCTAGCTCGTCATGTCTGAGGTCACAAATGCACTGGCAGTCAAACTTCATGCCAAGACAGCTAACGTTAGCTAAGTGTTATTGTAGCTGTCATCAGCTGGTTATACAGTTTAAGTTCAGTTCATAATGTCAATTAATGTAAGAATAATTTCCGTTTAAAAACCACATTTTTATTTGGTAAGTTGAATATAGTTAAGAGCATGCACATAACAACAAAATATGTCTAAAGAAACATGTAATGAAACTAATATTCTTGTGTCACATTGGGGTCGGGTCATTATTAGTGGCACTCTATTAGCATTGAGCTCCCCCAAAAACATGATTTGTGAAATTTTCGGGGGTCTCTAAAATATTGATAGGATGCTATTGGTCATTAATTTCTATATTTCTGTATCATCATGGATCATGCGTAAAATCAGGAGCATCGTTCTTCAGCATGAATGTTAATACAACAGTATTGCCAAAGAAAATACAAAAAAACTATTCAATTAATATAGTTAGTCGAATAAATAAAATAATTGTATTTCTATATATTTGATATAGAATAATATCTAATATTTTTAATTTCTCCACGTCTTCTTTCATTATGGCTGCGTCTCCTTCTCACAGTGATAACAGCAGCCACAACATTTTTGGCAGTTTGCACCTTCCTTGTTGCACTCGAATGAAATTGCATTTTTCTTGTTAGATCACATTGCGTGTAGTAAGTAAATGTATTTGCATGTTACCTATCTATTATTTTTCACAATATAATTGAAACGCTCCAAATTGCATATTCATGAAGGCAAAAGTAGTTGAACAACAGGTGTTGCACTTTTGAAAGACGTCATTTTCCGTGCACACCGTTCCGTAGATCAGCCTACATGTTAATTTGCTGGTGATAACAAGTTTGCACATGTTTTTACTCGCGCAATCCTTAAGTAAATCTGGCCCTAACTGTTTTTCGACAAAGGCAAAAACCACCTCAAGCAAGCGTAAAAACATTTTTTCAGATTTTGCCGTTTCCCTCAAGTTTTTCTAATGCGATACTTCAAAATGCGCATAAAAAAACATTGATGGAAACACGGCTACTGACACGTAAGTACCAGCTTTGCAGGTCATGCATTCTTCTTAACTCGGATCCCGACCGAGACCTAAGAGAAAGATCAAAGCAATGCAAAAACACACAGAATGAATGCTGACTGTAGAAAGCAGATGCCGAATCCCGGACATTTTTGGGTGATTTAGAAATCCGGACGCATTGTTTTATGTTCCAAAAAGAGGACATGTCTGGGAAAAAGAGTATGTATGGTCACCCTAACTAATACTAATATTTTATGTAGAATGTTGAACTGTGTGAAAGCAATTATCCAACTCCACTATTTGTGAAATGCACGAAAATTTAAAAAGAATATCATGGGGTCTCCTGTAATTTTTAATGTTAATCTCAGGAGTTTTAGATGTTTTTTTGTAGGATGTTGTCCCTGTAAAAATAAGCTAAACTACCATTTGCCTTGTAATTATTTACATTAGGGAATTTTTCTTTTTCATTGGGCTCCTAAATTTCTTTGTGCTCCTAAAGCACATGTACTCCTCAGGAAAAAGGTTAATGAGGAGCCCTGGTTTTGGATAAAAGCTGCTGATGTAAATGCAGCCCATTCACTTAAATATGCCAGTCTTTGTTCGAAGATAATAGTGGCCAGAGGTGGAAATTTGATTTTTGGCCATCTGCATGAAAACAGATGTTGTACATTAACCAGACCTCTGCAATGCATCTAAGTGAATTCTCAAATTTCCTGCCTTAACCATATTTCTCCCAATAACCTAGTTTCATTTAAAATACTTTAATTAAGATTTAAAAAACTCTGCTTAATTTGACAGCAAGAGGGAATGTTAAACTTCACAGAACACACTAGATATGAAGAAAAACATACTTGTACTCAGTGTGCTCATGTATATGTAAGATATGATTTATTTTGCACACATTCACCATGTAACTACACATCACTAGAGGCTCTATGTCAAAAATCAAATAGCCATTTTGTGTGACTTCTCTTTCTATGTTCAACTTCCTGTTCACATGTGGTCAAGGTCACTCTAATCTGAGGTGAACACAATTTTATTGTTTTTTTGCTTTAAATGTAAAACATTTGCACTTTTATGTATTCCAACCTTATTAGGTATGAATGTTCAAAATGATAACTTTGCACAAAGCTAACCTTGAGATTTAGCCAACATTAGCACACATGTCAGTTTGGGGAAAGTTGTCTCAATGACTTTGGGGCAAGTCATCACATGTGGTTATTGCCCCAGTACAAATAAACACATAGAACATGCTCAAAAAACGTGTGAAATTGTGTAATTACCTCTGACACAAGTATTAAATGATACTGTAAATAGAATATTATGCTCTGTAGTTTACAGCAGCAGCCATATGCCCGGACAAGACTGAATTCATGACAGAGTATATACGGTATTATACCGTAGGCATGTAGAATGTTAGTAGATACAAACACACACACACACACACACACATTACATGACCCAGTTTTTAATTTAGGCAGGCAACAAGGGTAATAGACAAATAAGCTTGTAAATAATTTGTAATTGCAAAGAGGAATGTGTTTTTGAAGAAAGGAAGAAAATTATCAACAGAAGACAGAGAATGATAGTACACCACCTGACATAATGTTAAAGGCAGTCAGGTAGGTGAAGTTGAAGAACAAATCAATCAGAAGCACAGCTAAGGATTTTGACATAAGCTGCTGACATCTCTTTTGGCCTCATCTATGTGGAGCCATTTTCATACAGTATTCGAAAGAAGACGTGGTTTAAGTGTGTGAAATGCAACAAATGGGCCTGCGATGCTTGCACCTCAGCCCAGGCAATTTATGTGTGCCAGAACTGTGATTCTAAACACATGTCTGATTAGTCAGATACATATGTAGGTCGTACAAAAATGCACATTGTTGCATTCGTGTGTTTAAACACTACATCTGTTTAGTTAAGAAGTTATACATTTAAGCAAGTTATCTGCAGCATTACATTCAATTACCATATATCTAATTGTAATCCAGAGAACATTTGATTTTAAAGTTCAAAGAAAGAGGTTGTCCCACTTAAAGAGGTGGTATTATGCTTTTTGGCCTTTTCCCTGTCCTTTATTGAGTTATATATCTTTTTAGTGTATGTAACAGGTTTGCAAAGTGAAAAAGCCCAAAGTCCAGCCCAAAGGGAGTTCCCATCTCCCACAGAAAGCTCTGCTCAGAACCGCTTGAAAACTGCTTGTTTGTAGTCCAGCCCTTCACTTCCTTGACTTGTGACGTCACAATGCAAACGTGTCAAAGCTTGCCAAGCAGCTAGTGGGTCAGGCACACCCTCAAATCAAGCTAGTCTGAGTGGAGGCCCTTTGACTTTAGTAAGTGAAATCGCCATGTCGAGACGCTGTGTTCTTCGTTGTGAGGGGCAAACATCTATGCATCGCCTTCCAAAGGATGACTTCATCAAGAATCAGTGGTTGAAATTCATTTTTAACACGATTCCTCAGAAGTACATCCAGTACCTCGTCTTGTGCTCTAATCATTTCACCGAGGACTGCTTCCTGAACCGGCAACAGTTCAACTCCAGATTTGCGCAATGTTTAGTCCTAAAAGACGATGCAACTCCGACTCTGTTTGGGCCTGGACATTCACAACCTCAACCTGTAAGTATGCTTTATTGGTTGCGAATTATATTTAAAATAAACACGGCAATGTAACTTCACAGAGTGTTCCAAGTGCGGAGTTGTAAATGTTGGCTAACACAGCTAAAGTTATAACTATAATGCTACACCCGATGTGGAAGCTACTGAGCAAACGTTCAAATTGTTTGGCCAATTTGTGCATAAAATTTAGTTTAAATATGGTGATTTTTGTAGTGGTTTATTGTAAGATATGGAACAATGATGTTGTGGACTTACGAGTAACTTATTCCATCTGCTAGGTTATGGTCGCAGTCAAATGTAGGCCTCTGCTAACTTTGTAGCTTTTGCGTTCGAATGGTTGTCCTTAAAAGTTTTTTTTACCCCACAAGGAACATGTGTTTTTACATACAACTGTATTTAACAAAAGGACTGCTTTTTCGATTCAGACATGTTGTATTGTGTCCAAGTGTGCATGTGGATGTATGTGTAGAAAGTTAGCTACGTTCCATTTTGTGATGTAAGTGCACCAAAACACTGTAGGCTAATTTGGGGAGACAGGGGAGAAGAACGTTAGCATCGTAGATACTGAATCTTTTCATGTGATTTCAAAGTTGATATGCCTTCTTATCATAGAGTACATCTCAGCAGCAACCTGGAAACCTAGACATCTCCACCACATTCCAGGAAAAAGGTTGCCAGACGGAGCCACCACAGAAAGTCTCAGTGGGCACACAATCAGCTCCAAAAATGATTACAGGCGGCACACGGCTATCAATGGGAACACTAAGAGCTTCCATGAGAAGCAAAGGTAAATATTAAATCACTTTTAGTTTAAATACAATACCTGGGAATGTCCTAATGTACAACAGTTATGTTGACTGTAAAATAAAAATAATAGTCCTCCTATATTCTTTAAATGTATGCATCTAATTTTGTCCTTCACAGGCACCCAGGCAACAACATCTTGTGTTAGTGTTTATACTGAAACCACTTCAAGTTACAAAGATTTCAGCCAGATGTCTTCTACACCCATAAGGCCCCAAACTTTTAGACCTAGCAAGAGACCTCATCTTGAGTTGGAGGAGGAGGAGGAAGAGGGAGACTGATCGATGTAGTTGCCAGCTGAGCCACATGACTCAACATACAACCCTGGTGACTCTGTACTAACTGAGGAATCTGACATGTCGTAAGTTTGTTATTTTTATTACATGTTACTATGAGTTATCAAGGGAAATGTGATTAATATATCTATAGCTTCTATCTATCTCTCATGTAGTATTCTTTATCTTTTTTTTAGGTTTGAGTCCGCATACGGGGATACTAAGTATATAGTTTTTGAAAGCTGCCTCATGGAGCGTTTTCAAAGCTGTCCCGTCTGTAAGAGGCAGTGTGATGTCCACCGAAGAAGAATGGGAACATATGTGGCTTTCACACAGGTCTGCCCACACTGCAATTACTCAAGACAGTGGCAGAGCCAACCTATTGTAGGAAGTACTCCTGTCAGCAACCTTCACATGTCTGCGGCAACATACAGTATTTCACCGGTGGATCCTTCACCCAATTGGAAAAGGTATTGCTATCAGCATTCGTAGCATATTAAAATTGCAATCAGTGTAAGCTTTCCACAACCTTACAATTTTCATTTATCTATAGATATGCAAGGCCATGAATCTCCAGATTTTCCAGTATGATACCTTCAAGAGGCATGCTAGGAATTTTCTGGAGCCAGCCATAATCCACAAATGGAAGACTGATCAGCAAAGTGTTTTGCAACAGATAAAGCAGGGGGGAAAGGTTGCAGTCAGTGGAGATATGCGAGCTGACTCACCTGGTAAGAAAAAATGACAACAAAATCTGTTCTTAAAAGCATTGTACTTAAAAATTCAATTTCAGTTGCAAAGCAATGTCTTTTTTTGTTATTTTATCTCCAGGGCATTCAGCAAAATATGGGAGCTACACACTGATGCACCTGGACGATAACACAATTATTGACCTCCAGCTTGTTCAGATGTGTAAGATTTAGTGATTTGAATTTTTGATTGCAGAAAGGTGATTCAGTATGTAGCTTCCTCACATTTACACTATGCAATTTTCTTCGCACCACAAGAGCAATGAAGTAGGTGGCAGTTACCACATGGAGAAGGAGGGCCTTAAACGCTGCCTGGATCTACTGGATTCAAACGGTTTGGTGGTGGACTACATTGTCACTGACCATCATCCACAGATTGAGAAGTATCTGAGGGAGCGCAACATCACTCAGTACTATGATGTGTGGCACTTTGAGAAAGGTATGTGTTCATCCTTGTATATGTCAGTGTGCCTCATTGACATATTCTTCATTCACTTTGTGTGTTTTGTCGCTGTTACAGATCGTACCAGTGTCCTAATTATTAATTTATTGCATATATACACTTTATATCAGGGTTGTCAAAGAAACTCGACAAACTTTCCAAAAACAAGGACTGTGTGGTGTTGAAGAAGTGGCTGACTTCGTCAACATCAGGGCCCGAATTTGGTAGCAAAGTGGATGTCGATAGTGAACCACATCCAAAACGTCAGCGTGCATAAAAACCCTCTCTTTCCTAAATGTGAACATCCTGATCGAGTATCAAAGGATACCAGTAAATGGTTCCAACCAGGTATGTAAAGAAAAATGTGCATTCCATATATACCTTGAAAATGTGTAACTTTTTTGGCTTTCATATCATACATGATGTTAAAAACCCCTAATATCACCTCAAATCTGTCTTTTGTAAAGCCAAATTATTGTTGTGTGTATATTGTGTAAATTAACACAAGTTTTTGTTATGTTACTCAAGGGTCAGTGGCACTCCACAAAGTTGACAAAATTTTAATCAACAAGAGGGTTGTCAAAGATATGGAGAAGCTGAGCCACCACTACCAAACATCATCCCTGGAGGCCTTACACAGCTTAATCCTGTGCTTCACACCCAAGAATGTGGTTTTCCCTTCCATGGGCATGGTGTGCAGGTAGAGACAAAAAAAAGTCTAACTACAAAATTATTGTATGGGTCACTTAATTTTGCAATTCCATTTTTATAGGTTGTACCTCGCAGCTATGCACTACAATGAAAATTCGGGCCGTGAGCAAGCCACAACAACCACAGGACAACCGGTCTTCAAAGTTGTGACCATTAAAAACAGAACCTACATACAGTAAGTTGTAAAATACTTTTATTGTTACAAAACGTATTGAATAATAAATAGTGACAATTACAATAGGTACAAGTTATGTAAACATAACAAAAAAAAACAACTTATGGCCACCTTATAAATATGTAAAAAGGCAGTGGATTCTGAGAACAGTCTGTAAACACTTCAGTGATTGTCTGCATTATTTCACAGAATATGTGGAAGAACTGATTAAGCTGGTCTTCAAGGAGGTATTTGAAGACCCGGCGCCATTTGTTGAGGTGCTAAAGACTATCCCCATCCCCAAAGACCTGACATCAGAGTTTGAGAGGCCGTCAAAGGAGGAAGTGGTTGCCCGCCATGTGTCCCGCTTTAGTTAAGGGGCGGCCGGAAACCTACATACTGCCCCTCCGGATCAGGAAACTGCTGGCGTATTCGGAGTACAACGCATGACGGGATGACCACTCTCACGCTCCTTCCCAAGTAGCCCCAGCACCAGCTGACAAAGCTACAATAGGCAAGGTGCTTGTAGTGCCTGTATGGACAGGGTTGGACCAAATTGATAAACATTACTCACTGTATTTATGTCAATTCTTTTTTTTATCAGGCATCGTTTTTTATTTATTTTTTGACATTTGCTAATAAAACTAACTTTATGAAAACATTGACATTGTAATTTATTTAGTTCCTTGGTTGCTGTGTTATAAATTACTTTGGAGACAGTTAATTACATGTTATAAAAACTTACTCTTCTTCTGTTCGACGCCTCAAAGGTCCGTAGTCTGCTTGATATATGTTGTGGATGTTCTGCAAGGTGTAGTAGTTCAAACACTTTGGCTCCAGGCCTGGATGGTGAACCATGCAGGTAGGAGTGTCAGGAACCTGTTGCATTCGTCTAACAACCTAAAAACAACAAGTCATTTAGACTCACTTCTTCTCTCTGTTTCTTAGGTTAACAAGGTTAACTCTTGTAATACTTTCTAACACAGGCAACGTTAGTGAAAATATCCTATAATTGTTGTTGTGCATGACAACATTGCCTATAACCTTAGGTGTGTGCTACTGTTGATGTTTGCTACACAACGTTGAAACTGATTATAATAAGTACTTTTCGTATTTCTTGGCAACAGACGTTTTCGACTTCGGTGGGCATTGTCGAGCAGTTTTCACAAGCACACCTAAATATTAAATTAAAAAAACGTTAGACAACCTCCAGGCAGTCAGAAAACATTAAGCTGATACTGTAAGGTAGAGGCAGAGCTCGGTTAAAACGTTACGTATGAAAGATAAATGTGTTACAGATTAATAACTTACCACTCGGAAACGTCTTGTGTAACCCTCTGCGTCAGTCTGTAGACTGAGTGTGTCCCTTTTGTGTCTATGGCGTGGAAGGATGGCACGGCCACACAGGACTTGCTCTCACTCTGGTTCTCCTTTTTATTCTGGTAAAAAGGTATAAAAAAAAAAAAAACAACACAATCAGTAACTGTGTGTTATGCAACTGCAACCATCAGATCTGTAGCTTGGAAGTGTTTCCTTTTTTCACAAAAGACTAATATAAAATACATTTTCACAGTATTATAGTCTTTTTCTGTCCATACTAGTATAAACCAAACACAGGATCGTATAGTGGTAGTATTATGTATGATTTCTAAAGAGCATCTAAACAATGAGAGAAATTTTCTTCTATACCCACAATAAAAATCCTCAAACATTCCAAACAAACATTTTGACCATAGACAATTAATAGAACATCTCATATTTTATACAGTGCAACATGTTACTGTCATATTACAAAACCTCGCATCGACATCTTAAGTTTACTTCTACACTTGACCACGTCCTTCTAGAATTCCACAATGGGTCATAGATAAAATGTGAAACACCATTAGCTCATTGAAGCCAACAAAAGTTTTCATTTCACACAACCCACATTAAATTCTAATATTGAGTTGCAAGATTTTCATGCAATGACAATCTGTGATACTATTTAACAAAGCCTACCTGGTATAAAAATCAACAGCACACAATCAGTAACTGTGTGTTATGCAACTGCAACCATCAGATCTGTATAAAAGGAACATAACAATTATCATCCAAAATAACTACTAAAACATCACGGTCGGGAGCTAGCAAGCAGGTGATTAGCTAACCAGCTAATGTTAGCTCAACCTATGACTGAAAGTGCTACTTGTGAATAAAGTTACTATTTCTGCATGTACGTGTCAGTTACTTTAAAATTACATGCTAGTAGTGCTTACAGTCAAAATACATGTTACCGATAGTCATGAAACCAATTTTAAAACATTAAACATGGAAATATTGATCACAACGTTGCTCACGTGCATCTACCTCTAGCTTGGAAGTGTTTCCTTTTGCTAGAGGCACGTATGATACGTGAGAAAGAACCTGTGTATGCAGTTGCGCTATTAATCCACCAGGTGCCTCCAAAACTACATAATGTAACACAAGCATGTCAATTTTGTAGAAATTCACAAGCGATTATTTTTAACACTGTTACACCCTCCCCCAAAGAAACTGATGTGGTCCAACTCAATGAGTATCCCCAAAAGGAAGGAGAATGGCGCCTAACTCTCCACCAGCTTCTGAAAGTAGGATGCAGTCTACACCCCACACAAACCACGACCCATACGTTAAAAAAAAATTTAAAAAAGGGCCCCTACGCCTGGACTCAGACTCGTTCATGGTGATGCAATGACATATGAAAACCTAAGAGTACACTGAAATCGACCCATACTTGAGAACCATTAATTCACTGGAATACCTGAAAAACTGACTTAGAAACTTTGTCAATGAACTGACTGGCATCACCAACAACACCTTGGGTGGACATTACATGAAGCAGACGGTTAACTGGCCTCACCATGCGTCCAACACGAGTTCTAACTCTGTGTACAGTGCTTGAATCAGGATGAATAGAGGGTGGCCTGGCACTGTGTGCATTGTCTGAGCATACAGATGGTGCAGCGTGTGTGTGTGTACTCAGGGTGTCAGCAGAAGAGGCATATGTGCAGCTGTGTCTAGGGCTGATCCCTGTCCGTGACTGTGAGTGCAAAGTGCCCCCACACTCGGGCTCGTCGTCCACACTCAGGGTATCACCAGGCAAACCATCCCCCGCATGGCCATCCGCACATGCATTCGACAGATTGCCGACCCACTCCTGAGTTCTGCTCTGAACATCCTCTTCTTCCACAACAGCCTTCAAGTCATCTGTGTCAGTGACATTATCCAACCCCTTCTCACTGGAGGACACAATGGTGCTATCTGGGAAGCAGTCCACATCCACAGGCAAGAAGTTAACAAGCATCAGCAGGTTGCGATGGACAACTCTCTCTTGGCCAGTCATAGGATTCCTGATACGATATGTGTGAGTTGAGGCATTCACACTCACAACAGTGTATACCGTGGACTCTTCTTCCGTTTCCCTCTGTCGTCTGTTCGAGACCAGAACACGGTCACCTGCAGCGATGGGCTTCCCTTTTGCATGGTGGTTATAGAGTTCAGCCTGACGGCTCTGCTCCTTGTCGACATGTCTTTGGGCAATAGCCATGGCCTCTTGAAGGTCCTTTGTTAATGACACCACGTAGCTGTCATAACTGCTGATCTCCGGATCTTTCAGGATGTTCTTGAAAAGCACATCAACTGGAAGACGTGGAACTCTGCCGTACATAAGGTAGAAAGGAGGGTAGCCGTAGTCTCATGCACTGTGCAGTTATACATGAATGTGAGGGTCTGGAGGTGTCGGGTCAGTTATGCTTTGCATCAGGTGAGAGGGCACGAATCATGTTGCCCAGCGTTCTGTTGAAGCATTCCATGCTACCATTGCCCATGGGATGGTACGGTGTCGTCCGAGATTTCCTCACACCAGCTACCTTCAACAACTCAGTCACCAGATGACTTTCAAATGAGGCACCCTGATCCGAGTGGATCCTTGCTGGAAATCCATAAATGCAGAAGTACTTTTTCCAAAGTTGCCTCGCAACCTGTTTAGCGGACTGATCTCGGCAGGGGAAGGCCTGTGTCAGCCTAGTAAAATGGTCTGTCACCACCAGCATGTCAACAGACTTGTTGTTAGAATCTTCCGCAGTCCAGAAATCAATGCACACGATCTCTAGAGGTGCAGAGGTCTTTATACTCTCAAGAGGTGAGAGTATAACCTCACCTCACCCTCTGGGGAGGGCAACTCCTAAACTGCCCCTGATGACCCGCACTATCATGAATGCCTCTGAGAACCTCAGATTTGAGTGAGTCAGGGACCGCGAACTGGTATCTCTTCCTCCTAGAGACCTGATTCTGGGACACTCTGTAGAGGATGCCATTACACGTTGTCATTTTCTCCCAGTGTTTGAGGTATCTGATGACCACGACATGTTCCTTTGTTTTTCTCTCCTGGATGGGCGCCGGCCACGTTCCACAAAATACAACACTCGTGAGAGGACAGGGTCACTCAACTGCCCTTCACGCAACTCTCTCTCAGAGAGCACAGGTAGGGGATCTTCATCAGGAGGGTAAGTGGGGAAGCTGATGGAGAACTTCCACAACGCGCATCCTGGCACCTGACTCCCACAGGTTGTGCGTCTCGAGGATGGCAGACACCTCCCTGTGGAGAAGGACTTGGTCTTGACACATTCAGGCCCATAGGGATCTTCCCTGTCGCGGCCATTTGGGTCGGTGTTGGAATGTCTGAAGGTGTCCCGGACAGAGTCAGTAGAAACAGGATTGCGTCCCTGGAAGCTCATTGTAGGAGTGTTGAAGTAGCCTTTCCAACAGCTGACTTTATGAATGGGCGCGGCTCAGTGCATCCGCAACAACATTCTTGGAGCCAGGGATGTACTTGATATCGAATACATAGGATGCCAGCTTCGCCACCCATCGCTGCTCACAGGCATACAGCCGGGGCTTTGTCATGATGTGTGAGGGGTTATTATCTGTCCCGGTGAAGACATGACCCTTAAGCCGTGGCTAAACTTATCACACACGGACCACTTTAGGCGAGGAATTCGAGGCGATGAGCAGGGTACTTCCTCTGAGCTCTTGAGAGGTATTTACTGGCGAAAGCACTCAGTCACCATCCTGAACCTGCGAAAGGACAGCTCCCAGGCCATCCAACGAGGCATCGGTGGACAACACAAAGGACGGTTGAAGTCTGGGTGGGCAAAACCACTGAGGTTATCAAGGCTTTCTGCAGTTCCTCAAAATCCTGGTGATGTTCGGGGGTTCAGTCAACCGAATGTCAACTTCCGCGACTGAACAGCACTTTGAACGCGTTGCCGTCCCTTGCGTCTCTGCTTCTGGCCAGCCAAGGTCAAAGAGAGGCCTTGCTATGCTGGAGTAATTAGGCACAAAGTGCTGGTATAGTTCACCATACCCAGAAATAATCTGACACAACTGGGATGGTGTGACTCCATCAGGCTCCATTAGATCTGCAGTGATCATCTTGCTGACAACCTCGACTTTGGCAGGGTCCATGGACACACCAGACTCATCAACAACGTGACCAAGAATTTTACAGACTTCCTTAGCAGCCACACTTCCTCGGTGCCAATTTCAGGTTATGCAGACGAAGACGACTGAAAACCAGCTCCAGTCTTTCCAGAGCTAGTTCCTCCGATGGCGCGAAGACCAGCAAGTCGTCAAGGTAACACAGCAAGCTGAGAAAGTTCTGGTCACCAAATATGGAGGTCTCATCCTCATGAAGCTGGCTGGCTATTGCCAGGCCCTGAGGGAGGCGGTTGTACTCGTACAGACCCATGGTGTCGTGAATGCAGAGTACTTGCGGTCCTCTTCATGCAGCGGCATGTTATAAAAGCCAGACGTCAGATCCATTGTGCTGAAAAATGCATTTCCGCCCAGGGCAGCCAAGCAGTCAGCTTGGTGAGGCAGGGATGACGTCCTTCAGTGTTCGTCTGTTGAGCCAGCGAAAGTCTGTGCACACCCGTAAGTCACCATTTTTTCCATACAAGCACGAGAGGCAGGCAAACTCACTGGTGGACTTTGATTATTTCTTTCTCTTTCCATCTCATTAAGACTTGCCGAGCTTTTGGTATTCAGCAGGCGGGACACGCGGTAGGGCAGACGGAACGGCCTCTGATCTGTGAGGCGAATTCTACGCACAAACCCTGTGGCCTCACCGCAGTCTAGATGATGACGAGAGAAGATGTCCTCATACTTCAGCACAAGGTCAGTCAGCTTTCTTTGCCAATCAGCAGACACGTCACAGAGGTCCAGGTTCCCCAGGCCAGCATGCTCCAGTCTCTCCTGCACAGTGTTGTTGACATCTGTCGTCGGAGCTGATTGTCCAGCAAGCTCTACGGATGTACCTGGTGAGAGCTCTTGAGCTCTGGGACATCCATATCTTCCGCAAGGCAGGTGTAGACATCTGCGAGCTTTGCATTCTTCCACAGGGTAACAGGACCATTTGAGATGTTAAGGATTTTGAGTGGAACCCATCCATTGCCCCAAAGCGGTGTCACCACCCTGGCAACCATGATGCCCCTGGGCGTAGAGTGAGAAGAGGTTGGCTCAGTCACGACAGTGGTTCCCGGAGATATCTTAACATTTTTAGGAAGTCTCCCCCACACCAGATATTCACTGCCAGTTGGCAGGGTGACAGCTTGGTTGCATCTGACTGTGCCTACCTTGTCTGGAACCTCGTCACCAGACCAACGTTCCAGGCCACTAGTAGAGAGAGGACTGTTCAAGTTCTTGGCTACCTGAGCCAGATATGGATGTGGCTTCCCAGTAGCTTGCATCTTGACTGACTGATCAGATGCCTGATGACATTTGAGCCGACAATCAGATTCCTGTTGATTATTCCAACGAAAGTGGGGACTGATACTCTGCATCCATAGACTTCCATCTCAAGATTCACCACTGACTTTGCTTCACGCGAACACTGCCGCAACCAACAAAGACAACGTTGGTCACCTCCTGACTGCTCAATCTACCCCACTTTCAAGTTCATTTGCGCTCCTTCACTTAATGAGCAGCCATTGTCTAACATGGCATCA
>NW_024040046.1:0-22298 GCF_014851395.1 Micropterus salmoides | reverse complement strand
GCCTAGTAGGCCTATTATTTTTCATTCTTACACAATATGAATAAGCTATGCAGACAGTTGTAAAGAAAGAACATCTTTTTCTTCTGTTCTCTACTTGTTATAGTTACACAGTATTAGGGGTGTGGTGTATTAAAAGTATCCTGTTCTCCCATGCTCTAACACACAGTACGATGAAATGTGTGCTGTTCTCACATCTCTTCCTCTGTATGTACACATAAACAACAGGCAGGGAAATATAAAAGGAATTTATTTATTGTTTGGGTACATTATTGTTCAGTGTACATGCTCACATCTGACAAACTTACGTGCTTGATAACTCTCCCCCCCGCAACATCTACACGTCAATACCGATTTATATCATAGCGGCAAGTGCTATGTAGTCCACATAGGGGACACAGGAAGTGACATATAGCACATTCATGCGGCGTCAAACCGCGTAGCAAATTCACAGCCGCACCGGCAGAGCTCCAGAATATGCAACTCGGCGGCTCCACGCGGACGCGCTTATAAGTGCGAGGGCCCGCCCAACGCTGCTGCAGCTTTATTTATTTTTTTTTTTTTTTTTTCTGCAAGTAGGCCAACTGACATGGCCTAAACATACTCGAAAACTCACCAAAATTTGCAAACATGTCAGAACCGGTGAAAAATTTCGTATTCTACAAGTTTCGCACATGGGCGTTGCAAAATGATCGCTAGCGCCACCTAGAAAATTGGAAAAATTAGCCCCTCGTTCACGTTCAACCTACATGTACGAAATTTTCTGGGGACATGTATCATGTCAAGACGCACAAAAAAGCCTCAAGAACCCATAGCCTAAAGTCAACAGGAAGTCGGCCATTTTGAATTTTACGGCCATTTTTGGATGATTTACACACTTCGTACTTTAACGAACTCCTCCTAGGGATTTAGTCGACGACGTCAAATTTCTGCTGTGCCTTCTAAAGGCATTGACGATGAAAAGTTGTGCTATTTGCGGTTTTCGTCAATGGGCGTGTCCGTGGCGTCGATGATTCGCAATGAACAGGAAGTTGTTGTAACTTCAGTGTACATGCTCACATCTGGACCAAACTGTACATGTAGGATGAGAGTCCCGCCCTGAACACATGTACATGCCGACATTCACCCACAGTCATAGCGCCACCTGCTGGCAACAGAAGTGACTTTAACGAAGCAGCCCCCGCCGCACGTTTCACCTACGTGCACGAATTTTCTGTGGTACGTGTATCTTGTCCAGACGCACAAAAAGCCTCTTGGAGCCATAGCCTAAACCCAACAGGAAGTCGGCCATTTTGAATTTTACGTCAAATTTTGGATGATTTACACACTTCGTACTTTAACGAACTCCTCCTAGGGATTTAGTCCGACCGACCTCAAATTTGTGCTGTGCCTTCTAAAGGCATTGAAGATGAAAAGTTGTGCTATTTGCAAGTTTTCGTCAATGGGCGTGTCCGTGGCGTGGCGTCAAAGATCAACTCTTCGCCATGACACGGAAGTTGTCGTAACTTCAGTGTACATGCTCACATCTGGACCAAACTGTACATGTAGGATGAGAGTCCCGCCCTGAACACATGTACATGCTGACATTCACCCACAGTCATAGCGCCACCTGCTGGCAACAGGAAGTGACTTTTAACGAAGCAGCCCCCGCCGCACGTTTCACCTACGTGCACGAATTTTCTGTGGTACGTGTATCTTGTCCAGACGCACAAAAAAGCCTCTTGGAGCGATGCCCTAAAATCAACAGGAAGTCGGCCATTTTGAATTTTACGTCAAATTTTGGATGATTTACACACTTCGTACTTTAACGAACTCCTCCTAGGGATTTAGTCCGACCGACTTCAAATTTGTGCTGTGCCTTCTAAAGGCATTGAAGATGAAAAGTTGTGCTATTTGCGAGTTTTCGTCAATGGGTGTGTCCGTGGCGTGGCGTCAGAGATCAAGTCTTCGCCATGACACAGGAAGTTGTTGTAACTTCAGTGTACATGCTCACATCTGAACCAAACTTTACGTGCTTGATAACTCTCCCACCCCTATGGAGGACCGATCCTGACACAGTCAGAAATAAATACAGAAATAAATAAATGCTCAATAAATAAATAAGCATCCAATTAAATACACAAAAAAATAAGTAAATAAATAAATGTAGGTAGTAATTAAATTATACAAGGAGACATAAATGTTATATTTTAATTAGTGCCTTTACTTATTCACCTTTGTTATAATTACCTTATTTGTTTATTCAACTTTATTTATTACTAATTTTTTTAATGTATTTATTTATGTGTGTGTTTTAATATTTTTGTCTGTTTTATTCTTCCTTTGTATTTATTTACCTTATTTATTTTCACCCATGGTATTTATTTCTGCCTGTCTTTTTAAATTTTTGTATGCATTTCTGCCTCATTATGCAAATGAGGAGGGGCTGTGTCTCAAGGGGTCATCTTCTCTGCTATTGGTGGACCAGTCAGACAGGAGAGCTCCTACTCTGCCTGCAGACATCAACGATCTTGCCCCTCACACAGTCAGATGGCTTCCTTCAGTGCGCTGAGGTGTTTAACAACTCTGAAGACAATACTACCAGCAATGTCTTCCTTCTCTTTTCACGTAGACGCTCCGACAGACAGTGCTTTCAGTTTGCTGCATGCATGGACACAGAACTGCGGTATAGGGAGAAGCACACGGTCAGCTGGCTGCAGCTAAATCTGGAGTGCACTCGTATTCAATTCTGTATGGTAAATTCAGTTTTAACGGAGCAGAGCGAGCTGACAGGCAGAGTTAGAGACTTTTTCTGTCCGTTTCTCTCTTTACAAAGACGCATGTTGCAGTCAGAGTCTTCTCTGAAGAGGCAATGAAGTCTCAGTAGTACGATGCGAGCACATACAACACAATTTATCAAATTACACAACGGATATACAGTATGAAAATAAGATTGATTGGATTATACTCACAGGAAGTATAAAACCTGTTACATGCGTAACACAGTAATGTCAGGGAAATTACTTTACTTAGATTTAAGTACTGCAGTTGTACATTTGAAATACCTTCCTACTTTCTGATAGGAAGCCTTCTTGAGGTGGTATAAAACATTTCTCTTATATTCTGATTTGAGTTGTGGACAACTATGACCACATGAATTAAAAAAATTAAACATTTCACTGCCCAAGTCAGCTATAACACAAGTCTTGTTCATCAGACTACATGCTGTGGACAGATTTTGTCCCAGGATTTATTATGCATTTCTTCTTCTTCGTTGCATGATTTAGAATAATAAGGTGAGAAATGGGTCTATTCTGAGTTCATCCTGCACTGCAGCAGCTAATAAAGTCCATTTAATCCCAAAAACGCTTTTCTTTTAGGCAGGCTGGAGCAGAAAACAACTCACCTTTCTCAAGTTGTACAGTAATGTCACATGTGTATGAAGGTGGATCAAACAAGCTAATCTTAAATGTCAAAGTAGAGAGGAGCCTAGTAGGCCTATTTATTTTCATTCATTACACAATATGAATAAGCTATGCAGACAGTTGTAAAGAAAGAACATCTTTTTCTTCTGTTCTCTACTTGTTATAGTTACACAGTATTAGGGGTGTGGGCTGTATTAAAAGTATCCACTGTTCTCCCATGCTCTAACACACAGTAACGATGAAATGTGTGCTGTTCTCACATTCTTCCTCTGTATGTACACATAAACAACAAGGCAGGGAAATATAAAAGGAATTTATTTTATTGTTTGGGTACATTATTGTTCAGTGTACATGCTCACATCTGAAACAAACTTTACGTGCTTGATAACTCTCCCACCCGCAGACATCTACACGTCAATACCGATTTATATTCATAGCGGCAAGTGCTATGTAGCTCCACATAGGGGACACAGGAAGTGACATATAGCACCTTCATGCGGCGTCGGAACCGCGTAGGAAATTCACAGCCGCACCGGCAGAGCTCCAGAATATGCAACTCGGCCGGCTCACACGCGGACGCGCTACAAGTGCGAGGGCCCGCCCAACGCTGCTTGCAGCTTTAATTAGGGCCCGAGCACGACCGTGCGAGGTCCCTATTGAATTTGCTCGGATTATTTTTTTTTTTTTTTTTTTTTTTTTTTTTTCTGCAAAGTAGGCCCAAATGACATGGCCTAAACATACTCGAAAACTCACCAAAATTTGCAAACATGTCAGAACCGGTGAAAAATTTCGTATTCTACAAGTTTCGCACATGGGCGTGGCAAAATGACTCGCTAGCGCCACCTAGAAAATTGGAAAAAATTAGCCCCTCGTTCACGTTCAACCTACATGTACGAAATTTTCTGGGGACATGTATATCAAGACGCACAAAAAAGCCTCAAGAACCCATAGCCTAAAGTCAACAGGAAGTCGGCCATTTTGAATTTTACGGCCATTTTTGGATGATTTACACACTTCGTACTTTAACGAACTCCTCCTAGGGATTTAGTCGGATCGACGTCAAATTTCTGCTGTGCCTTCTAAAGGCATTGACGATGAAAAGTTGTGCTATTTGCGCGTTTTCGTCAATGGGCGTGTCCGTGGCGTCGATGATTCGCCATGAAACAGGAAGTTGTTGTAACTTCAGTGTACATGCTCACATCTGGACCAAACTGTACATCTAGGATGAGAGTCCCGCCCTGAACACATGTACATGCCGACATTCACCCACAGTCATAGCGCCACCTGCTGGCAACAGAAAGTGACCTTTAACGAAGCAGCCCCCGCCGCACGTTTCACCTACGTGCACGAATTTTCTGTGGTACGTGTATCTTGTCCAGACGCACAAAAAAGTCTCTTGGAGCCATAGCCTAAACCCAACAGGAAGTCGGCCATTTTGAATTTTACGTCAAATTTTGGATGATTTACACACTTCGTACTTTAACGAACTCCTCCTAGGGATTTAGTCCGACCGACCTCAAATTTGTGCTGTGCCTTCTAAAGGCATTGAAGATGAAAAGTTGTGCTATTTGCAAGTTTTCGTCAATGGGCGTGTCCGTGGCGTGGCGTCAAAGATCAACTCTTCGCCATGACACGGAAGTTGTCGTAACTTCAGTGTACATGCTCACATCTGGACCAAACTGTACATGTAGGATGAGAGTCCCGCCCTGAACACATGTACATGCTGACATTCACCCACAGTCATAGCGCCACCTGCTGGCAACAGAAGTGACTTTTAACGAAGCAGCCCCCGCCGCACGTTTTACCTACGTGCACGAATTTTCTGTGGTACGTGTATCTTGTCCAGACGCACAAAAAAGCCTCTTGGAGCATGCCTAAAATCAACAGGAAGTCGGCCATTTTGAATTTTACGTCAAATTTTGGATGATTTACACACTTCGTACTTTAACGAACTCCTCCTAGGGATTTAGTCCGACCGACCTCAAATTTCTGCTGTGCCTTCTAAAGGCATTGAAGATGAAAAGTTGTGCTATTTGCAAGTTTTCGTCAATGGGCGTGTCCGTGGCGTGGCGTCAAAGATCAACTCTTCGCCATGACACGGAAGTTGTCGTAACTTCAGTGTACATGCTCACATCTGGACCAAACTGTACATGTAGGATGAGAGTCCCGCCCTGAACACATGTACATGCCGACATTCACCCACAGTCATAGCGCCACCTGCTGGCAACAGGAAGTGACTTTAACGAAGCAGCCCCCGCCGCACGTTTCACCTACGTGCACGAATTTTCTGTGGTACGTGTATCTTGTCCAGACGCACAAAAAAGTCTCTTGGAGCGATGCCCTAAATCCAACAGGAAGTCGGCCATTTTGAATTTTACGTCAAATTTTGGATGATTTACACACTTCGTACTTTAACGAACTCCTCCTAGGGATTTAGTCCGACCGACCTCAAATTTGTGCTGTGCCTTCTAAAGGCATTGAAGATGAAAAGTTGTGCTATTTGCAAGTTTTCGTCAATGGGCGTGTCCGTGGCGTGGCGTCAAAGATCAACTCTTCGCCATGACACGGAAGTTGTCGTAACTTCAGTGTACATGCTCACATCTGGACCAAACTGTACATGTAGGATGAGAGTCCCGCCCTGAACACATGTACATGCTGACATTCACCCACAGTCATAGCGCCACCTGCTGGCAACAGGAAGTGACTTTTAACGAAGCAGCCCCCGCCGCACGTTTCACCTACGTGCACGAATTTTCTGTGGTACGTGTATCTTGTCCAGACGCACAAAAAAGTCTCTTGGAGCGATGCCTAAACCCAACAGGAAGTCGGCCATTTTGAATTTTACGTCAAATTTTGGATGATTTACACACTTCGTACTTTAACGAACTCCTCCTAGGGATTTAGTCCGACCGACTTCAAATTTGTGCTGTGCCTTCTAAAGGCATTGAAGATGAAAAGTTGTGCTATTTGCGAGTTTTCGTCAATGGGTGTGTCCGTGGCGTGGCGTCAGAGATCAAGTCTTCGCCATGACACAGGAAGTTGTTGTAACTTCAGTGTACATGCTCACATCTTAACCAAACTTTACGTGCTTGATAACTCTCCCACCCCGTTATGGAGGACCGATCCTGACACAGCCAGAAATAAATACAGAAATAAATAAATGCTCAATAAATAAATAAGCATCCAATTAAATACACAAAAAAATAAAGTAAATAAATAAATGTAGGTAGTAATTAAATTATACAAGGAGACATAAATGTATATTTTAATTAGTGCCTTTACTTATTCACCTTTGTTATAATTACCTTATTTGTTTATTCAACTTTATTTATTACTAATTTTTTTAATGTATTTATTATGTGTGTGTTTTAATATTTTTGTCTGTTTATTCTTCCTTTGTATTTATTTACCTTATTTATTTTCACCCATGGTATTTATTTCTGCCTGTCTTTTTTAAATTTTTGTATGCATTTCTGCCTCATTATGCAAATGAGGAGGGGCTGTGTCTCAAGGGGTCATCTTCTCTGCTATTGGTGGACCAGTCAGACAGGAGAGCTCCTACTCTGCCTGCAGACATCAACGATCTTGCCCCTCACACAGTCAGATGGCTTCCTTCAGTGCACTGAGGTGTTTAACAACTCTGAAGACAATACTACCAGCAATGTCTTCCTTCTCTTTTCATGTAGACGCTCCAACAGACAGTGCTATCAGTTTGCTGCATGCATGGACACAGAACTGCGGTATAGAGAGAAGCACACGGTCAGCTGGCTGCAGCTAAATCTGGAGTGCACTCGTATTCAATTCTGTATGGTAAATTCAGTTTTAACGGAGCAGAGCGAGCTGACAGGCAGAGTTAGAGACTTTTTCTGTCCGTTTCTCTCTTTACAAAGACGCATGTTGCAGTCAGAGTCTTCTCTGAGATGCGAGCACGACATACAACACAATTTATCAAATTACACATCGGATATACAGTATGAAAATAAGATTGATTGGATTATACTCACAGGAAGTATAAACCTGTTACATGTGTCTATTAAAAGTAAAGTAACACAAAAATGTCAGGGAAATTACTTTACTTAGATTTAAGTACTGCAGTTGTACATTTGAAATACCTTCCTACCTTTCTGATAGGAAGCCTTCTTGAGGTGGTATAAACATTTCTTCTTATATTCTGATTTGAGTTGTGGACAACTATGACCACATGAATTAAAAAATATTTCACTGCCCAAGTCAGCTATAACACAAGTCTTGTTCATCAGACTACATGCTGTACAGTATTTGACTACAGATTTTGTCCCAGGATTTCTTATGCATTTCTTCTTCTTCGTTGCATGATCTAGAATAATAAGGTGAGAAATGGGTCTATTCTGAGTTCATCCTGCACTGCAGCAGCTAATAAAGTCCATTTAATCCCAAAAACGCTTTTCTTTTAGGCAGGCTGGAGCAGAAAACAACTCACCTTTCTCAAGTTGTACAGTAATGTCACATGTGTATGAAGGTGGATCAAACAAGCTAATCTTAAATGTCAAAGTAGAGAGGAGCCTAGTAGGCCTATTTATTTTCATTCATTACACAATATGAATAAGCTATGCAGACAGTTGTAAAGAAAGAACATCTTTTTCTTCTGTTCTCTACTTGTTATAGTTACACAGTATTAGGGGTGTGGGCTGTATTAAAAGTATCCACTGTTCTCCCATGCTCTAACACACAGTAACGATGAAATGTGTGCTGTTCTCACATTCTTCCTCTGTATGTACACATAAACAACAAGGCAGGGAAATATAAAAGGAATTTATTTTATTGTTTGGGTACATTATTGTTCAGTGTACATGTTCACATCTGAAACAAACTTTACGTGCTTGATAACTCTCCCACCCCGCAGACATCTACACGCCAATACCGATTTATATTCATAGCGGCAAGTGCTATGTAGCTCCACATAGGGGACACAGGAAGTGACATATAGCACATTCATGCGGCGTCGGAACCGCGTAGGAAATTCACAGCCGCACCGGCAGAGCTCCAGAATATGCAACTCGGCCGGCTCACGCGCAGACGCGCTTACAAGTGCGAGGGCCCGCCCAACGCTGCTTGCAGCTTTAATTAAGATTGATGTTGCTAGTACTTGAAGTAAAGCTTAGTGCTATAGGCACTTTAGTGTGTTACAGTAACTTTCTAGTAATATTTCAAAACAAATCTTCCTTATCTTCATGGATCTACAGTGTCAAAGCTGTACAGTGAATACTATGAGCTCACTGTATAATTCATGGACACATGACAACTATTTTGCATCAGAAAAAATGTATACATATATTCAACAGTTCATCCTTGAACATGGAAATGTCACTTGATGAAACAATCTCCACTCAAGAATTTACTTACTTGTTCTGGAGCTTAGCATTATATCACATGGTCTTCATTAGCAGTTGAAATTATGCAATACTACTGTTAACATGTAATAACAACCAGAAGCACCTGGTTAACATTAGAGAATGTGGTCGTGGCAACTTAACCCTACATCCTAAAGTATAACTAAGGTTAGCGGAAGATGGTTAAATAATTTAATGTCAAACATTTCCTGCACTGGTACAGAATGTTGCCGCCATAAGAATATCTAATGCAGAGTAGTTTCCAAGCGGCAACCTCTGGCTCTCTCTTCCGATGCAATCAGGAAGTAACAATAGTCTGTAATTAATCGAGTGGCCACTTGAGGCTAGCTGCAAAAGGGAGTCAAACTCCATTGACCCCCATGTTAAAATACCCAACTTTACGGCAGAATAAAACATGTTTACAGCCTGGTTCAAAAGATGGTTTTAGAGTATATAGCTAAGTTTGCTCTTCATGACAACTGTGAAAAACACAAATATGCTAAAAAAATCTTTAATATTCCTTGCGGATAATTATTTGATTGATTTGATGTGTATTCAATCAGTGTTGGGATAAGGGAGGACCTACCTATTTACCCTGACTTGATTGGTTACTAACCAGAGTCATTACGTTTAGAGTTCAACATTAGCTAGCTACACCTAGGCTGCCTAGTCTGTAGATCAGCCGCTTCATTGCTGTCCTGCTGGGAGTAAGCTAGTGGGGGAAATACAAGAAAATGTACTGGAAGGAATGGGAGACTCTGACTCTGAGCTAAAAACTTCGATTGCTGCTGTCCCAGAAGACAGCTCTAAAGCTCGTTGCAAGTATTGTAACACAGACATCAGAGCACATTTGAACGATTTGGAAGAACATGTCGCCATGAAAAAAAACACTGTGCGCCCAGCGTCAAATCTTTTGCTGTACCAACGGGATCTGGCACAATTAAAGATGACCAAAAAGGTTGTGAACTTGCAACCTACATTGCCTGCCACACTTCAATCAATGCCGTCTGATATACAAAAAATTAAAGGAGTTAAAGGCAAATATTGGTGAGTCTCCTTATTCTCTCTACCTCAACGAAACCACTGACATTTCAGTGAGAAAGCTCTTGTGTATTTGTGTGAAGTATCGATCACAGAAACACGGCAGGTTTGTCAGTACCTATCTTGAGCTTCTGGATGATAATGCTAATGGGATATCGGATGCAATCGTTGCATTTCTGAGAGAGTGCGGCCTTGACATCAAAAACATGGTGGGGATTGGAGCCAATCCCAGCTGATATCCGGCGAAAGGCGGGGTACACCCTGGACATCGTCCAGCCTCTACCTCTCACACCAGGATGCGGACCTGTTGCTGGAAGCAAGTACATTAACGGCCAGAGTGAAGGAAAGAATCTCAGCAAGGCTTTTCTGAGGGAAGTGCTAGTGCAGTATCAAATGTGCTTACCTTATCAATGGAAACATTGCGCAAACTGGAGCTGCTTTCCACTATTAATAGGCCATGAGTTAAAGACTTACCCACTGAGTTTTTCTCATGTCCAGTCAACACCTTGGAGTGCCAGTGGAGAAGTTCTCAAGTGATCAGGCCATTGACGCATTTTGGCTGGAAGTTGAAGCATTCAAAGATGCTGGAGGAAACCAGTGTTTTCAAGATTTAGCACTGGGTGCCATCAGACTGCTCACTCTGCCCAAAACTAATGCTCATGTTGAGAGAGCATTTTCCCAGGTGATGCTGCTAAAGGATGACACAAGTAATCGCATGGGACTACCGCTCCTTTCCAGCCTCATGGATGTGGAGTCTGGCCTGAGCAGGAATTGATGGACGTCCGCTACTTTCAAACCCAGGAATTGTTGGGGAGATTTGATTCATCCAAGTATTAGCCAGCTAACCTGGCATGAAGTGACTGTATATAGTTCTTCTTCAATATAAACATTCTTCAAATTAAAAGAGGACTTGTGCAACAGCAAAGGTAAGGGAATTTTAACTGTAGCCGATTAATTAAGTCATTTACTGATCAGTTTAAAAACTTTTTTTTCTTGGCAGTGCGTGTGTTTGCACAATTTCTTGTGTATGCAATCCATCCCTATAGTTTTTTAAATAGGTTGCATATTTGTGGGATGTTGTGGCATACATTTCATGGCAGTATTTATGGCACTTTATTGTGGTTACGCTGCAATGCCAGAAGTGAAATTCACAATTTGTGTCTTTGGTTGTCTGACTTCACTTTCTGTGGGTTGTGAATCAATAGCCCATTAATATAACATTTTGTCTCTAGTTATATTAGTGTTTCTCATAGATTCATTTATTTGTGGCGGCCCACACAAATAAACTGCAGTTGGGATTGAGCTGGAAACTGTCAATGTGATCTGGCAACACTGCTGACTGTCATCTGTTAGCCTCTAAAACAGTCATAGAGCTCCGCAACTGTACTGTTTGAGCCTTTTGGACATTTCTTTATGCAAATACGGGACAAACAATGGCAGGCTGTGCGGTTAATGGTAGAGAGAGACCGTTCAGGAAGCCTGTGTTCCTGTTGGTGAGTGAAATTCTGGTATTTTATTATGCGTTAATATTAATTACCAGGCATTGGTGTCTACATGCATAGCTTGTTAGCTTAGCTCGCTAAGTTAATTAGCAGCTTCGAGCGACCCCAAGCTGTGCTAAGTGAAAGGGAGTGTGTGCTAACCCACAGTCTGTGGTGCTAACCCCAGTTTTTAAAGAGTCAAAGAGAAGTCAGTATGTATTAAAGAAGTGTGACATTACGGTGACAATACTTTGAACACTTATAAGTAGCAGTGCTTGAGATTCAGCAAAAACGTATGTGGTGAACCACACAGATTTTGCACAGCACATTGATCAAACTCTCCACTGAAAAGGACGTGGATTCATTATTCAGCTGAAAAGATGTTGTAGGCTACCTGCCAAAAATTTGCATTCACCTTTTTTGTTAGCAAATATGAGCCTTATCTCCCGCTCAGCACCTGTGGTGAAGACAGGTAGCCGGACTGTAACTAGGGGGATGTTCCTGAGTTGGGTAAAGTTATATTAGTCAGGTGTGTGAGAGCTTCTTCTGAGTTTATTTGGGGGATTAGAATCTGTGATGTCAATTAGAACAGTTCCATAAGAAATCTAAAATAAGATCTTAATAATAAATATACATAGATCTGACTTAAGTGGTCAACAGGTGTCTAGCAGCATAGATTATAACTGCACAGTGTCCAACAGCAAGATTAATATTCCACACATGAATGAACAGTGAATTCACCTTACCACCCTAATTATTGTAATACGCTAGAGTGGTTATCATGTAGAGGTGATCTCAGAGTTCAGTATGTTTATGGCAGTTGGGAAATACTGTATGTCCTGTCAGTAACTCTATACCCATCTTGTCTTTCATTTGCCAGCACTGTTGATTGCAGAACACATCAAGATGAAGCACCATCCAGCTCTACAGGAAATAACAGTCCCAGCTTCCAGCGTGGCTCTTCAGCTCCTGCACCTTACTGTTTGGCTTAGCCTTGTCTTTTAACTTTTACTCCACAACATCTGAACACTACTGATGTCAAATTATGACAGTTTTCCTATTAACGGGTTCTATCATTATAATAACTGTTACAACAACAAGTCATACAAAACTACTTTTCCATTTTTAACCTTTAAATATTGATGATTTCATGAATGCAAGATATATTTAGATCATTAAACTATTACATGTGTATTAGGAATAATTTGTGTTATACGCTGTTGACTATGGTAAACCATAGTTAACTATACCAATGTATCTTTTAAAAAACATGATATCTGTCATGGAAATTGTATATTGCTGGTGAGGAATTAAGCAAATAACTGAGCTACAACAAACCGTTGTCTTTGCATCTTTTCACTCAATTATCTGCTCATTTCTCACGGTGTAAGTTCTTTTTTCTTTCTCTCTGGAACTGTGCGAAGACCGGGCTCCGCTGAACACAGCTTCTTCCTATAGGGAGGATTTCCCATTAGATAAGCTGACTTCTGTCCTTCAACAGAGTCCAAATCCCTTGTCCATCCCATCTGGGGTGCCAAATTGTCATGGAAATTTTATCTTGCTGGTGAGGGATTAAGCAAATCATTGAGTAACAACCAACCAAGAATTTATTAATAAAAGAGAACAGAGAAGTACTATAACACATATACAGCTGGTCCACAGACCTACCGCCTAGGGTAGCTTCGGGTGTCTGGCCCCGAGCAAAGGGATGCATCATTGCATCTTGCCTCTGTCGCCTAGTGCTTACTCTTGGTGGGAACTGTTGGGCTTCTGTAAATAGCATCATAGTTGCATCATATGTTGACTAAATGAAAAATGCTACAGATATTTATAGTAGTGTTAAGGATAACAATCATAATGTTAATGATTATAATTACAATAATAACAATAAGGACTAGTAATAATAGTTGTTGTAGCAGAGTGTGTAAAACAGGAACACGGGGGCTCCAGACTCCACAGCTCCAAAACCAGAAACACCTGCAGTAAATGATAGGAGGAGAGAGGAGAGGGACGAGAAAGCACAAGACTACCGGAAAGGGGAGAAGTTGAGTTAGTAACATGCATTAATAGGATGAGGTTGCGTAGAGAGGGAGAGAAAGTATAGGAGAGAGGAGCTCAGTGCATCATGGGAAATCCCCCGGCAGTCTAGGCCTATAGCAGCATAACTAAGGGATGGTTCAGGACTACCTGAGCCAGCCCTAACTATAAGCTTTATCAAAGAGGAAAGTCTTAAGCCTACTCTTAAATGTGGAGATGGTGTCTGCCTCCTGAACCCAAACTGGAACCTGGTTCCACAGGAGAGGAGCTTGATAGCTGAACGCTCTGGCTCCAAGTCTACTTTTGGAGACTCTAGGAACCACAAGTAACCCTGCATTCTGGGAGCGCAGTGCTCTGGTGGGTTAGTAAGGTACTATGAGCTCTTTAAGATAAGATGGTGCCTGTCCATGAAGAGCTTTGTAGGTAAGAAGAATGATTTCAAAATTCTATTCTGGATTTTTCTGGAAGCCAATGCAGAGAAACTAAGACAGGAGAAATGTGATCTCTTTTCCTGGTTCCTGTCAGAACACGTGCTGCAGCATTCTGGATCAGCTGAAGAGTCTCAATGGACTTTTTCGAGCAGCCTGATAATAAGGATCATTCTGCATCATTTTTAGACAGGATATTCCTGATTTTCGCAATATTACGTAGGTGAAAAAAGGCGGTCCTTGAAATTTGCTTAATGTGAGAGTTAAACGACATGTCCTGATCAAAGATAACACCAAGATTCCTCACAGTGGTGCTGGAGGCCAGGGCAATGCCATCAAGGGAAACTTTCTTTACATAATGCGTCACGGAGGTGCTTAGGCCCCAGAACAATAACTTCAGTTTTATCTGAGTTTAACATTAGAAAATTACAGGTCATCCAGGTTTTAACATCCTGAAGGCACATTTGAAGTTTAGCTACCTGATTAGTTTCATCTGGCTTGATCAATAGATATAAGTATCATCAGTATGAGTATCATCTGCATAACAATGAAAGTTTATGGAATATTTCCTGATAATGATTGGTCCAAGACAAGATCCTTGAGGAACTCCGTGACTAACTTTGGCGTTCATGGAGGACTCATTGTTAACATGTACAAACTGAAATCAATCTGATAAATCGGACTTAAACCAGCTTAGAGCGGTTCCTTTAATGCCAATGAAATATTCCAGTCTCTGTAATAGGATCTGATGGTCGATGGTATCAAATGCAGCACTAAGATCTAGTAAAACCAGTATAGAGACAAGTCCTTTGTCTGATGCAATAAGTAGGTCATTAGTAATTTTCACCAGTGCTGACTCTGTGCTATGATGAACTCTAAATCCTGACTGAAAATCCTTAAATACTATACTAATAGACTTCTAAATCACTGAGCCTCGCCTCCATGTCTATAAATAAACTACTTGTTACACGTACCATTACCGCTAAAGGAGGCAGAGGAGTAACTGAACATCTGACACACCGAGCAGGAGAAAGTAGGAGAGAGAGAGGGAGAAGGAGAAGCCATCGCTAGATGTTAAGCTAAAGTACCAAACAGCTAAGCAAAAGTACTGTAGCGTTAGCTAGCAAAACTTTTGAACAACTATGAGATTGAACAGCAGTCACCAAAAGATGCAAAGAAGTGTGAGTGGTTAGGCAAAATTACTGTTAGAATAAGAGTTTAGCGTACAGTTGGCCGCTGTAATCTAACAAATTTACCTGATATTTAGCGAGAGCAGCACAACACACTACCAACACACAAGCACCGGAAACAGAAATGAGTCAACACGCTTACCGCAGTACGTCAGCTCTTCCCATTTAATTCAGAGTGTAATCATATGATCATATCATATGATCAAGTGGCATCAAAATAAAGGACACAACATTTGAGAATGCTGATTCATGGTAACTGTTAGTGTTAAATCCCAAATTTCTGCAAGTCTCTGCAAAATCGAGTTTCAATTGACCACATTTATATATTACAAAACATTGAAGCACTTTACACTTTGTGTTGTATAACCTCATTAATGATAAATAGTTATTTAAAGTGTTGTTGTACAGTTTCAGGTTAACTTACCTCCAAGCTTGTAACGATGCAGCCACAGGCTGCCAACCTCCAACCAGACAAGCTAACGCAGAATAGCATATAGCATTAGCTCCTTAGCCTGAGCTCCGTCATGTCGAGCTAGGCAGGCATGGTTTCAGCAACTCGTCAGCTCATCTCCACCCACGACCCACCTCTTTACCCATTTATGGGTATCCAGGTGTGACACTGCCAAGATGGCGCAGGCCAGCTCAGACAACTTTGAGCTTCAAAACGGCTCTTTAGAACGCTATGGGTGACATCACGGACGCTACGTCCATTTTTATATACAGTCTATGGTAGTTTCATACTGACTTCATTCACAGCGGACTGGTTGTCACATGATACTGTGTTGCATTCGGTCTGTAGGTATGACAGGTGTCAGCTGGGGCGGTGTGCGGTGGTGCAGAAGAGGCATTAGCATGCTGCTGCTCTTGTGGATTCTCATAGTAGGTGAGTCTTTGCTATGGTAATTGAATTTTTTGTCTGTGGTCCATAAGAGTCACAGTAGGGTGGACGTCTCATGTATTTGAGACAAGATATCTCCTACAGAGAAACTTTCCCCATTCAGCAGATGAACTAGTAGAGGGGGATTTTTTTGACTTTCTAATCCACATTGATCTCTGAAACTCCACCTCTTTCCTTTTTTATTCCCTCAGTCCCTGCATCCTTCTTGCAGCCTCCTGTGCCCCTCTCCCTGCCAGTCCACATGTCGGTCATCCCTCCTTCTTGGCAGTACCTTCCTCTGTTCCAAACAGAACTGGGACCTCTTTTCTCAAACTCCAGCCCCTTTTCCTTCTCCCAGAGCCTGTTCTTGGTGTCCCCACCTGGCCAGGGCCCCAGACCAGTCCTCCAGGCTTCATTTGGCTCTTACTCAGTTACACAGGTAAGAGGAGAAGGAGTGGACAGATGAGATGTGTGGATGAGTTGGCTGAAGATTGCAATGTATGCTATTTCTAAAGCCAACATGCTTCATAGAGTCTTTCTCCCTCCACAGCGCGTATCAGAGCCTGTCCTCCCTCTTTCTCCCCTTATGTCTGCCTCTCTTCTGTCAGAGCATGTGGAGAGAGAGAGGGATGAGGGAGGGCAGGAGAGGTTTAGGGTGAGGATGCTGTTCCACAAGCGGGGCGATACCAGCACCCGAGGGACCTGTATCACCTTGCATGCCTTTAAAGAGACAGAGGAGCACAAGGGCTCCTGTATCACACAGGTGAAGACCAGTTTCTCTCTGAACTTAGTGTTTTCCCTCTGTCTTTCATACTCCTTCGCTTTTCCTTTTCCCTTTAATCTGTCTATCCATGTCTGTCCTGTTTTCCAGCCTCCTCTAGGGCTGTGCTTGGTAACTCTGACACTGCCCAGAGACTGGTTCAAGGATCAACATGGCAACCAATCACATCAGGATTTTGACAAGCGGCACGGTAACATCCACCCTCGTCACCAGGTGCAGAAGCGGGAACGACAGCGGGGCAGATATCATCACAGCAACTCTGTCAACCATCAGCATGCGACTTCTCCTTCACTGAGGTGAGGTTCATGAGGTCACTCATTCATTTCAGTCAGCCAACTTACTTAAAATGCATTATTATGAAAATGTACATGTGTTTCTGATGGGTCACTAAGCTTTGACCTCATTAATCCCCACGAGGAAACATCAAGCTCAGCACAGCAGGGAGTGACAATAACTTTTTACCTAGGGGAAGTTGGGTGTACAAAAGCAGTAATAGCAGGTGACTGATTTCATCAGTGACAGTGAAACTTTCAGGTGAGCAACATGGCATAAGATGAACAGAGAACTGATTAAAAAGGTGTGTTGTATATAGTATCTCATAAAAGTGAGTACTCCCCTCACATTTTTGTAAATTTGTGATTATCTTTTTTCATGTGACAACACTGAAGAAATTACATTTTGCAACAATGTAAAGTAGTGAGTGTACAGCTGGTATAACGGTGTAAATTTGTTGTCCCCTCTGTCGTGGAAATCCGTTTCCTGGTGAGAGGTTGCGCAAATAATTGAGTTACGACAAACCGTTGTCTTTTAAGAATTTATTTAACAAAAGAGAATAAACAGAGAAGTGCTGCAACACAAATCAGCTGGACCAGAGGTTCTGTCTCCTAAGACAGTCACTAACGTCTGGCCCAGAGCAAAGGGCTGCATAATCATTTACACAGTCTGGGTTTCTATGTTTTGGGGAACAAAAGATCCTCTACCAACCTTGACTGGTCAACAACAAACAAAGACGGTTAGCTCCATGGTATAATACTGAAACTCGCAAATTAAAGCAAATATCACGGAAACTTGAGAGGAATTGGCGTTCCACCAAAGTGGAAAATTCTCGTTTAATTTGGCAAGATAGTCTTAAAACTTATAGGAAGGCCCTCCGTAATGCCAGAGCAGCGTACTACTCGTCATTAATAGAGGAAAATAGGAACAACCCCAGGTTTCTTTTCAGCACTGTAGCCAGGCTGACAGAGAGTCACAGCTCTATTGAGCCAAGTATTCCCATAGCTCTCAGTAGTTACGATTTCATGAGCTTCTTTAATGATAAAATTCTAGCTATTAGAGACAAAATTCACCAAGACCTGCCCTCAATTGGCACCGACTTATCTCTTAACTCAGGAACCTTAGAAACAGCTGTAGAACCAGATACATGTTTAGACTGTTTTGCTTCCCTCAATCTTTACCAACTAAATTCCCTAACCCTTAGTCAGCACCTCTATAATAGATATGAATGGCTATGTACCACAGTACTTTAAAGTAGCTGTAATTAAACCTCTTCTGAAAAAGCCCAAACTTGATCCGGATGTTTTAGCCAACTATAGACCTATATCTAACCTTCCATTTCTCTCTAAGGTTCTGGAGAAAGCAGTTGCTAATCAGCTGTGTGACTTTCTACAGAGCAATAGTTTATTTGAGGATTTTCAGTCAGGATTTAGAGTTCATCATAGCACAGAGACAGCACTGGTGAAAATTACTAATGACCTCCTTATTGCATCAGACAAAGGACTTGTCTCTGTACTGGTTTTATTAGATCTTAGTGCTGCATTTGATACCATTGACCATCAGATCCTATTGCAGAGACTGGAATATTTCATTGGCATTAAAGGAACCGCTCTAAGCTGGTTTAAGTCCTATTTATCAGATCGATTTCAGTTTGTACATGTTAACGATGAGTCCTCCATGCACGCCAAAGTTACTCATGGAGTTCCTCAAGGATCTGTCCTTGGACCAATCCTCTTCACTTTATATATGCTTCCTTTAGGCAATATTATCAGGAAACATTCCATAAGCTTTCATTGTTATGCAGATGATACTCAGTTATATCTATCGATCAAGCCAGATGAAACTCATCAGTTAGCTAAACTTCAATGTGCCTTCAGGATGTTAAAACCTGGATGACCTGTAATTTTCTCATGTTAAACTCAGATAAAACTGAAGTTATTGCTCTGGGGCCTAAGCACCTCCGTGACGCATTATCTAAAGATATAGTTTCCCTGGATGGCATCGCCTTGGCCTCCAGCACCACTGTGAGGAATCTTGGAGTTATCTTTGATCAGGACATGTCGTTTAAGTCTCACATTAAGCAAATTTCAAGGACCGCCTTTTTTCACCTACGTAATATTGCGAAAATCAGGAACATCCTGTCTAAAAATGATGCAGAAAAACTAGTCCATGCATTTGTTACTTCTAGGCTGGATTACTGCAATTACTTATTATCAGGCTGCTCGAAAAAGTCCGTTAAGACTCTTCAGCTGATCCAGAATGCTGCAGCACGTGTTCTGACAGGAACCAGGAAAAGAGATCATATTTCTCCTGTTTTAGCTTCTTTGCATTGGCTTCCAGTAAAATCCAGAATAGAATTTAAAATCATTCTTCTTACCTACAAAGCTCTTAATGGTCAGGCACCATCTTATCTTAAAGAGCTCATAGTACCTTACTACCCCACCAGAGCACTGCGTTCCCAGAATGCAGGGTTACTTGTGGTTCCTAGAGTCTCCAAAAGTAGACTGGAGCCAGAGCGTTCAGCTATCAAGCTCCTCTCCTGTGGAACCAGGTTCCAGTTTGGGTTCAGGAGGCAGACACCATCTCCACATTTAAGAGTAGGCTTAAGACTTTCCTCTTTGATAAAGCTTATAGTTAGGGCTGGCTCAGGTAGTCCTGAACCATCCCTTAGTTATGCTGCTATAGGCCTAGACTGCCGGGGGATTTCCCATGATGCACTGAGCTCCTCTCTCCTCTACTTTCTCTCCCTCTGTATGCAACCTTATCCCATTATTGCATGTTACTAACACAACTTCTCCCCTTTCTGGTAGTCTTGTGCTTTCTCGTCTCTCTCCTCCCCCTCCTATCACTTCCTACAGGTTTTCTGGCTCTGGAGCTGTGGAGTCTGGATCTGTGGCTGCGGGTCACCTGCTGCCCCCGTGTTCCTGCTCGGCACCCTCTACTGCAACGACTATTGTTGCTAGTCTTATTGTTATTATTGTTATTATAATCATTAACATTACGATGGTTACCATTAACACTATTATAAATATCTGTACCATTTTTCATTTAGTCTATAGCAACATTACCTTTACTGTCTGTACCTCTGTGTGTATATTGTGTAGGCTGCCTCCCCCCCCTCTCTCTCTCCTTACATCCCTCTCTCTTTCTCTTTCTCTCTCTCTCTCTCTCTCTTTCTCTCTCTTTCTCTCTCTCTCTCTCTCTCTCACCCCAACCAGTCGAGGCAGATGGCCGCCCACCCTGAGCCATGGTTCTGCTGGAGGTTTCTGCCTCTTAAAAGGAAGTTTTTCCTTGCCTCTGTCGCCTAGTGCTTGCTCTTGGTGGGAACTGTTGGGCTTCTGTAAATATCATCACAGAGTATGGTCTAGACCTGCTCTTTTATGAAAAGCGCTGTGAGATAACTGTTGTTGTGATTTGGCGCTATATAAATAAAATTGAATTGAAAATTGAATTGAATTGAATTGGTCCCAGCAGAAAACAACTCCACATCCCTGACCTAAACCCTACACATGTGGACAGACTAGAATGATGATAATAATAATAAAAAGAACAGGTTAAAGATTAAAACAATGCATAAGACATAATAATAATAGGAAAATAGCGATATAAATAGAGAGACAGAGAGAGGGCAAGACAGGAACAGAGAGAGAGGGATAGAAGGCAGCCTACACAGTATACACACAGAGGTACAGACAGGGATGGTGATGTTGGTATAGACTAAATGAAAAATGGTACAGATATTTATAGTAGTATTAATGATAATAATCGTAATGTTAATGATTATAATTACAATAATATCAATAGGACTAGTAACAATAGTTGTAGCAAACACATAATGGGAAATCCCCCAGCAGTCTAGGCCTATAGCAGCATAACTAAGGGATGGTTCAGGACTCGCCTGAGCCAGCCCTAACTATAAGCTTTATCAAAGAGGAAAGTCTTAAGCCTACTCTTAAATGTGGAGATGGTGTCTGCCTCCTGAACCCAAACTGGAACCTGGTTCCACAGGAGAGGAGCTTGATAGCTGAACGCTCTGGCTCCCAGTCTACTTTTGGAGACTTTGGAACCACAAGTAACCCTGCATTCTGGGAGCGCAGTGCTCTGGTGGGGTAGTAAGGTACTATGAGCTCTTTAAGATAAGATGGTGCCTGACCATTAAGAGCTTTGTAGGTAAGAAGAATGATTTTAAATTCTATTCTGGATTTTACTGGAAGCCAATGCAAAGAAGCTAAAACAGGAGAAATATGATCTCTTTTCCTGGTTCCTGTCAGAACACGTGCTGCAGCATTCTGGATCAGCTGAAGAGTCTTAACGGACTTTTTCGAGCAGCCTGATAATAAGTAATTGCAGTAATCCAGCCTAGAAGTAACAAATGCATGGACTAGTTTTTCTGCATCATTTTTAGACAGGATGTTCCTGATTTTCGCAATATTACGTAGGTGTCCTTGAAATTTCCTTAATGTGAGAGTTAAACGACATGTCCTGATCAAAGATAACTCCAAGATTCCTCACAGTGGTGCTGGAGGCCAGGGCGATGCCATCAAGGGAAACTATTTCTTTACATAATGCGTCACGGAGGTGCTTGGGCCCCAGAACAATAACTTCAGTTTTATCTGAGTTTAACATGAGAAAATTACAGGTCATCCAGGTTTTAACATCCTGAAGGCACATTTGAAGTTTAGCTACCTGATTAGTTTCATCTGGCTTGATCGATAGATATAACTGAGTATCATCTGCATAACAATGAAAGTTTATGGAATATTTCCTGATAATATTGCCTAAAGGAAGCATATAAAGTGAAGAGGATTGGTCCGAGGACAGATCCTTGTGGAACTCCATGACTAACTTTGGCGTGCATGGAGGACTCATGCACATGGAGACATGTGTGACAGCAACTAGGGTAGGAGTACAAAGACAAGTGTGTCTTGTCTACAGACAAGCATGGTGGTGGGAGTGTTATGGTCTTGGACTGTCTGAGTGCTACCGGCGCTGGTGAGCTACAGTTTATTGAGGGAACCATGACTGCCAACATGTACTGACATACTGAAGCAGAGCATGATCCCCTCCCTTCGGAGACTGTGCTGCAGGGCATTATTCCAACATGATAAACAACCCCAAACACTCCTCCAAGACGACCACTGCCTTGCTAAAAGGAGCTGAGGGTAAAGGTGATGGACTGGCCAAGCATGTCTCCAGCCTATTGGGCATTTGTGGGGCATCCTCAAATGGAAGGTGGAGGAGCGCAAGGTCTCTAACATCCACCAGCTCCGTGATGTCGCCATGGAGGAGTGGAAGAGGACTCCAGTGGCAACCTGTGAAGCTCTGGTGAACTCCATGCCCAAGAGAGTTAAGGCAGTGCTGGAAAATAATGGTAGCCACACACTTTAGACATTAATGGCTGTGTGATGTGGTTAATTTGA
>NW_024040045.1:0-5481 GCF_014851395.1 Micropterus salmoides | reverse complement strand
ATGCAAAATGCATGAAAAAGGCAAAAGTAGCATTGTCAACTGCAGTAAAATAGGCCTATCACTGGCGCTCAAGAAGTGATATGATCTAAAATGATGAATAGTAGAATACTCTATTGTGTTATTTTTGGGATCCCTTTTCAAAGCACAAGGACACACTTTGTCACTGATACAAAGCAACTCTCCATATCCTCCAGTTGCAGAGCTGCAGAGCAAGCAGTTCATACTTGCACTTCAGTCCAAACCGTGCCACCAACAGGCTCCAGTTCAGAACTGCAGGGTAGATATGACGGTGTTTGAAAATGACTTTACATTGCAGCTGTAACAGTCACTGCCTGCAGGTGGCACCAAGTGTTAAAATTGCAGCAGCTGTCCCTTCCATTGCCTATAGGTGGAGGTAATTCAACTGCTGCCCATTTGAGACACGGTAGTACTGTACTTTATTTTACCCTCCAAAAGAATCCTGCTCGAGGGTAGAACTTTCCCAAAGTACCAGAACTTTGGGGGTGGGGCTCGCGGTACTAAACATTGCTTATTGGTCGAATAGAGCCTAGGCTCTCAGTCATGTCACGGTCAGTCTCCGCAATAGCTCAAAATCCATTTACTTGCTTAAGTCCACCAGGAAAAATCTACTGGTTTCATTTTGGAACATGCAGATGTAGAAACGAAGCAAGGGAGAAATAATTCATCCATATTTTATTCTCTATGAAAGGGAGGCTAACTGTGGACACTGTGGAAAGTAAACAGGATTATTTCTAGTCATTCAGGACTTGAGAAATTTACAAACTTTACAAAGTCAGGTTCATTATGCTTAGTCAGTGAGCCAGAGAGGGTGAGAACTTGGTTTGCTGGGTTTAACGTTCGTGTGACATTTCTTTCAGCTATGAGCAATGGTATTGGCAGAAATGTTATGTAGGACCAATGGGGTAAAGATAGCAAAAAGATAATTATTTACTCTTTGAGACCATCTTTTGGATGTTCGGTAAGTAAAGATTGTTCGGACGCCATGTATTGTATGCAAGTTTGGACCATTCGCAGCAGTTGTGTTCCAGCGCTGTAAACGTCTCTAGCAGAAGCAGAAGCACCTATTGGCTGCTTTAGCTTGCCTACTTGCCGCCCACTGAAGTTCAGAAGCCTGTATTACTCATCCCTTCAGAGCATTCAACCCCCCCCCCCCCAATGCTCCACTAATGACAGCATCATCATGCTGAAGATGAGGAGACACGGACCTCATTTCTTCTCATTTGGGCCGAGACACGGTGAGAGGAGTGTTTTGATCATAGTGAGTACAGAGCTGACTGCAGGGTTGGAAATGGAGAATGGGCCCATTTTTTGTAAACTAGATGTTTCTAGCAGGCTTAAGGGATAGTCTCACTGTGTGTTTCCCGTTTACTTCAATTGAAGCATGTGCAACAAACAGATGAGTTCAAGCATTATTTCCTGTGCGATCTTAGGTTAAAGTTCACCTCTGTGTGACTTTGACCCTGCGGATGTGCACCGCCAACAGAAACACTGATGCACTGTGCTTAGAAATTGAGAAGTCCTTATTATTCTAGTGATGCAACGTCACTTTAAGTACAATATCAGACTGAAAACTGCAGCATCACTCCCACGGACTGTGACCTCAGCTCAACATTAATTTATTACCAACAGCTGAACAGTGACATCACATCCTCTTTCAGTGCTGAGTGGGGGGGCAGGTTTGTTGAACTGATGACCTTAGCTTTTATACAGCTCCTTCAAGTTGCTCAAGGTGCTCCTCTCTCACCCCACCCATCAGCCCTGCCAGACAGTGAAAATAAGCCACTGCTCGCTTGGTTGTACTTTTCATTGTCTTCCCTCAGTTAAAGAAATAATTTGACATTTTGGGAAACAAGCTTATTATCTTTCTGGCAGGTGTTACAGAGGGCTGCACCTAAATCAATTAATCCAACGATTAAGTTAACGACTAATTTACAGATAAAGGTGCATTACTTGATGATATATGATTTTATCCAAAATAAGTACCAAAAACTTATCTCCCTAATATTTCAATATTTTATTTAATCATCATCCTGAAAAAGAGACAAATAAAGTTGATTACAATTACGATAATAATGGTAAATTTTAAAATGTATCTGATTTCCTAGTCGCTGCCGTGTCATGACATTAATAACAATAACAGGTCCTTGCTTGACTGTCTGAAAGTAACTAAATCTACAACAGTTAAATTTAATTTTTATACTAAGTTGGGTGTTCATACAGAGTTAACAAAACAGATATAGCACGTTAATTAGTAGGGCTGAACAATTAATTGAAATCTTATCGAAATTACAATTTGGCAATTTTCAAATCGTAGGAGTCGCCATATTTGTTAAAGGGGAACTGTGTGTCAATAACATTTTAAATTAAATATTGTCACACTGCAGAGATTTTGTGGTGGACACATCATATTCTACAAATGTTTTTTTTTGGTACAAGTCTCCACAAAATCACACCATAATAATGTTAATGTTTGTTAGTGAAAATAACAATAATAATGTAAGTATTAGGATTTCCTCTAATATCACAAATCATATCGCAATTAAATCGTTCAACCCTATTAATTAGGGAGCTTTAGTTTATCGTTGACCGGGGCAAGGCTAGCTGTTTCCCTTTTTTCCTATCTTAAGCTAAGCTAACTGGCTGCTGATTGTAGCCTCATATTTACTGGACAGATATAAGAGTGGTATTGATCATTTCATCTAACTCTTCATCAGAAATAAACCCACCTCAAAATTTTTGTACTGTTCCTTTTTTAATTTGTTCTCATGCATAGCCAGTTTAGGCTTGTAGGCTTCAGCTGAAGTGGAGACTCTCATGTTAGGGTACAAATATGCATCATGGACGCACTATTGTTGTTTGACTATGAGACCAGACTCAAACTAGAACTGTTTGTGTGTGCGCCTGCTTGCTGAGTTGTTTACCTGTAACCGTGTACCGTAGCGTGCCTGCCTGCTGTAGGAAGGAATTGCACATAGAGCTAGTGAAACGGCAGGAGGCCCAAGGATCCAGGGGAAATGGTCATAAAGCGATGCCATTAACCACAGCTTTTTAACCATTACCCAATGTTCTCCACCCATTTCAGTGTTATTGTATAAGTGTTCTACGCAGCGGGAATTGAATTTCCATAGCAATAAGGCAGGCATTAAGGTAAAAGTGAAGACGGAGAACATCCTTTTTAGTTGGTCCTTGTCTGTAATGAAACGTGTTCCCTAATGACAGTGTTTCTTTATGTGCGTTGTCTAAGAGGTACAGTAGATGTAAAGCCCTCAGCTCTGCAGTTCCATGTACAGCTTTCCTCAACATCTACAGACTGAACCACTGTTTGTGTGTGTTGTTACTGTAGAAGCAATACTTTCACTGGGTGTTATAAAGGGGACAGGATTTCCTCTGGACCGCCTGCTGGATCCACCACACCCCTGCGGCAACAAGAACAGTGTTCTTACACAGCCTTTGCTTTTCTGTTTGGATTCTAGTGCTTTAGACTCAGTAGGTTTGCTAGCAGCATCATATATTCATTGTGTAAATATACCATGGTTATAACAGACAAGTTATCAAATGTCTGCATTCGTTTGCCAGACAGAGCAAGTAACACGCTTGACCTTCTGAAATTCCAGCATGCATGCTTGCCTCATGCCCACTTCCGCCTACCTGCTGAGCCACTGTTGAACTTTTGTGATGTGGCCCACACAGGCGTGCCTTTTCAGTGAATGGGTTATTTTGTGGTCAGTGGAGTGAGTGTTTACCACTCGTTAATCTTTCCTTTTTTTCAGTGTATGCCTCAAACAACGAGGAAATTATTTGCTTGTATTATTTCGAGAAGACGTTCTGCCATTAAAGCCTCAATACAGCCTCGTATATTCTTAGCAGTTTTACATAGATGGGCCAAGTTTATTTAAAGGTTCCCTGTGGAGCTTTTGACCTCTAGGATGATGCGATACACAGCTCTCATTTTCAGAATATTCCACTGATCAACAGATGGCAGTAATGAGCCAACATATGTGACAATGCACCAGCAAAGGCAGGTATAAAGAAGTTAGCAAGTAAACATGCATGTAAACAATGGATTTGAAAGACTTTTGCAAATGTATTTTAAGGAAGATAATGCATTCAACATTTGTTAGAACTTAAGTAAAGGATACACACAGTGAGTTTTAGTGAGTATAACCAAATGTGAACATAACTCTTGTTTGGCTACACCATTTTAAGTAAAAATTTTGTTTTATGTACTATTTTCTGAACTAACGGAGCATCAGAACTGAAAACAGTGCGTGTTTAAAGAAAAGCAAGGAACTGCATTTGTTGGGGGTTGTTGTTATTTCAGGAACCCATTTGATAATTAAACTCAATGGGGGGGGGGGTCACAGTGAGAACTTTTTAAACCACTGCTGTGACCGATGCCAGGTAAACTGTACAATAACTATGTTCATGAAGCTTCCCGCTTGACCACAACCTACCGTAACTACCCCCGCCCTGCCGCTAATCATTCAAAACATAGTCTGACCAGCTGCCGTGAGCAGCAGAAAAGAAATCGCTCTGAGGCTGCTTGGGCAGCTCGTTTTACAAAAATACTGAGAGAGATGCATCGGCAGGTGAAGCGGTGAGACGGAAGGCAGCAGGGAGAAAATAAGGAAGGTTTGTCTTTGGCTAGTTGGCTATTTAGCTATATAGTCCCCTCCAAAATTATTGGAACGGTAAGGAAAATTCTTTTTGTTTTTGTTGTTCACTGTAGACATTTGGGTTTAAGATCAAAAGATGAGTATGAGATGAAGAGTTCAGAATTTCAGCTTTTATTTCCTGGTATTCACATCTAGATGTGTTAAACAACTTAGGACATATCACTGTTTGTATTAGACCACGGCATTCTTAGGTGAGCAAAAGTAATGGAACAAATAATCTTAAAGTAAATAACATTTAATATTTGGTGGCATAACCCTTGCTTGCAATAACTGCCTCAAGCCTGCGACCCATTTGTGATGCTATTCCAGGCTTTTACCGCAGCTTCTTTCAGTTCTTGTTTGTTTCGGGGTGTTTCTCCCTTCAGTCTCCCCTTAGGGAGGTGAAATACATGCTCTATTGGGTTAAGGTCAGCTGATTGACTTGGCCAGGCTAAAACCTTCCACTTTTCCCCCCTGATGAAGTCCTTTGTTTTGTTGGCAGTGTGCTTTGGGTCATTGTCCTGCTGCATGATAAACTTCCTCCCCATTAGTTTCAATGCATTTCTCCATAAATTGGCGCACACAATGTTTCTGTACACTTCTGAATTCATTCTGCTTCTGCTACCATCATCAATAAATATTAATGAGCCTGTTCCAGAAGCAGCCATGCGCACCCAAGCCATGACATTACCTCCACCAGGCTTCACAGATGAGCTTGTATGCTTCGGATCATAAGCAGTTCCTTTCTTTGTCCACACTTTGGCCTTTCCATCTCTTTGGTAGAGATTAATCTTGGTCTCATGAG
>NW_024040044.1:0-20407 GCF_014851395.1 Micropterus salmoides | reverse complement strand
CTCAGCTCGCTTGGAACCTCGACGGAGGTGAGGTGATATGATACAATGGAAACCCAAACAAAGGTGAGTGGAGCCAAAGGGCCTCCGCTCAGACTAGCTGGTTTGAGGGCGTGTCTGACCCCGCTAGCCGCTTGGCAAGCTTTATGACGCGTTTTCATTGTGACATCACAAGTAAAGGAAGTGAAGGGCTGGACTACAAACAAGCTGTTTTCAGCGGTTCAGAGCAGAGCTTTCTGTGGGAGATGGAATCCCTTGGGCTGGAGCTTTTTCAATTTGCAAAACCTGTTACTGCACAAAAAAAAAAGTATAAACTCATAAAGGAGAGGGAAAAGCCAAAAAGAGGAATACCACCTTTTAACTTGATTGTTTTGTGTCTTTGAACTTTGTGAATTATTAATAATTGTGTTTAATAGTCACCTCTGGTCTGAGACTCGCATGTGTGTGTTTTTCTCTTCTGTGGCACTTAAGGACAGTAAATACCTTTCTGTATAAAACTTTTCTACATGCTTTCATCCTCTTTCTTCTATTCTATTATATACTGTAAGAATAACTATGCACTGTTAACAATCGCAATGAACACTTGCTGCAATGTTTGTATTATTCTTTGCTGCCATATTATCAAACAACACTGAAATTCCTGCTCTTTGTCTGATTTCTTTCTTTGCGTTAATTTTGTTCACTCTGTAACTCACTGCTGCTTTTAAAATCCCCAAATGTTTGAGACCTAATCTTTGAGACAACAGTGGAGACAAACATTCACACATTAATCAGAATCAGAATCAGAATCAGTTTTATTGCCAGGTATGTGTACACATACGAGGAATTTGACTCAGGATTGAACATTGCTCACGATGTGCTTACTCATACAATAATAAATAATAATATAAAATATATTATATGTATAAAATCAGACACAAACTACAGAATAGAACACTAATATACACACTATGAACAAAACAATATAGACTTACTTACCTAGCAGCCACGGTAAAGACAATTCCTCCATTTTAACTCTCGGACATCTGAGATCAACACATTACGTTCACCAGTCACACCAAGTAAAACCCTCCTCCTTCCTCTTGTGTGTCACTCATTCTCTTGTGGTTTTCTCTCACAAAGTTAACAGGAAATTTACTTTATGTTGAATTTCAAAGTGAAAAACTGACCAGGTTGTGCAAAGCCACAGTGGTGACACTTACTGAGAAACAAATCACATCTTTTGCCAATTTAGTCTTTTATTAACTTGGTATTTGTATATAATTTAACAAACGCACATACCTATATGAAAAAAATTAGCATGGTCATGTGGCAATAATTAAAGGACAACTGAAAAATAGAGACCTTTCGTTTGGTCTTATTGACACCTTATGTTAACTTACCACTCAGTCATAGCACCAGCTGTGCTCCATGTTTTACACTGCACCTTCATCATCATCATCATCATCATCATTGTCATCATTCAACCTCAAACCTGATTTCTGGCTTGACTGCAGGCTGCAGGCTCTCAGGGCCTTTTGATATATTTACTTTTACTCACAGGACACCTGATCCACCTTTTCTTAATGTATTTCTTGAAATGGAGAAAAAAGGAATTTGCAACAAAACAAACAAATGTTATTTGAATAGTTTTTTGATTCAGACAACATCCAACAGAAATATGGCATTGTTTTTGTTTTTATCACTTTTATGTTCAAACTAAATTATTAAATAGAGACATTTGGTTTGTTCTTATAGACACCTTATGTTAACTTACCACTCAGTCATAGTGCCAGCTGTGCTCCATGTTTTTACACTGCACCTTCATCACTTCATCATCGTCATCGTCATCGTCATTGGCATCATTCAACCTCAAACCTGATTTCTGGCATGGCTGCAGAACATTGACTTAGAAGCCAAATGTTGTCAAGACCGGCAGGGCGGTAGAAAGTCCAAAAAAGTACTTTCATTAAAAACAACAACAAAAACAGGCTCTCTGGGCCTTTTATTTTGATACGTTTTCTTGCTTTTATGAATGTTTTTCTTGAAATGGAGAAATGAAAAAATGAATTATTTTTTTTGATTCAGACAACATACAACAGAAATATGGCATTTTGTTTCTTCTTTTATATTTTCAAACAAAAATCAAACAAACAAAAAAAATGACTATCCAAACTTACACTTCTCTTCTCGAATGCTGACTGGAATCATGACCTGTATGCAACTGTATGAATGCCATCCACCGAAGTGGCTTGTAAGAGTGCCTGTTAACGCCACTGCTGAATTCAAGCCACATTTGGTGGGTGCTCATGTGAAGCTATGTTGCCATGTCCTTATTACATCTGCTGTGTTTCACCCTGTACAGATTAAAGTGCTGCAGTTACACATGTGGCTACAAGAGGGCTCTGTTGACAGAATTGTTAATTCTGGTCAGTAGTTGAATTGTAGTGTATTTTCAGAGATTATAACATAGATAACATGATTTTATTTCATGTATAAACAAAAATGTTTAGGTTTGTTTTAACAGGTCAACTTATGTACTTACTTGTAATTATTCAAGACTAATACTAATTAATTAATATATATACACCACTTCTGATTAGAGATCCTGTCCTTAAAGTAGCTGTGAAGCCAGCATCTCAGTGTTACCATCTCTACCACAAGCACCACTGACTTGAAGCTTACTTAGTGCATGTTGATGGGGAGACGGGCTAAAATAAATCAGAAGTTTTGGTTCACAGTTAATGAGTGGGGCTCCTGTCTCCTAGAGTCAGATGGATATTAGCTCATCATTGTGTTCCCAATAGAGAGACATGTCCAGGATGTGGTCTAGCCTAGCTGACAGGTAGAGCCAACTGGGACTACCTGTCCTCCCAGGATGTTATCACTCCACCACAGCTGTAAATATAAACGTGCTTCACTGAAGTGTTGTAGCTAGTTACATTCTTTGCCTCTAAGTGTGCAGGTCTGACATTGTTGTAGATGCACATCTGTAGGTCGATGATGTTGGGGAACTATTTCTCACTCCATTTTTTCTTCCTGCTGCAACAATACAGCATCTCCACAGAGATAAATTTAGGATTCAGCAAAGTCTGTGTTGTGATGGAAGCCTTACAAACAAACAGAAATAACTTTCTCTGCTGAATGAAAACGTTGAGGAAGAGCTTTTGTACCAGAATAATGAACAAGTGAAAAGATACAGTGCTTAGCAGTGTTGTAATACTCGAGACCAAGACCATTAGTCTCGTCTCGGACTTGACCGCATTTGTACTCGGTCTTGTCTCAAACATTGAGGACTCAGGATTTTATTTCAAGACCAGTCAAGACCATAACTTTAGGAATATCAATTAATTGCTTTTGCACTGTCTGATTTATTTGTTAACATCCTAACTTTGATTGGATGTAAAACATATTGCTTCAAATGCAACCAATAAACCTAATTAAAAATGCGTTGTTCCCGTTAACGACTGTCACCCCTCCCCGCGAAGGTAAGCAGCATGGAAAAGCAGTGTTAAATAAAGAATAGATAAAATAAGTTAATAAAAGTTGGTTTCAGCGCTTAGTGTTTGTATGTGGGTGTTTTAATGTGGATCTTTCAGATCAATCTGAGAAGTATAGTGTCGTGTCGTGCAATGTGTGGAACTTGATCTCGACTTGGTCTCAGCCCCTAAAAGTCTTGGTCTCGATAATCTCTGGTCTTGACTTGGTCTCGATTTAGGCGGTCTTGACTACAACACTAGTGCATTTAAAACACTTATTTTACATGTACCGCTGTAACAGTACTCAGACATGAAGTGACACTTGTATGCTTTATTGTCGGTGTTGGGGATTAACTAGTTACATGTAATTTAGTTACAAAATAAATGTAACTGTCAACAGAAATTCAACCTTAGATGTTGTTTGTGCAGTTACATTTATTGTGGCAGCAACCTCTAGTGGCTGTACAATGGTAGAGCATGTGAGTCTTTCACATGTGCTACCATTGTACAGCCACTAGAGGTTCATGCATCATAAATAGCCTGAAAGTCCTATTGCGAAGTTGGTGAATTCAGAGGAGGGATTGGAATGTTGCAGGCCTTCACACAGGAGACAGGTGTTCAATTTCTTTGTGAAACAAGACCGATTTAAAAAAAAAAGTTACATAGGTTACATAAATTACGCATTAGCATTAGAAAGGTTTGATATGTTAGCTTCGTAGCATTAGCATTAACTAATAATAATAAAAATAATAGTCTTTATTTATAGAGCTCTTTTTAAAAAACAAGTTACAAAGTGCTCTCACAAGAGCAAAGAAAATAAAATACAGATAAAACAAATACACAATAAAGCAAAAAAAAACACTTGACTAAAGTACATGTTAAAAGTAAATATAAAAAAATATAAAACAGAATAAAATAAAATAAAATAAAATCAGGAAAGGCTATCCTATAGAAGTATGTTTTAAGAAGGGACTTAAAAGAGTTGCCTGACTCAGCCGCACTGATCTCCTCAGCCAGGCTGTTCCAGAGCCTCTGAGCCCTGACTGCCAAGTTTTTTTCCCCCTTTAGTTTTAAGTCGAGACTCTGGAAAAGACCTCTACCCGAGGATCTCGAGGTATGTGCTGGAGCGTATGGGACTAAAAGGTCAGAGATATAACAGGGAGAGAGGCCTGAAAGGTAATCAATAAAATTTTAAAGTTAATTCTAAAACATACTGGGAGCCAGTGTAATGAAGCTAAAACAGGGGTGATGTGATGGTATTTGTTTGTTTTGGTTAAAAGCCTGGCAGCTGAGTTCTGGACAGTCTGGAGTTGATCAATAGATTTTTGGGTCAAGCTAGTAAAAAGGCTGTGGCAGTAATCCAGGCGTGATGAGATAAAAGCATGTATGATGGTCTCGGTGTCCTTAAAAGTTAACATTGATCGTATTTTTGATATATTTGTGAGATGGTAAAAACACAATTGCAGAAGCTTTGTGATGTGCTGACTGAAACTTAAATTACTGTTGAACCTGATGCCAAGATTTATAGAAACAAGCTTGATTCACTAGGGAACCAGCAGATGTCAGTATTTGCTTTGGCATTTGATGGGACCCAAAGACCAGGATCTCTGTTTTGTCCGAGTTCAGTTGGAGGAAATTATTTGACATCCAATTTTTGACATCACAGAGGCAGTCAGTAAGTGAACTCAGCAGTCTGTCTGTGGAACTGATGGGCAGGTACAGTATCTCACAAAAGTGAGTACACCCCTCAAATCTTTGTATATCTTTTCATGTGACAACACTGAAGAACTGACACTTTGCTACAATGTAGTGAGTGTACAGCTTGTATAACAGTGTAGATTTGCTGTCAACTTAAAATAACACATCACACAGCCATTAATGTCTAAACCACAAAAATGAGCACATCCCTAAGTGAAAATGTCCCAATTGGGGCGAATTAGCCATTTTCCCTGGTGTCGTGTGGATCGCTCTCACACTCCCTCCTAATGGTCATTGGAAGTTCAACATGGCACCTCATGGCAAATAACTCTCTGATGATCTGCAAAAAAGAATGGTTGCTCTACATAAAGATGGCCTAGGCTAAAGAAGATTACCATGACCCTGAAACTGAGATTCAACACGGTGGCCAAGACCATACAGCGGTTCAACAGTACAGGTTCCAGTCAGAACAGGCCTCACCATGGTCGACCAAAGAAGTTGAGTGCATGTGCTCAGCATCATATCCAGAGGTTGTCATTAGGAAATAGATGTATGAGTGCTGCCAGCGTTGCTGCAGAAGTTGAAGGGGTGGTGGATCAGCCTGCAAGTGCTCAGACCATATGCTGCACACTGCATCAAATTCGTCTGGAAGGCTGTCGTCCCAGAAGGAAGCCTCTTCTAAAGATGATGCACAAAAAAACCTGCAAACAGTTTGCTGAAGACAAGCTGACGATGGACATGGATTACTGGAACCATGTCCTGTGGTCTGATGAGACCAAGATAAACTTATTTGGTTCAGATGGTGTCAAGCGTGTGTGGCGGCAACTAGGCGAGGAGTACAAAGACAAGTCTTTCTTGCGTGGAAGAGGACTCCAGTGGCAACCTGTGAAGATCTGGTGAACTCCATGCCCAAGAGGGTTAAGGCAGTCTTGGAAAATAATGCTGGCCACACAAAATATTGACCCAATTTGACCATTTTCACTTAGGGGTGCACTCAGGTTTGTTGCCAGCGGCTTAGACATTAATGGCTGTGTGTTATTTTGAGGGAACAGCAAATTTACACAGTTACACAAGCTGTACACTCACTACATTGTAGTGTCAAAGTGTCATTTCTTCAGTGTTGTCACATGAAAAGATATAATCAAATATTTACAAAAATGTGAGAGGTGTACTCACTTTTGTGAGATACTGTAGAGCTGTGTGTCATCAGCGTAAATATGAATAGGAACACCATGTTTCTGGATAATGTGTCCTAGGAAAATAAAATGGGTCCTAAGACCAACCCCTGAGGCACACCGTATTTACCCAAACTAAATGAGGAGACAGTTTTTCATAGACACACAGAACCTCCTATTGGACAGGTACGATGAAAACCATTCTAAAGCTGTACCAGAGATCCCCACCCAGTGCCTCAGTCTGTCTAACAAGATGTTGTGATCAGTGGTCCAGGAGTACCACGACTGAGCACATGCCATCATCAGCAGGTTACTGTTGACTTTAAGCAGGGAAGTCGTTGTTGTTGTTTTCCAGTACAGCAGTTGTTAGGAAAGTTTTTCTTAAATCTTTGCTATAAAAGGTCATTTGGAAATTGTTCTAAAATTTTAAAGGAGGGCAGGATCCAGACGAGGCTTTTTAAAAACTGGATAAGCTCAGAAGCGATGCTCTGTGGTGACAGCATTGATGACGTCATAGTCATTATCCAATCCCTCCTCAGCCTGCGTGGGCAGGGTAATCACCATGGAGACCGTTTGGTCATTTCCTGTTAAAAACAACTGTGAATCATCAACACCAGCGATTTATTTATTGATTGACTGATAGATTGTAAGGTCAGCAAATGATTTAGTGTGTTACCTGCGGCCCTGTCTCGATAAAAAGACACCATGAGGACAGTGGAGATGCAGTACGGACAGAACACCACTAGGTAGTAGACCAGTCTGAACACAAGCTGGAGGGGGTCTGAGGCCGGGGGAGGAGGACCGGTTACAGGTTTAACTGTCGAGAGAATCCCACCTGGTCAGATAAATCTCTGGATGAAATAAGTCCTGAAATCAAAGGTAACCTCCTCACCTGTGACAGAGATCCAGCTGGATGGAGACTCTCCACGACCTCTGATGTTACACTTGTAGAGGCCTTCATCAGACTTGTTAACATGGTGGATGGTCATGTGACCTGTAGGCTCAGTCCTGATGAGGGAGCCATCTTTATAGAAACCAGCTAGGAGGTTGGAGGGAGGGGTCCTTGATTTACAGTGCAGAGTGACATCATGTCCCTCCATCACAGGGAGGACAGGACTCTGCAGGATCACTGGTCCATCTCAACACAGAGACAAACTACAGCATTTCATCATTTACACACAGCTTCATCAACACTAACTCCACCGTCTGGACTGTTTATCTGCAATACCGGCTCTGGTAAGACAGAACATTAGTTTAACATTTTAATTAAAGTTTATTGTTGTTGTTATTGATTGCGAGGGTTAGTGGTTGTTTGTTCATGTGATCTGAGGTATACATGCAGTCTAGAGAATCCTTTACATATGGTGAGTTAAGGCTCATCTCTGGGCTTCTCTCAGCTCTCCACTCCTGAAGTAGTGGTGGGCAATATGGCAAAAATATATCACGATTTATTTCAGGCAGGATCACAATGTACGATCTTATCACGATTCATTTTCATGTTGGTTTTTGAGACTTTTTTGCAAGATATTTGTTTAAAATAGAACAGTTTGACGACAGGGAATACAGGACTGAAGTGGTTTTCTTGTCAGGTTTGGCTCTTGGCACCCTGGGGCTGACTCTGCTATTATGACAGCTAGCAGCACTTCTAACCAAGCTAACTATCTACAAATTCATACAGACACAGTTACAGTTTAGCATAAAGCAAATGTATATGCTCATCAAGAAACTCTGTAAATCACATAGTACTGGATTCCCTGTTGGTCTCCATGTTTTGTCCCATACATGTCGTGTTCACTGGGAGGCTGCTGAGCATGGTTTCATTGCCCTCTTGCTTGGCTCTGGTTCTGGTGCCCAATCCGGCGACCTTCGCTCACATTATCCTGGCCTGAAAACCTCCAGTGCTTGAGTAGAGTTGTAATGTTAAACACTTCCCAGGCGCTCCGAGCTCCCAGTCAGATATGACCACTAACTGAGCTAATTATATAACGGCAGCTAGTTAGCCGCGCTTAGCAGTTACTTTAGCAACAACTAACACTTTCTGATCAACAGCAAACTCCATAAATCCCAGACACTTGAGGTAGAGCAATTAATTTATTAATTTTAGGACGCCCATCAGTTACAGTGTTGCCTTTGGAGACAGCGGAGGACGCAGGAAACGAGGCCGTTGACTTGCAATAATGGCAGAGCAGCTGTCAACTGCGTGTACTGTAGCACGATACTAACAATCTCTCTGAAAAGGCAGATCATGGGGAGTTTTTAATCGTTCGTGATCTGACATCGTAATATCGCACACCCCTCTCCTGAAGTACAACTTTGCTTTCTTCCTCTTTGGGTTAAATTGTTTACCTTTGAAGTAAAAAGGTGAATAACTCTGACTCAGTGTTCAGAGCTGTGTTTGTAATTAATCTGGTAAATCCTGATTAGACCCATTAAACCAGACATTACAACCATCTGATCTTACCAGTGACAGTGATGTTGATGGTGTTACTGGTTGCTCCCTCTCTGGACTCACACCAGTAAACTCCACTGTCCCAATAGAAAAGGTAGCTGATGTTACAAGAAGATCCAGCTGGTTCTCCCCAGCCAGCTCCACACTGAGTCCTCATTTTTCTGGTTGTGTTCCTCCTCAGCGTCCATCCAGCAGAGCTGTCGTCCTCCTCACAGCTCAGAGAGACAGATGTCCAGGTGAAAAACTGAGAGCTGCTGGGACTCACAGTCAGAGAGGCTGGAGGAAGAGACAGAAAGATGTGGTTAGAGAGATGATTTTTATTTGTTTTCTCCACATTCCTGATATTCCTACTTTCTCACTGTCACTTCTTCACTGCTGAACTGATCTCTGTGCTTCAGGTGCTGAGTTTCAGAGAAGAAGCCTGAATCAAACTCAAACAAATGTTTTCTGCATTTTTTTAAATTTAAGTTAATGTTGGTATTAAACACATAGCACAAGATCTGGCAACATGCGTCTTACTTACTTGTAAATATATTAGTATTATTTTTCCACCTTCTCTTGTAGCCGCTGCATCCTGCTGTGCAGTCCTGGTTTCTGAATTACATTTTTAAACCAACAGTTGTAGCTTTGGCTCCAGTCTACAACACTGTGGCATCAAAACTGCATTCAGTGTTTTATTGTATTTGTAAGCTGTCCTAAACACTGACTGTTCTGTCAGGGAGTGAATAACTTTTCAGCTGTGAGAGAAGAAGTTTGCTCACCTTGGTTTGCAGATGCAGGCAGAGCTGAGGTTGTAGGTTTACCTGTAGAGAGAATCCCACCTGGTCAAATGAATCTCTGGATGAAATAAGTCCTGAAATCAAAGGTAACCTCCTCACCTGTGACAGAGATCCAGCTGGATGGAGACTCTCCACGACCTCTGATGTTACACTTGTAGAGGCCTTCATCAGACTTGGAAACATGGTGGATGGTCATGTGACCTGTAGGCTCAGTCCTGATGAAGAAGCCATCTTTATAGAAACCAGCTGGGAGGTTGGAGGGAGGGGTCTTTGTTTTACAGTGCAGAGTGACATCATGTCCCTCCATCACAGGGAGGACAGGACTCTGCAGGATCACTGGTCCACCTCAACACAGAGACAAACTACAGCTTTTCATCATTTACACACAGCTTCATCAATACTAACTCCACAGTCTGGACTGTTTGTCTGCACTTCTGGCTCTGGCAAGAAGAACTTTAGTTTAACATTTTAATTAAAGTTTATTGTTAGAGGGTTAGTGGTTGTTCACAGCACTGACTACCATTCATGTTACAGTTATTGTATTAGGATTCCTTTTTATTAAAATAGAGCTGGTGTCCACTTTTACAAGTCATAATGTTGGTGGTGGTGTCTTTGCCTGTGCTACATTAAAGCTGGATTGTTTTGCCCGCATCCATTAAAAGGTGTGTGTAATACTGTGGTCCCAAAAAGCTCAACTTAAAGAGACAAAACTGGAGCGAAAATAACACCTTGATGCGTCATTTCTATTTGGTGGTGCTTTCTTACTTTGAAGGTAAAGATTAAGTGTTTGTGTGAACGTGGTTTGAAATATGAACACAACCCGCCTCTAGTTTATGTTGCTGTTGCCAATTTCCAACATGTATAGTTAAAGTGCTGTACATGAGGATGAAACATTAAAGGTAATGAACAGTGTGGACACCTGTTATTTTCTAGCCTGCAAACACACACTGTGTGCACTGAACAGACGCTATAACAGTATAACAGCCAGCATTTCAGAAAGCAACAGGAATTCTGCTGCAGAAACAAACATATACATTACATGAACATTTGAAACCAGCAATACCAAACTCTTAGCACATAAGCAGGAGGTTGTGGTGAAGGAGGAGAAGCTGCGGACTGAAACTGTCGCTGTCTGCTTTCCTGCCACCCTGCCATCTTCTGCCTGCACAACGACGAAGTGTATATACTGTATTTGTTAATATTTTTACGTCTGATGTTTACACTTTTTATATAGGAAGCTTATTTATTGCATTTTTCATTGTATTTTTATGTATTCACATATTTCATTTTACCTTTATTGAAGGCATTTGATGTGGACAGCATAGTAAGAACTTCAGTGTACAGGGAAACGTGAACATCTGACAACAAACACTCTGAATCTTGAATGTTGAATCAAACTCAGCAATGTGTTGTTTCAGCTTTAGTTCTCCACCTTTTTGAGTCTCCAGTCTCTGTCCTGTCATGTGACTCAGCAAAAACTTAATTCTTTTTATTTTGTAAGTGTTTTTTAATTTAAAAAATATGTAGATTGCTTTTCATATGATCTGATTAGGTATAGATGCAGTCCGGAGAATTCTTTACATATTGTGGGTAAAGGCTCATCTCTTGGTTTCTCAATTCTCCACCCAGTGTTGGTTAACTTTCTGAAGTAGGGGTGGGTGATATGGCAACATTAGCAGCTTCCTCACCCACACCACCTGCTGTGGATCCTGCCCCTCCTCCGCACTGCTGCCCACGCACCTATTCTTCAGCCTGCGGTTCAGATGGGGTTCAGATGGCCCCACCTCAGCTGTCTAGCCCTGAACACTTCTCCAGTGAGTTTGGTGACTGTCGAGCCTTTTTGACACAGTGTGGACTGCATTTTGAGTTGCAGTCAGCTTCCTGCCCTTCAGACAGAGCTGAAATAGCTTCTGTTATTCCAGAATCCTCTGCCTCCATACCTGGTTAAGAATCAGGTAACCAGAGACTCTCCTTTGTGCAACTCTTTTCCACTCTTCATCTTTACTCAGAGTTTTTCAGCACATCTCATCAAGTAAGATTGGGGACTATGCTGAGTATTTTCGCACTCTGGCAGCAGAAAGTGGATGGAAAATGTCCGCACTGTTCGACGTCTTCGTCCATGGACTTTCTGGTGCAGTAAAAGATCAACTGGCACCATTAGATCTTCCTGAGGATTTGCATGCTTTCATCACCCTCACATTGAAAAGCGCTTGGCTGAGTGCGAAGTGGAGAAGTCCTTGGGGAGCAACTTTCCTCCTGGGCTTCCTTTGGCCACTGCTCCGTCTCTGGACTTTTTTCCGCCAACCCCTTCAGCATCGCCTCCTGTTCTGGTTCCAGGGAGTTCTGCAGAAGAGCCAATGCAAGTGGGACATGCTTCCAGTCAGCTTCTCCCATGAGATCTTGGGAGGTATTAGGTTCCTCTGTGAATTCTGTTAGCGTCTCAGATGAAGATTTTTCAGACCTCTCTAACATCCCCTCGTTTTAACATGCCTAGTGGTCACTATGAGTGCTTGGTCATGCTGTTTGGACTAACTAATCCTCCGGCCGATTTTCAGTCCGTAGTGAATGATGTCCTATGACATATGTTGAATGACTTTGGGTTTGTATATCTGGACGTCATACTCATCTTCTCTCCCAATCTTGAGGCCCATGTTCAGCCCCCCGCCCCCCTGCATCATCGACGGTGGACCGGTGTACACAGTCAGGAGACTGTTGGCGGTGAGATGACGTGGGAGGGGTCTCGAACTCACCCGCAAATTCCACCAGAGTAATTCCAAGGAGCCTGGACCATCGGGGGCCGGCCCTAGATGTAGGGGTACTGTCATGCCCAGGTCCCGCAGTTAGATTATTGTGTCCAGCTTTATGTCTGCATCCACTTCCTGTCTGTTGGTACTCATCATCGTCTCTTTTTAGGTCTTTGTCTGCCTTTCTGCCCTGTGTGATTACCTGTCCCCGCCCTAATGTGCTCCACCTGTGCCTTGTTGTCTGGATCCCCCTTCTTGATCCCTTGTGTCAGCGTCCAAGCGATTTCTCAGTGTGTGCTCTCTAGTGTGTTTGACCTTAGCTCTCCGTTTTTGACTCTAAATGTCTGCTCTGTGAATTTGTACTGCTGCCTGTGACTTTTTGGACTTGGTTCAATAAACTGTTCATTTTTTTAACTACCTTGAGTCGTGCCTGTTTGTTCTTATAACATTTCAAAGATTTTAATATACATTTATTGATCTGATTTTACCATTTATGTACTTTTTTGCTAATGCATATTTAAAGAAAAATACAAGGAGGGACTTGCAGATATTGATTGACATTTACAGTAGCCAATAGCACTGAATGAGCCGCTCACTGACTTTATCCTGACCTAAAAACCTCCAGTTCTTGAGTAAAGTTGTATTGTTAAACACAATACACTCCCAGGTGTCCAAGCTCCCAGTCCAGGCTGAGTTAGCTATGACTACTAGGGTAAAACTTTCTGTTCATCAGCAAGCTCGCAGACAGTTGAGGCAGAGCGATTCATTAACTAATTTTATGAGGCCCAACAGTTACCGTGTTGCCTTTGGAGACAGCGCAGGCAGCAAGGCAGCTGACTTGCGATATTGACAGAGCAGCTGTCAACTGCCTTTACTGTAGCACAATACTAACGATCTCTCTGAAAAGGCAGATCATGGGGAGTTTTTAATCGTTCACGATTTAATATCGTAATATCGCACACCCCTCTCCTGAAGTACAACCGTCTGTCTTTTTTTCTTTTTTCCTCTTTGGGTTAAATTGTTTGTCATTGCAATAAAAAGGTGTATAACACTTACACAGTGTTCAGAGCCACTATGTTTGTGATTAATCTGGTAAATCCTCATTAGACCCATTAACAGAGACATTACAACTGTCTGATCTTACCAGTGACAGTGATGTTGATGGTGTTACTGGTTGCTCCCTCTCTGGACTCACACCAGTAAACTCCACTGTCCCAATAGAAAAGGTAACTGATGTTACAAGAAGATCCAGCTGGTTTTCCCCAGCCAGCTCCACACTGAGTCCTCATTTTACTGGTTGTGTTCCTCCTCAGCGTCCATCCAGCAGAGCTGTCGTCCTCCTCACAGCTCAGAGAGACTGAATACAAGGTGAAAAACTGAGAGCTGCTGGGACTAACAGTCAGAGAGGCTGGAGGAAGAGACAGAAAGATGTAGTTAGAGAGATATTTTGCATTTATTTCCTTCACATTGCTCATATTCCTACTTTCTCACTGTTACTTCTTCACTGCTGAACTGATCTCTGTGTTTCAAAGAAGAAATCTGAATCAAACTGGAAATATATTATTACACTTTTTTCTGCATTTTGTGGTAACTGCTGCTTCATGCTCTGCAGTCCTGTTTTCTGAATTATTTGGCTCCAGTCTGCAACACTGTGGCATCAAAACTGCATTCAGTGTTTTATTGTATGTGTAAAGTGGCTGTTTCCCTCCACAAACACTGTCCTAAACACTAACTGTTCTATCAGGGAGTGAATAACTTTTCAGCTGTGACAGAAGAAGTTTGCTCACCTTGGTTTGTTGTGCAGCTCAGCAGTGAGGTCAGAACTAAAGAGAAATCACACTCAGGTTGGTTTGAGGTTTTACATGCAACAAGACATCTGGACTTTCTACAACACAGAACAACCTGCTTGTAGTGCACAGAAAACCACCACACGTTGATATTAGATTTGGAAATAACAAACCATTTAGGCACACATTCAAGTTTTTTTGTGCTAAATTTCCCACAAAAGAGCAGCAAAAAGTAAAAGCAGAGGAGCTGTGCAGAAAAGTGAGAAAATAATCTGCTCAATGTTTGCAGACATGCAGGCAAACAAGGGTTAAACAAACAGTAAAAAGGCTCTGCAGATACTTTGATTGCAACGTGTTTCAAGCTCGGTACTGTAAAGCTGTTTGTTTGTTATTTTACTATTTCTGGGAGTCTATGTAAATGTTCCCCAAACATCAACTACATGTTTTAACATGTTGTTATTATATGTTTAATGATCTCTTCACTTCAATTTAGTAAATAACTTCAAAGCTTTAAAACTTTTCTACATGCTTTCCTTCTGCTCCTTACTTTTTATGATATATTATCAGTTGCATTTTCTAATTATAAAACTATATTTTTTTAATGATTAACCATCAGGCCACTGCCTAAAGATTTGCCGCTCGGTGAGCTCGGCGATTGTCAGGCTGTGATCAGGGGTAAATCAGCGATCGACCTGCAGTTGCCGGTCGTTATGTGTGAACTACTCAACGACTAATCAAAACGGCTCCCTGATGCATCGCCGACCCATCGCAGACGCCAATCAGATATCTAGCTAGCCAAATATTTGGAGGGGTCGGCCGATTCAACATCCACATCCAGCCATCGAGAGCAGGCAGCTACTTCTTCACTGCAAAACACGTTTTATTCACCTCCAGCTCTCTCTGTAGCTCAGACGATCCCTGCTACCTGCGTGTGCTAACCCATCCTTTCACCCGTGTTCTTTATCTTTATTCTTTTAATTGCGATCTTTATAATAACAAAAGCTGTTTCATGTGTAGGTTTGCTCTTTTCCCGTTTCACATGTGTTTTCTTGACAAAATGTGGTTTGGAGACGAGCATCGGGTGAAGTCTCCTGAATGAGAGATGAAATGTCTTCTAGTATCTTCAACCAAGTCCAGTTAGTTCAGACTTGAGGGACAGATAGTAGTAATAAGTCCTGGTGATAAAGACAGTCTCTACCTGTACTTTCCTCTTAGATGTAGATTTGTATTTATGATGGAAGCAGACCAAGAACAGCTTTATAAAAAAACTATTCCAGTGATTAAGTCTACGGGTGGAAAATGCAGACCAACCAAACCAAGTGAAAATGAACACTTGCAGAAATGTATGTGTTGTATTATTGCTGAACTGTGGGTTCTTTGTAGACATATTACCAAATAATGAATTCCTGCCCACTTGTCGTACCTAATGTCGTAAAAATATTTGATCTGTTGACGCTGTTTTCCTGAATTCAGTCTGTGTCTTTTTCACTCTATAACTCGCTGCTGCTCTCATGAACAACAGAAATGATTTAGGCCTAATCTTTGAGACAACGTGGAGACAAACATTTACACATTGAGTAGATTTTTACTTACAGAGCAGCCACGGCAAAGATGATTCCTCCATTTTAAATCTTGGTCATCTGAGATGAGCACATTAACATTTACCAGTCACACCAACTAAAACCTCCTTCTTCTGTCTGTAGCATTGTTGTGGTTTTCTCTTACGCAGTTAGCAGGAAATGGGCTTTATGATCAGTCTCAGTGACCTATATGGCTTTGGACTGTGAGAGAAAACCAACACAGACACAAGGGCTGACACAAAAAACAAGGCTGACACACAGTCTCTTAACTAGTTTGCAGAAAGTGTTAGATTATATTTATTCATTTAGCTGACACTTTTATCCAAAGCGACGATAGACAATTTCTGTTTACGTTGCACGCTTCTGGAGCAACTAGGGGTCTTCCTCAGGGACACATTGGTGGACGTGTCACAGTGGTCTCTCACACCACAGACATGCATCTTATCCTCTGCGCCATCTCCACCCTGCAAGTGTTCGTGTTGTAACAATGATAATGACCTCAGATCAGACCAGGATGAGCCCTCGGGTGTCTGTTATTGTTTTGAACTTTGAGATATGCTCAGTGTTTATTGCCACCTGTTCTGTTTCCTGTTTCTTATGTAAACAGGTCTGTGACATAACTTCATTGTGATTGGTGGCTTATGTCTCTGCTTGGTGGGGGTTTGGTGGCTGCGGTTCCAGCTGGTGGCAGATCATTAGCTGCTCCAGTAGAAGCGGAGACGGTGGAGGCGGCTGGCGCGTGGGGGCATAATGGCGTCTTCCTCCTCTACAGGCCACAGTTTGATCTTGTTCAAGTAAGGGCCACCAGTTCTGTTCCTCTTCTTTTTCTCCTGTTAGGAAGGTCAGTTGTTTGTGGTTGGTTTTCATTTGTTTGTTTCATAGGTTAGCGCTGATTTTGAGTTAGAGGTGTTTTGTTTGTTTTGTTGGCCTTGGCTCACCCTGAAGTGCAATTTAGCTTATCACTATTTGTTTCACTCTGTTATAAATAAATCCACTCTTCATCTATGTTATGTCTGGGCCTCTAGACCGGGCGTAACACTCACAAAATATAATGTAGCCTGTAGAAAATGATGTTATAGCAGCAGCTCCATCAGTCAGTAATAATTGGTTAGTTCAAAATAAAATCATCGACCTGCAGAAATAATAAGTCTGTTGAAATTAAGGGTAACAATTAAATTAATGGAAAAAAAAAATCTGGTCAACAACCAGGACAGTAGGAAAATATTGTTTTCTTTTTCCAGTGTTCTTGTTTGATCCTGGCACACTTGCCGTAGTTGATTATGTCATACCTCATACCCAGTGCTAAAGGACACGCCTACTACATCATATGACAAAAAGTTCACAGTTTGGTTAGGTTTCGGGAAGGTTATAGTTTGGGATAAAATAAGTGTTTATCCAGGAAGTTATCTCAGGGGGCGTGTCCTGTAGTCTGCCAGACTGCAGGTGGACCCTTCTCATATCATTTGCCATTCCTCAAAGTATGTTGTGTACGTTCATGCACATTTAATATTAGACCAACAAATATTATGAGTATTGTGAGTGACCCCATTTATTATAGATCCCAAAATTGTACTTTTGAGTGCTTCATGTTTGTAATACATAGATAATATATTAGAGTACATAGTAAATATCCTAGCACATTATAATATTGGGTGTTTCTGGTTAACTTGGCGAGTCTTTGATAATTATATACATGGCTTTACAACATTTTAGCTCACCAGCCAGAACTGGATTTGGCTGTTCAATTTGAAGATTTGTTCCTTTGTTGTACCTGTAAGACTCATATTTAAAGCCTTTCTTCGTCATCTGTGATGTGAAAACATGTGGAATCAGTTTCCAGTTTGTGTTCAGGAGGCAGACACCATCTTTTTACCCATCAAATTTTTGTAAATATTTGAATATATCTTTTCACTTAGGGGTGTTCTCACTTTTGTTGCCAGCGGTTAAGACATTGATGGCTGTTTGATGCGTTATGTACACTGTTATACAAGCTGCGCACTCACCACTGTCATTTCTTCAGTGTTGTCACATTGAAAGATATAATCAAATATTTACAACAATGTGGGGGGTGTGCTCACTTTTCAGTGAGTAAATACAGCTCCAATTCAAAAACACTGAGCTATCCCTTTTACAGTGTGTGTTCATGGTGATGAAGGAACATCATCTGATGTGTTTTAATAGTTTCTGGACAACATCAGAGCTTTATGGCTCAGAAGAAGAAGAAACATCAGACTGTGATTGACACGATCCGGCTGTATCTGCTTCTCAGTCCCAGTGTTTCCTCTGTTTCTCTTAATGTTTTGGTGTTTAATTGACATCCTGGCTTTCCTCCCCAGGATCCAAACATCTAATCACCTCTGGCTGTTCACATCAGTGGTACACACGTCACGGCCTGACAGTGTTATGTATTTTTGCTTCCTCGTTTGCTCTGCTGTTTTTTCTCACCTGCCAGAAACTGGACTTTCAATCAGGAGGCCAGTGGAGGTTTTCCGTTCTGAAATAAAAAGTCAACATTAAATGTTTTTATTTAAGTTAAATAACCTGAGTAAGTTCTGCAAGTTACGTTACTTGACTTACCCAAGGTAATGGTCCAGGTCTTTTAAAACAATAAGTGGATGACAGAGATGCTCACAAGTCTTTGAGCTAGAGTCCAAGTCAAGTCTCAAGTCCCTCGTGGTTATAATGAATGTTGCTAAGCTATAACTATATATAACTATAAATAGCTATAACTTTAACCTGTTTTTCACTTCACAGAGCACAACCGTGTAGCCTAATGTGCAATGCGTACAAGGCACAGCAGCTACCGGTGTTTGCTGTCCTCTCTCATGTTTGGCCGCGCGCAGCAGATATGTAGTTTGTGTTACGTAGGCAGGTTATAAGTAAGGCAGGGAGCAAGCTCATCAGATGTTTACTAAAAATAAACATCGTTCACGAGTCCCGCACCTCGAGTCCGAGTCAAGTCTTACTCTCTGGTGGATGATCTACTGTTGCACGGATATAAAGGGCTGATCTTCCTTTCCCTCTGGATTTGATGGACCTTTAGCTCCTCTAGTGTCAGTGTATGTTGTTTCAGTGGTGTCAGTTTACAGGTTGCGTCGGAGGTCACAGGATAAAAACTCTCAGTGGGACTCACTATCCACAGGCAGTTATCTGTTGTTTATGGCGTCGCCTGTGCCTTAAATAGTCAGAAACAAAACCACAGAGGTGGGACCAAGTCATCGTTTTACAAGTCTGGGTCAAGTCTCAAGTCTTAGCACTGAAGTACCAAGTCGAGTCCCAAGTCCAGACTGATCATCGATCATCATCGAAAATGTGTTTTCAAGTTAAAAATAAAACAATGTATTGAATGAAGAGAGGTGCAGTTTTACACAACACATTTCATGATTTAAATTAAATGTTCATGTAGGGCTGCTAATTATTTTGGTCAATATTGAGATCACAATTATTTAACAGGATTACACAGTGCCTAACATTAACTAGTGGAATGTAATACTTTCTTTTTAAAAACTAGGCTACTATATATGCATAACTCCAAAATCCCATATAGGCCATGAAATAAGAAACAATAATCCAACATCATTAACTTTAAGCAGCATCTAGAGTGCAAGAGGATGACAGCAGCACAGTTTCCCCCAAGTTGACAGTTTTGGGTGAGGGATGGGTCACTGAGGGGGCTCTTTTATACAGCGGCTCAGCTGTAAAGTAAAGGGGTGCGCTGGATTCATAAAATAAAACGACTGTCGCACACAGCGCTATTATCGTTTTATCTTGATTAACTTGTTTTTAGAATCCGTGGAAGCAGCTTCACACAACAGCTGCAGCAGTCTCTCTACACTGTTTCGACCTGACCTTTCTCTTCTCCGTGAGGTGGAGGAATTTTGGAAGTTGCTTGGCGCTGCGTCACAGCTGTTGTGCATGGATTAGCCTCTGCGTAAAATTCCTCCAGAGGGAGGGAACGATCACGAACCGTTCACAGCGTGCCGGTAGCAGGCCTACAGGCTACACAACCCATTGTAGGTCCCCGGAGAGGGAGTGGGTCGCACAGGGCCAGGAACAGGAGACCACAGAGCGGCCGGCCGCGCTTCAGACGGTCGGTGATTGTTGCCTCTTGCTGGAGGAAGCCACACGCTCCCGTCTAATTGAGCACCGCGTTATGTTGATGCGCTTTTTTTACATCATAATTTATATTCGGGGATGGGGAGTGTCAAGTCAGCTCAAGTCAAAAGGCTCAAGTCCAAGTGAAGTGACGAGTCATTGCTGTTCAAGTCAAAGGCGAGTCTTCTTTGATTTTGTCAAGTCCAGTCTTAAGTCATCATTTTTGTGACTCGAGTCCATCCATATTAGCAACAGGAGGGGATGAGTGGGAGCTATGAGGAGGTGATAACAACTCTGCATTTGCATGGCAGCAACAGCAGACTGGCCTCATGATTTTTGGTTGATCAACCTACTGGTCACCTCAGTCTTTATAATACAGGCTTGGGTAAACTCCTCCCTTACATTACTAACAATAATGTACTTTAAAGTTATGTATAATAAGTAGGCCTGTATAAAAAATACTGCACTTACTGTGATATAACCTACGTTACACATTGTATTCAGCCTATATTAATCAAGGACCTTGAGGCACATGGTGATTAAAAGTAAGAGTTTTATTTTATTTTTAAAAGGCAAATGCAAAAAAACAACTATGTACAAATAAATCGAGTCAGTAACATCAACTGCAGCTGGGCTGCGGGATGA
>NW_024040043.1:0-30029 GCF_014851395.1 Micropterus salmoides | reverse complement strand
TGTCTGTGGGGGATTTCAGGGTCAGACTGAGGTCTCCAGTTCTCAGCAGGTCTTCCTTCATCTTTGTTCGGTCTCTGTACAACCGGTCCTGTTGGTCATGGTCAGAGCCGTTCTGATACATGTGGACCGTCTCATAGGGATCATAGTGGATCCACCTCACTTAGCGTCCTGAGCGGGTTGTCTGTGGTCTTGCAGGGCAGCAGGACAGACTCCGCCCCCTCCTCCACCTCCACCTGACAGACTGAGAGGACAACAAAGCAGAACATGACTGCACAGACAGCAGCAGCAGTTTTAATAACTTTATTGACAGAACAGATGAGAGCAGCTAACAGGGGACAGAAACACAGGAAGCGTTGGAGATGATCAGAGTCTTGATGCTGCTGGGTTTTTTTGTCCATGTGCTCTTCACAGTAATGTCTCCTGTCAGTGTTGAGCTGCTGGACTTTTACATTTCTGATCTAAAGCTGACTTTGAAGAGAAGAAGCTTTCAATGTTTTCATCTCTGTTCTGTAAATGAATCTCTCTCCACATTTCAACATCGTCCAGAACACCGAGACACACAAACATCTGATCTGGATCTGATCCCAAACTGCTCTTCCTGCTTCATCAATATTGGCCTTTTCTTCTGCCGACTCTGAGCCCACTTTTCTTTCCAAACGGCTTCAAACATGATGTGAAGAGAACTGAGCATCAATCTTTCATTGATCCAAACTATTAAAGCTGCATTTCTTTGTTCGAGTGATCACACATTTGGTTTCTTTCAGCTTTCTTCTTGATCAATTCTGGAAATCAATAACTTATTGATCTCATTCTTTCCATCCATGGAAATGATCTCCTGGATTATTCTGGTTTCCTGTTATGACGTCATTTCTGATCACCTGCTGAGCATTTTACACTGAATATTGGTCCTTTTATTTTTTAAAGTTACTTTGCTGGGCGCTGGATAAAAAAGCCAAAGCTGCAGGTTGCAAAGAGGTTGGAGAGTTTCTGACTGCATCAGTAATAATTTACAACACATTTGTCTGTCCTCCCCAACATCAGCTGCTCTCACTATCTCTGATATCTCTATATTTTTCAGATATTGTGCTACAGCTTTCTGTGTGTCCTTTACTCCGTCTCCTGTTGGGCCTAATAAACCTTCAAGGTTCACTTCCTTCCTGCCTGACTCATCTTTTGATTCAGCCTCATCCTCTCATCCCTGTATTTCCTACGTCTGATGGACTTTTGCCCATTAAAACAATGTTTTTTAAGCCTGTATGATCAAACCTCAGCCTGGTTAAAACGCTCTCCTCTCTTCTGTTCCCTGAGCATTAATAGATTTTTACAAGCTGTATATTTCCTTCCACTTTTATCCACATCCCAGCCGTCCTGCCATTTCTTCATGGTTTCTTTTCTGATTATCGCCTCAGCTTCTCCTTTTCCAAGGGCTGTATTTATGACATCGTTCGTCCCGGTTGATTCTTTAGCTGTTTTTCGTCTCTCATTCCCATTTATACCTACGTGGCAGGTACCCAGCAGAATCTCACATCTATCCGTAGTGTCTGGAATCTAAATAAACTCTGTTGGATTTCTAGCATTAGATCTTCTCTATCAGATTTCATATTTTGAATACTATAAAGGGCTGCTAGAGAACACAACACACCCCTCTGTCTGGTTTTACTTCCTCAACCCACCGCAGTCCTACAATAATCGCCATCATCTCTGCCGTGTACACTGAAGCCTGATCAGGTCATCTTTTCCCAACGCTACATTCATGTTGCTATATACAGTGAGGAAAATAAGTATTTGAACACCCTGCTGTTTTGCAAGTTCTCCCACTTAGAAATCATGGAGGGGGTCTGAAATTGTCATCGTAGGTGCACGTCCACTGTGAGAGACATAATCTAAAAAAAAAATCCAGAAATCACAATGTATGATTTTTTTAACTATTTATTTGTATGATACAGCTGCAAAGAAGTATTTGAACACCTGAGAAATCAATGTTAATATTTGGTACAGTAGCCTTTGTTTGGTCAAACGTTCCTGTAGTTTTTCACCAGGTTTGCACTGCAGGAGGGATTTTGGCCCACTCCTCCACACAGATCTTCTCTAGATCAGCAGGTTTCTGGGCTGTCGCTGAGAAACATGGAGTTTGAGCTCCCTCCAAAGATTCTCTATTGGGTTTAGGTCTGGAGACTGGCTACGCCACGCCAGAACCTTGATATGCTTCTTGAGCCACTCCTTGGTTATCCTGGCTGTGTGCTTCGGGTCATTGTCATGTTGGAAGACCCGGCCTCGACCCATCTTCAATGCTCTAACTGAGGGAAGGGTTGTTCCCCAAAATCTCGCAATACATGGCCCCGGTCATCCTCTCCTTAATACAGTGCAGTCGCCCTGTCCCATGTGCAGAAAACAGCCCCAAAGCATGATGCTACCACCCCCATGCTTCACTAGGGATGCTGTTCTTGGGATGGTACTCATCATTCTTCTTCCTCCAAACACGGTTAGTGAATTATGACCAATAAGTTCTATTTTGGTCTCATCTGACCACAAGACTTTCTCCCATGACTCCTCTGGATCATCCAAATGGTCATTGGCAAACTGAAGACGGGCCTTGACATGTCTGGTTTAAGCAGGGGAACCTTCCGTGCCATGCGTGATTTCAAACCATGACGTCTTAGTGTATTACCAACAGTAACCTTGGAAACGGTGGTCCCAGCTCTTTTCAGGTCATTGACCGCTCCTCCCGTGTAGTTCTGGGCTGATTTCTCACCTTTCTTAGGATCATTGAGACCCCACGAGGTGAGATCTTGCATGGAGCCCCGGTCCAAGGGAGATTGACAGTCATGTTTAGCTTCTTCCATTTTCTAATGATTGCTCCAACAGTGGACCTTTTTTCACCAAGCTGCTTGGCAGTTTCCCCGTAGCCCTTTCCAGCCTTGTGGAGGTGTACAATTTTGTCTCTAGTGTCTTTGGACAGCTCTTTGGTCTTGGCCATGTTAGTAGTTGGATTCTTACTGATCGTATGGGTGGACAGGTGTCTTTATGCAGCTAACGACCTCAAACAGGTGCATCTAATTTAGGATAATAAATGGAGTGGAGGTGGACATTTTGAAGGCAGACTAACAGGTCTTTGAGAGTCAGAATTCTAGCTGATAGACAGGTGTTCAAATACTTATTTGCAGCTGTATCATACAAATAAATAGTTAAAAAATCATACATTGTGATTTCTGGATATTTTTTTTTTAGATTATGTCTCTCACAGTGGACATGCACCTACGATGAAAATTTCAGACCCCTCCATGATTTCTAAGTGGGAGAACTTGCAAAATAGCAGGGTGTTCAAATACTTATTTTCCTCACTGTATATTCCTATTCCTCCCTCGTCCTCTTCATCTTTAGATCCGTCTGTATACATATCTAAGTAATTGTAATATTTGCTCCTTATTATGTAGCTACCAGATAAGAAACCTTTGATCCAGTTCTACATTTTACCTCCAATACCCATTTTATCTCGCTGTATTAAAAGACCTCCTGCGCCTTCTCTATATCAAAGAAAACAGCTAGCACCCCCTCTTTATTAGCTTGAGCTTTCCTAACATCAGTTTCCAAACATATTAAAGGGTCCAGAGTACTACGCCCCCTTCTAAATCCACTCTGAAGTGCTGAAAGAAGCTCATTTCTTTCTAAGTAGTATGTTATTCTTTCTGGAATCATTTTCTCCATGGTTTTACACACATGTGAAGTTAAAGCTGTCGGTCTGTAATGATCAGGATCTGTAGGATCTTTCCCAGGTTTCTTAATCTGAATAATAATTGCTTCTTTCCACCCTACTGGAAGCTTCCCCTCCTCCCAAACCTTGTTCAATAACTCCAGTACTTTACCCAATGCAGAAGCATTTAAATGTTCTATCATAGTAAAGCTCATATTGTCTTTAGCAGGTGTCGTTCTTTTACTCTTACTCAGAGCCCTCCTCAGCTCAGGCACGGTAAAGGCCTCATCTAGAGGACTCTGATTAGAGTTTCTGTTCTCGAGTACCTCCGGGTATCTAGCTAATGTTTGCTGTCTCTTTGTCTCATCTCTTTGGTCAGTTTTTGAGCGACTTCTTCCGCAGTTTTACCATGTGCATATAGCACCGTATCATCAGCATACATGATGATTTTACTCTTACACACAGTTGGTAGATCATTTATGTAAAGGGTAAAAAGCAGGGGGCCCAGAATGGAACCTTGTGGCACTCCCATGCTACAGGATCTTAATGGTGATTTTTTGTTGTCAACCACAACGCATTGTTGTCTGTCATTAAGGTAAGATTGAATCCATGCTATTGTATTTGTGTCAAAGAAAAAAAATCAGATAGTTTGCTAATGAGAAGCTGAAGATTAACTGTATCAAAGGCCTTTCTCAAGTCCAGAAAGACCGCCCATACCACACCTCCACCATCAAGACTGGATTTAATATCTTCTATCAAGTAGCAGCACACAGACTCTGTGGAGTATCTTTTCCTGAACCCAAACTGGCAAGGATGTAATGCGCATCAGTGTGGTCGAGATGCTTTACTAGTTGTTCTGCCACCACCTTCTCAAAGATCTTAGAGATGGCTGGCAGAATGCTAATAGGTCGAGTTTGACACACAGAGCTTGTCTCCTGACTTGAAAATCGGCTTGACTACTGCTTTTAACGCCAAAGGAAAATGTTTTTCTTTTATAGATTGATTCACAGCTATTGTTAATACAGGAGTTAGAATAGTTATATGTTCTTTTAAAAGTGATGTATCAAGTCCAAATATATCCTTTGCTTTACTATTTTTTAAATTTGATATTATTTTGGAAATTTTGTCTTCATCTATATTCTGCAACCTACAGTGAGACACATTACCATCCCCATGATCATCTCTGCAGCAGTTCACTTCAGGAAAAGTCTCCGCGAAATCTAATACAGAATCCAAGAAATAATCATTGTAATGTTTAGCCAGAATAGAGCCCTCATTTTGAACAATTCCATTGATTTTGAGTTTTAAATGCTCCTGATTTGTTTTTTTCCTTCCCATTAATTTATCCATGCTTCTCCACAGATTCTTACAATTACCTTTTGCCTCTTTAATTAAATTTAGAAAAAAATTTGCTTTTGCTTTTCGAAGCAGCATGGTAACTTTATTTCTCAGAGATTTATAAATGTAATAATCAGTGGTTAATTTCGTTTTAAGAGAAACCTTGAGTGCTTTATCTCTCTGTTTCATTGTATCCCTCAGGTATTCATTAAACCATGGGAGCCTCTTTTTATTTGATTTTGATTGATGTTTGAGCTGTGTATGTTTATTAATTTTATTCTTTATAGCAGTTATAATATTGTTGCATGTATGTACACAGCTTTCTTTATCAATTTTGGAGGCCCAATCAATTTCATTTAAATCATTTTTAAAATGTTCTTGATTTTTTGAGGAATATGAGGAAATTTGCATTGTTTATTTGATTGTTCTTTGTTTATGTATCTTGATTTATTTAATTTCCTGGCTATTAGTACAAAATTATGATCGGATAGTCCAGTTATTAGGTTATATGTTTTAACTATCCTGTCTGGTTTATTGGTGAATATTAGGTCTATCAAATTTGAGACATTTTTGTTATTCTAGTAGGTTTTTTAATCAGTTGTGTCATTTGTATTGAGTTTGCAATGTCTTTTAATTGTTTTCTCTTGCCTTTATCAAGCCAATTTATGTTGAGGTCACCCATGAGCAATATTTCCTTTCGTTCATATGTTTTTAAAATTTTTGTTAAACCAGTATAATGCATTTGGTGGTCTATATACACAAAGTACAATAAATGACATTTGAGGCGATAGTTTAATTGTAACACCAACACACTCTATAGTTTGATCTGGAATGTCTATCTGATGACTGTCAATACTGTCTTTTATGTAAATCAAGACCCCGCCCCCTTTTCCCTTTCCTCTGTCCCGTCTGCATACTTTATATCCCGGAATCATAAATGCCGATACAGGAGTTGTAGCTGTAATCCAAGTCTCAGAAAGACACAGGTAGATTTGATCCCAACAGTAGATGTTCCAACTGTTTTAGACATTACGCTACGTATGTTAATATGTCCTCCGAAGATTCCTTTCGGCTTCGTCAATGGGTTCCATAGGACCGACGCGTGGTTTACTGTCTGAAATAATTTCATCTGTCTTTGTTTTGAAACGGCTATAGTCTGCATAGCGTTTAATTTACCACTTTCATTTGCTGGCTTAAACGCATGTAGTGACAGACGGTTACCTTGTTGCAATGTGTTGATAGACGTGGATGCGCGTGGATGCGCACCGTTAGCAATGTTACCTGATATCATCTGCGCCGTATTAAAAGCATGTAGCGTGTGGGTCAGAGCGGTCTCAGCCACCTGCAGTGGTTGTTGTAGATCCATCGGCCCTGGATTTACTTGAATATCCCCGCATAAAAGTAGAATGATGCAGAGAAAAGTTGTACGATCCCGTAGACTGTTGTTTGAGCCATACTCCATGCTCTCGACTTGAGTTGCTTATTTGGAGCATTCGCACGCCCATCATCAAGAACTTTCGAGAAGATGACATACTGGCTCCATGAGTCGAGGGGTTCAACAGGCCTAAGTGTACCACTTGCTTGTGAGATTGATCGTTCACTGGCAGCAGTCCAACTCCCACACATTTGCATAGTGACGATCGTCGTCAAATAGAACGATAAAATAAGCACATTTAACGCCTTAACTTTGATTGACTTTGATGGCCAAGATATCCAGGTTTTAGGGACAGATCTTACATCGGGTGGTTTTTCAGATGTCTTTAGAAAAGGCAGAGCATCAGCACCTGCCAAGCTGCTACCTGCTGCCGCCATGTAAATGTAAATGCTCCGTACTTGTATAGCGCCTTTCTAGTCTTTTCGACCACTCAAAGCGCTTTTACACTACATCTGCATTCACCAGTCATACACATTCATACACTGAGCCTAAGTGCTCAAACAGAAACTAACATTCACACTCACTCATACACTGGCGGAATATCCGCCAGGGGCAAATCGGGCTTCAGTATCTTGCCCAAGGACACTTCGACACGCAACCAGGGGGAGCCAGGGATTGAACCGCCGACCTTCCGATTAACGGCCAACCCGCTGACTCACAGCCACCCCTATGGCCATCTTGCCACCTCAATCCAAACTCCATCTCCACTTTCCTCTCTCCCGTCCCGTTTGTTTTCCTCTCTTTTTCAGTTGGTTCTGTTGTTCCGACTCACTGTGACTGGACACAGAGTTCTTCCTTCTTGGTCTCTTCCATGTTACCTCCTGCCGTTCTCCTCGCTCACCATCCCGTTCACTCGCCATACTCTCAACATTTTCAAACATTTCCACTCCCGGGCTCAAAGACGCCATCCTCCTTCTGCCGCTCTCCTCCTTTCCTGACCTTGATTTCCCATCATGCACTCCTCCAACCAATGACAGCCCACTATTAGACTCCAGCTCAATTAGCACAGTTTTACCAGTTGAACATAAAAATGCTGTTTTTAACTCAACATTATCGTGTTAGAGTTATTTATCATACAACATATAACAGTTTTTAATAAAATACATCTCCATGTTTTTACCTTGTTCATCAACATGAAATGACTTTTAATCTCAGATTAACTTCTAATGAACTCTTTTAGACTCTACTGTTTATACTGGGTTACGCTCCAGTTAAGGTTAATGATAATATTATAATCATACCGCTATCATAAAGTGAGACTGTCACCTGCTGCTGCTGATCGCTCAGAGTCCAACAGCGCAGCAGAAGCTATTTGACATTGTTTATGTAGCTAGCATAGTTTACTGATGCAGCTGCAGCTTCGGCTAACTGTCCTAATGGCTGACTAGCTGATGTTATTTTGTCAGCCTGGCGTTGGCCCTCACTGCTGTGGGTAACCTAGGTCCCTATGTATCATTATAAAATATTAAGGTGGCTTCCCTTGATACAGATGCAGCTGTATGATAAGGCCTATTATTCACCACCTGTAGCATGTTGCTAATATGAACACTTGTGTATTAAGTAAATCCATGCCGTGCATTCATTTAACAAACAGAATATTTCCCAGTCAGTTATTGTTGAAACAGTTTTGGCATTAATAATGTAATGATATCTACAGTGGGGAGAACAATATTTGATACACTGCTGATTTTGCAGGTTTTCCTACTTCCAAAGCATGTAGAGGTCTGTTATTTTTATCATAGCTACACTTCAACTGTGAGAGACGCAATCTAAAACAAAAATCCAGAAAATCACATTGTATGATTTTTAAATGATTCATTTGCATTTTATTGCATGACATAATATGATAAAAATGACAGACCTCCACATGCTTTGTAAGTAGGAACATCAGCAGCGTGTCAAATACGTTTGCACTGTACTTAGAATAATGTGTAAGTAGTAAAACAATAGAAACACACACAGGGCAGTAAAAGTGTGTTTTAAGTTTCGAAACATTTTGAGTCCCCCTCTCTTGCCTCACAGTGGTTTGGTCCTCTGCCTGCTTTCCCTCTCAGGAGTCCGGTGGCAGAAAACCAGTTTGATCCTTCAGTAGTTGTGAAACTGCAGTAATGTTAAGCAGACTGGCTGTTTTATTCACTTTAAACATCAGATGAACTCATTCTTTAGTCTTTAATACAGATGATGCTGAGTCATTAAGAAATTAATCCTGATAACTGATCATTTTTCTATGAGCCCACGATGTTATAACATCAGCTAGCTTGTTTAGCAGCTTGTTGGACTGTAAGTCACCTTCTACAGCTAGAGATGTGCAGATTGATCAGCTGGGGACTGAAACAGGCCATTTTGTTTTCGCTTCCCTGACCAGTAACTGGGGCCGAGCAGCTGCAATGTGTCGTGTTTCATGTGTTTGCACAGACAGTAACCTCATGTCACAGCCACACACAAAGTTCTTCACTAGAGTGAAGGAGACGCAACGCTCACTATTTAGGCTACAGCACTGACCTTTGACCTGCAGCAGGACTTGTTTCTTCATCAGGATGTCTCCCTCCCTGCTGTAGACGGTGCAGGTGTAGGTGTCTCTGTCTTCATCTGTGGGGTATTTCAGGGTCAGACTGAGGTCTCCAGGTCTCTGCAGGTTTCTCTTCATCTCTGTTCGGTCTCTGTAAAAACTGTCCTGTTCTTCAGGCTGGTCAGAGCCGTTCTTATATACGTGGACCTTCCCGTATCTGTTCCTCCACTCCACTGTGACGTCTTCAGGCAGGTGAACTGTGGTTTTGCAGGGCAGCAGGACAGACTCCACCTCTGAATCCACCTCCACCTTGTAGACTGAGAGGACAACAAAGCACAACATCAGCTGTACAGACAGCAGCAGGAACTCTGAAATATGTCCCATTGTTCCATCTAACAGAGACAGTGTTGTCTTTGGTGTCTCTACAATCAACAGCACCACTTTTTTTAAATGTATAATAAGAGTCGTGCCCTGAACACATCCACATACCAATATTCACTCAAAGTTATAGCGCCACCTGCTGACAACAGGAAATGACACATTCTACGCTGTAATGTACTACTCCTAGCAGGTTGGACATATCAACTTCGAAACTGTCCCAGAAAACCCTTAATTGATGAAGCCATGTTGTAAAACCTGTGAGTTTGCAATTAATGGCATGGCGGAAAAGTCAAACTCTTCGCCATGACACTGGAAGTTGTTGTAACTCAACTGTACATGCTCAGATCTTTGCGAAATTTTACACGTTTAATAAGAGTCCCACCAGGAACATATGTACAAACCAACATTCACCCATGGTCAAAGCACCGCCTGGCAACAGGAAGTGACCTTTAATGAAGCAGCCCCCGCCGCACGTTTCACTTAAATGTATAAAATTCCTGTGGCACATGTATCATGTCCAGACATACAAAAAAGCCTCTTGGAGTGATGCATTAAACCCAACAGGAAGTTGGCCATTTTGGATTTAATGGTCATTGGCCTTAGGATTTAATCTGATCAACTTCAAATTTCCGCTGTGCAGTCTAAACCCATTGATGATTAAAAGTTATGCAAACAATTATTACAAGCCAACCAGTTTACCCGTGGTGTGTCATCGAAAATTGGTGATTCACTATGAAACAGGAAGTTGTTATGACTTCAGTATACATAATCACATCTGCACCAAATTTGATGGGTATCAATTGTCCCGGCCTGAACACATCCATATGCCAATATTTACTCAATGTCATAGCGCCACCACAACAGGAAATTACGCTGTAATGTACTATGTATCAAATTCAAAACTGTCCCAGAAAACCCTTAACACATTGATGAAGCCATGATGTAAAACTTGTAAGTTTTCGGTTAACGGCGTGACGGTGGCATGGTCCCACGCTTGGCCATGACACAGGAAGTTGTTGCAACTTGACTGTACAAGCTCACATCAGACAGGAAGTCAGCCATTTTGAATGTTATGGTAATTTTTGGATGATTTACACACTCCATACTTTAACAAACTCCTCCTAGGGATTTACCGATCAACTTAAAATTTTTGCTGTGTAGTCAAAACCCATCGACGATTAAATATTGTAGAAACAGAGAGTTTTTGTGGAACGGCATGGCCATGGCGTAGCATCCAAAATCGATGAATCATCATTAAACAGGAAGTTGTTGTAACTTCAGTCTACATGCTCAAATCTGCACCAAATTTGGATTGCACTATAAGAGTCCCGCCCTGAACACAGCCACATGCCAATATTCGCTTAAAGTCACAGCGCCACCTGCTGGCAAAATGAAATGAGACGTTTTGTGCTGTTACGTACTACTTCCAGCAGATTGGACGTATCAACTTCAAAACTATACCAGAAAACCCATAACACATTGATGAAGCCATGTTGTAAAACTTGTGAGTGTGCAGTTAACGACGTGGCGGTGGCGTGGCGGCAAATTTAAACTCTTCGCCATGACACATCTACACTACCAATATTAATTTATAGTCGGATCGCCAAGTGTTCTAGAGCGCCACAAAGGAGACACAGGAAGTGACGTATCACACCTTCATGCAGCGTCCGAAGCGAGTAGCAAATTCACAGCCGCACCGGCAGAGCTCCAGAATCTGCAATGCGACTACCTCACACCCCAACGCGTTCCAAGTGCGAGGGCCTGCCCAATGCTGCTTGCAGCTTTAATTTTTTTCTTGTTGTTGTTTTTGCACTGTATTGTGGGTATGTGCGTATATCTGTTTTCTGTCTGTACATTGACAAATGGATAATTGTACTTTTTTATTTTGTCACTGTTCTGTCGTTAGGGTCAGGATCAGGGTCCTAGTGCCCAACCATTGCAGGAATTTAAATTGTGAAGCAGAGGAAACAACCAGAACGGTTATTTTAAGCCAATAAATATAAATATTATTCAATAGTATTAATCAATATTCTTGCTTCTCTTTGTTGAGTACATGTCTGCACTAAAAAAATCTAATATCTAAATATCTAAATCTAATGATTGTTTTTCTTATTATTATTTGAAGGAGGGTTAGCATATTAGGGTAGCTTCAGCCCCCCTAAAATAGGCTTATGGATGTCCTGTGTCAGTGAAGCAGAGGAGCAGAAGCAGAAGCAGAAGCAGAGTGGAGGTGAAGTGGTAATCATGGATTAGCTCAGCAGGGACGTAGTGTGTGCAGTGCCATAATGACAATGATGATGATTACTTCAATTAAGGCAAATGATAATAATACAATCGTAACGCTATCATAAAGTGAGACCGTAACCTACTGCTGGTGATCAATCAAGCGCAGCAAAAGCTATTTGGCATTGTTTTTTATACCTAACCCAAATACAGTTGGCTAACTACTACTAGAGCCACCTCAGCCCCTGCCAGAACAGAGCTCTGATCATGGGAGACATCAGAGCCAAGAGGAAGAGTCTCCACCCCACTCTCTAACAACCCACATGCCTTTTCGCACTTGTGAGGATTCACCTTCTTCACCTCATCCAAACCCCGTCCAGGTCACCCATATCTCATACATCCTTTCTCCCTCCTCTCCCCTGTTGGAGTTCACTGAGTCCCGCCCCTTCCCTCACCCTTCTCCCATTTTGTCTTCCCTAAAACCCCTTATTGTCCACTTCCATCACTGGGCTTTAAGTCCTCAGAACGTTTTTACATGTGTCCCATATTCAGTGCCCAGCCCGTCCCCCACTGCACAACGGCATCAAAATCATCCTCTGTCTACCCAGCCTGATAAAACCACAGCAAGCTCTAACTGATGGGTCCAGGCTACAAGGAAAATGTCTTCACAGGGCAAACCGGGGCCCCATTTTGGAAGAAAAATTATGGTGAATGTGTAAAGAAAAGGGAAGCACCCGACATGCTGCAAATTTTGCATTAATTCCTTGTCAGCCACAGCCTGTCGCAAAGAGTGGGGAATGATGTTTTTAACAAACTAAATTTAGCATTATTAAACGTCATGTCTTTGGCAGGAAACCCATTTTTTAATCAGTGATTTTATAATTGTTGTAGCCTCTGAACGTCTATCTACCAAGGCAAGCAATGAATTGCCTCCTTCTTCAAAAATGAGACAATTAAAAAAAAATTAAATAGCATTACACAATTCAAATCCATAAACCATAAAAACCTTGTGGACGTAATACAACATCTGAAATCCTCCTCCTACAGCCTTGATATTCTGCCAACAGGTTTTTTAAAAAATGTTTCTAACTGCCTCATTCGATGCTTTTGACACGGTCGACCACAACATATTACTTGAAACAGACTTGAAAACTGGTTGGGACTTTCTGGCACAGTACTAAAGTGGTTTGAATCGTACTTCGTAAGGCCAGCAACTACTTTATGTCTATAGGTAATCACACTGAGCTAACAAATGACTTCTTCTGGGGGCATCTTCTGTTTAACACAATATGCCACCAAAATTATGCAGACTATGATCATATACAAGCGCTGAGTAACTGTATTAAACAAATCAACAATTGGATGTGTAAGAATTTTCTTAAATTAAACAAAGTTAAAACTGAAGTTACTGTTTTTTGGAGCCAGGGAGGAACGATTGAAAGTCAGTGCTCAGCTTCAATTGGTAATGTTAAAAACCACAAACCAAGCCAGAAATCTTGGTGTAGATATAAATTCAGACATGCATGTAAGCAGCCACATTAAGGCAATTACAAAGTCAGCCTACTATCACCTGAAGAGTATATCAAGGATTAGAGGACTTTTGTCTCAGCAGGACCTGGAAGAACTTATCCTTGCATTTATCTTCAGTCGACTCGACTACTGTAACGGTGTCTTTACAGGGCTCCCTAAGAAATCCATCAGACAGCTGCAGCTGTTTCAGAACGCTGCTGCTCGAGTCCTCACTAAGACCAAAAAAGTGGATCACATCACTCCAGTTCTGAGGTCTTTACACTGGCTTCTTGTCTGTCAGAATTGATTTCTACAAATACTGCTTTTGGTTTTTAAAGCACTGAATGGTTTAGGGCCAAGACCCCCCGCGACCCTGTACGCAGGATAAGCGGTTGACGATGGATGGATGGACAAGTTCCACTGTCATAGGTGTTCAGTAGTTTTGCTCCAGTAATACCTTTATAATAATATCTATACAGGAAAGGGGAGCATTAGTGACATACCTGACATGAAATACTGCCGGAAATGTACCAGAAGACCCCAGCAGCAACAAGACCAGCAACCAGGAGAACCAGGAGAACCAGGAGAACTTTGGCCCAGGATGGAAATCGTTCTGTGGGAACCAGAAACACAAAGAACATGACCTCTGACCTCTGACCTGTATCTACAGCAGCTGTTAGGGTTTGTTGCTGACCTTTGACCTGCAGCTGTATCTCTGCCACTCTCCGTTGATCTCCTAACGCTCTGACGGTGCAGGTGTAGCTGCCGCTGTCAGAGAGCTGGAGTTTTGTCAGGTTGAGGCTGAGGTCTCCAGTGTCCAGAGCGTCAGTCTTCATGGATGTTCGGCCGCTGTAAAGCCGGTTTTGGTCTTTAAGTTCATCACCTTCCTGCTGACGCTGGTGGACGGTTGGAGGATTGAGATCGTAGCGGCTCCACACCACTGTGGGGTGGTCCATGTCAAAAGTCTGAAACTCACAGGGCAGCAGAACAAACTCCTCCCCCTCATACAGCTCCACAGCTGAGGCATGCTGGGAAACTGTGAGGTCACACAGACAGAGAGGTTCAATCACAGCAGCCTTATTTCATGTCTTAGTCCTCCTGGATCCTCAGGTGACCCTGAAACCAACCTGGTCCTGTCTGTGATTGGACGCTGCAGCTGATCAGCTGCTGTGAAACCACATCAGCACAGTTTAAAACCAGCAGCAGCTGACAAATAACAGAAGCACCTCAGCTGTCATGTTGCTCTCACTGTTTAGATGGACTCTGTTTTCTGACTCAACATGGTGTTAAAGGCTCAGTGTGCAAGTTTTTGTAGCATCTAGTAGTGAGGGTTGCGAATTACAACCAATGGTTTAGCCGCTTATTCAAAATAATTAATTATAATCAATAAATCAAGGACCAATAACCAAATATGAGCCAAGTACGATCAGTTTCAAAGAAGGTTTGTTCACCTCTAGATGGCAAACAGAGAAGAATGAGTCTGTACACTGGCTGTGGCAACCAACTCTTACTACAACATACACAAATAAATAGTAATACTCAAAAAATAGATCAATAATCAATAACTTTACTAAGTAAATCACTATTACCTATTCTAATCAAAAATGAATAAATTCAAGGCAAGTTTATTTGTATAGCACATTTCAACAACAAGGTAATTCAAAGTGCTTTACATAAAACATTAAAGCAGCAATGGGAGGTTGAGGAAAAATTTAATTATAATTTAAAAAAGGGTAAAATAGAAAATAAAACAATAAAATAAATTTTAAAGATTTAAATAGGAAATAAAAACATGGTAAAACAGGACAGTAAAAGTCACATAGCAGTGAACGATTTTAATCTACAGCCTTACATTTGATCTAATTAAAAGCAGTGGTAAAAAGAAGATTCTTCAGTCTTAATTTAAAAGAACTGACAGTTTCAGCAGACCTGAAATTTTCTGGGAGTTTGTTCCAGATATACGGAGCATAATAACTGAACGCTGCTTCTTCTTGTTTAGTTTTGACTCTGGGGACAGAAAGCAGACCTGATCCCAGACGACCTGAGAGGTCTGGATGGTTCTGCCGCTGTCAGAGAGCTGGAGTTTTGTCAGCTTGAGGCTGAGGTCTCCAGTTTCCAGAGCGTCAGTCATCATGGATGTTCGGCCGCTGTAAAGCTGGTTTTGGTTTTTAAGTTCATCACCTTCCTGCTGACGCTGGTGGACGGCTAATGTTGGAATCAAAAGGCGGTTTAAACCATGTGATTTCGGAATCAAGATGGCCAACAAGCTCTCTCTCAAGGGTTAAGTAGTGTGTGCATGTGGGGTTAGTATGCAGGAGGAGGAGAGAAAGGCACAAAAGAACAAAAAGCTACATTTACAATATACCTACAATCTATCATACAGCCACCAGCAGTGAACGTTTATTCAGCAGCGGTTGGATTAGACAGAATGTGCTATTGTATTTATTCTCAGACGACAGGAGCTAACACCAGAAATTACTGTTGCAAACAATCAGCTGCAACTTTATCAATAGGAGAAATGGTAGTGAACATTCAGCAACTGTGTTCCTTGGCTCCCCAGGGGTCGATCCTCTCGCCTCTCCTGTTTAATATGGTCATGTTGCCAAATGTCCAAATTTTCCAAAATAACATCTCCTACAATAATTATGATGACAATCAGATCTACATAGCACTGTCAGCTGATGAATACGGTCCAGTTGAATCACTAACCAAATGCATTGAAGAAATTAACAACTGGATGCACTGTAATTTCCTGCAACTCAATACCAATAAAACAGAACTTATTGTCTTGGGAACCAAATTGGAGAGACTTAAGTTGTTGCTCACCTTGAATTCCTTTCATTAACGACCACAAGTCAAGTAAAAACTCTCGTTATAATTACCCATTCAGAATTAAGTCTTAATACCACATCAAAACCATTACAAAATCACCTTAAAAATATATCAAAAATCAAGACTAATGTCCAACGAGGAACTCGAGAAACTCATACACGCATTCATCTTTGATAGACTAGATTATTGTAACAGTATTTTCACAGGACTCTTTAAAAGATCGATTGCAACAGCCTTTTCACCTGTTTAACCCAAAAATCTATTGATCGACTCCAGACTGTCCAGAACTCAGCTGCCTGGCTTTTAACCAGAACAAAGAAATATGACCACATTACTCCTATTTTAGCTTCATTACACTGGCTCCCAGTATGTTTTAGAATTGACTTTAAAATTCTATTGATCACTTTTAAAGCTCTTCATGGCCTCTCGCCTTGTTATATTTCTGACCTTTTAGTCCCATACGCACCAGCACGTACCTTGAGATCCTCGGGCAGAGGTCTGTTGTCTGTTCCAGAGTCTCGACTGAAAACTAAAGGGGACAGAGCGTTTGCTGTCAGGGCCCCGAGGCTCTGGAACAGCCTGCCCAAGGAAATCAGGTCGGCTGAGTCAGTGAACTCTTTTAAGTCCCTTCTTAAAACATACTTTTATAGGAGAGCTTTTCCCGATTTTATTTGACTTTATTTTATCCCTTTTATTTTATTGTATTTTACTAACTTTATATTTATCTTAAACATGAACATTGCGTGTTGTTAGCCATCCTCTGCGGTTGGCTTGGTCAGTATTTCATTTTGTTAGTGTGACAGCCCTGGTTAAGATGAAAGAAACCCAGATTAAAGACGTGACGTTGGACTGAGGTGATGATCAGATCAGAGGAAGGTTATCTTACCGTGCACGAGGATCACAAACACCACAAACATCTTCATCTTCCTGTAGAAACTCCAACAAGCACAAAGTTAATCTGCTTCTAACTAAAGGAAGTCTTCAGAAACACAGTGAGGACATCAGTTCACAGCCAGCTGTCCCTTTCCTCCCCCTGATAATCTGCTGAAAACTTTACTTTCGATTTGAACAGTTGCATAACATTTACAGAAACAGGTGGGGCAGGTAAGGGAAGGAGGAAGTCAGGTCATGTGTAGAGCAACAGTTACAGTATCTGGAAAGAAATGTTATTTTTTTTGTTTCATCTCAGTTCATGCATTTGAGAAATAGTGAAGAGAGACAATGGACCTCATGCAAGAATATTTTCCTTTTCTTCTTGCAAAACTCTAAACATAACAAAATGATATACATTTTACTAACCTGTTTGTGTTGGAGTGGGTGCTCTGTGCCTGAGAGGACCTCTGCGTGTCCTAAAGGTGTCTCTTTCTGATTGGCTGGATTCACAGGTAGAACCTGGGAGTGGCTGCTGCTGATTGGTCCATTCACAACATCCTGTCTTTTAAAATATCTGGGGCGAGTTTAGTGCAGACAAAACGTAGTAAAACGTTTTTTTCCCGAGGTGGTCCCCTGAACACCCTGTTGTGTACGCAAGCACACTGCATTTCCTGCCTTTTTAACGCCGTTGTGTTTACAAACTTGTTGCAGCACAGAAGACCTGAGACACACCCACCAAACGGGAGCAAATATACCTCGAAGCCCGTTGCAAGTAAACATGCCGTTCAATCTGAAAATATTGCAAACCGGTGCAAAACGTTTTGAGATTGAACTCGCCCCCGTTTTCCAGCCGTCTGACAGCAGCAAACCAAACCCTGTTTGTTTTGCGTTAGAGCTGTGAGGTTCGTCTCCTGATTGTGGTGTCTCACTGTGTTTAAAGTTTATTCTTTTCCATTTCAGTATCAGTAAATCTGTGAATGACCGTGTTGTCTCTTGAAGAAAGCTGTTGACAGGCATTCATCTGATTTACCTGGCTTGACATTGTCGCTCCTGCTGGAGCGAGTTCAGCGCCGACAAATAAGATTTTTTCCACGGAAACCGTGGTACCTTGAACCCATTGTATATACAAGCGCTCTTTATTTTCCTGCTTTTTTAAAACCCTTGTTTTAAACCGGAATTCAACCCAGTGGACGCTGTAGCGCTACTGCCGATGAGTGTTTGGGGGTGTAATAGCAGAATGACGGGGACACCGACGCACAGGTATAAATGCATGGCTACGTGCGTAGCCTACGGCGTAGTTGCATACGAGTTTATGCATCACTGGCGACAGCGACTGGAGTTTGTTTCCACCAGATGACTGTGTCTGATCTGTTTAAAGTGTAGTAATGAAGCAGGACAGAGCCGCTCTCTGGCCTTCAGGCAGGAGCCCTCAGATTCAAACAGGTTCTTTAACAGAAGCCAACAGAAAACCAAACAAGGCTAGCAGTTTCCCCCTGCTTCCAGTCTTTGTGCTAAGCTAAGCTAATCCTGGACCCACAGAACTGTAGAAGTCTGTTTAAAGAAGGACAGGAGGACAGGGACAGACTGAAACCTTTATTATCACAACAAAATGGACATTAACGTGTTTAGTGTGTGGAGTATTTGGGCAGCTGGTTTCCCAGTATGACTCGTCTCTCCACTCCCTCCTCTGAGATGCTCGCCAGTCTGACCACGCCGCCGCTGGAGCCGTCTCTCTCCATCGCCAGAGACAGAGCTGAGAGACAAGACAGGAGAGAGACAGAGAGTCAGTCAGAGCCAGTAGTCCTGCAGTGGACCGCAGCTCCCAGCATGCCTTGCAGCAGCAGCAGTGTGTACCTGCAGCAGTGAGCTCCAGACACTGGTCTTTGCTCAGTCCCGGTTTGTAGTTGGAGTCCATGAAGCCGTAGATGTAGGTGCTGCCGCTGCCGCCCACCGACACCGGCTGCCTCACCAACATCCCACCAATAGGCACGCAGTACACCTGAGACACAGACGGGTGAGCAGAGAGACAGTCAGTGTGTGAAAATGTCCAGATTTGAGTTCAGCAGAGCTTCACAGGTTGCCACTGGAGTCCTCTTCCACTCCTCCATGACGACATCACGGAGCTGGTGGATGTTGGAGACCTTGGGCTCCTCCGCCTTCTGTTTGAGGACGTCCCACAGATGCTCAATAGGCTTTAGGTCTGGAGACATGCTAGAAGTCTGGCAAGATGTCGTCATGGAGGAGTGGAAGAGGACTGTGCGATGTGTTATTTTCAGGTGTGTTTATTAGGGATCGAAGTTTTTTCCGGACTGATACAGATTATTAGTGACCAATTAGACCGATATGTGGAACCGATATCCTTTTGCTGTAAAAATTTTAATGTTGGTCTCAAAATTTAGAATAACAAACTCCAACACAAAGTCTGTTAAAAACAACAATATTAAAGTTAATTGTCATGTTTATAAATTAAAATTAAAAACGGCTTAGAGATCCATCCCAGAGATGGACTTAACTATAAGTGATAAATTATCATAATCTTTGTCTTTAAAAGCTGCCATTTATATTGTATTTATTTTATATTGTTAGGATTTTATTGATATATTTATTGATACTATATTCTTTCTGTTCTTTATCCGTCCTTTTATTGGTTTTTCATTACCAATTCATTTCATTACTTAAAAATGTTATTTAAAAAAGATATACAGGTGCTGGTCATATAATTAGAATATCATCAAAAAGTTGATTTATTTCAGTAATTCCATTCAAAAAGTGAAACTTGTATAATGTATACATTCATTCCACACAGACTGATATATTTCAAGTGTTCATTCCTTTTAATTTTGATGATTATAACTGACAACTAATGAAAACCCCAAAATCAGTATCTCAGAAAATTAGAATATTGTGAAAAGGTTCAATATTGAAGACACCTGGTGCCACACTCTAATCAGCTAATTAACTCAAAACACCTGCAAAGGCCTTTAAATGGTCTCTCAGTCTAGTTCTGTAGGCTACACAATCATGGGGAAGATGCTGACTTGACAGCTGTCCAAAAGACGACCACTGACACCTTGCACAAGGAGGGCAAGACACAAAAGGTCGTTGCTAAAGAGGCTGGCTGTTCACAGAGCTCTGTGTCCAAGCACATTAATAGAGAGGCGAAGATAATGAACAACATCTAGCTTCAACAGAAGGTAGAAACGAAGAGTACAAAGTAATGATTAAAATGACTCAGGAGGGAGCCTCATTCGGCGAGTGGAACCCGCTTCATTTAACAAAAGCTATAAACAAGTTGGTTGGCAATGTGAAAAGTGCGCGAGTAATGAGAAATGGAGCACTGATCAGCAAGGGAAGGCTGTTCGGCTTAACAAAATTGAAGGTAAGCGAGTGCAAGGATCATTGATCACCTATAATACAAAGAAGGTTCGAGGAGTCATTTCGGGAATACCCACAAATATGTCAGTAGAACAAGTCAAGGAAAATGTGGAAGGAGCACGTGTAGCCGAGGCAAAACGCTTGAAAACAACACGTAATGGTGAAAGATGTGACAGCTTGTCTGTGTAACGGGTTTGGTCGGGTGTGTGAAGGATGACTCTTGAGATCACTTCTTTTCCACGATTTATTGGCTCGCACATCTGCAGAACACAATGCACACATCAATTGCCCCCTGGCCTCCTCTTACATTACCTCTGCTTCCCTCAGCGGTGCAAGACGCAACTGAGCGCTTCATGTATTCAAAATACATTACAAACACATCACTCCAACATCACATGAGTTACTCTGCTCATAGTGTTCATAGAAAGCCATTAACACTGTTCAGAAAATACTAAATATTAAATGCAACAATTACATAAAAACAGCACATAGGTCTCCCCAAAACAACATCGCCTAACAGCGACACCTGGTGGTCTGAATAAAAAGTGTGTGTGGGAGGTGACAGAGACAACAAAAGTTACACCAACAAACAGAAGGAAAACACATACCTGCAGAACACAATGCACACATCAATTTCCCCCTGGCCTCCTCTTACATTACCTCTGCTTCCTAAACATACAAATACAGCGTTTACAAGACGCTGAAAACTCCGACAAGCTACATAGGTAACATGACGCGCCCGCCTGCCTGGTAAAACTGGCGCCAGAAAGTTAAAATGAAAACACTGATAAAACGTATTTTAACGGTCACACTGATACAAAACTGCTACGTGACATAACCATATTGAAATTGCACAATTTGTGTTTAAAGTTTTAACGTAAATGGTTCAATTTCCAAAGAAAACAATAGATAAACCCAGCAGCACTTTTCTACACAACTTAGCCTCAGCGGTGCAAGACGCGACTGAGGGAGACGAGCACTACGGAAGCTTAGGAGGTACAAAAGGGGTAGTGTGCAGCTAAGGAATGACGGAGTTTACATTTCCACAAGAAAAAATAGCAAAAATAACTCAATGAGATAAATTTGGAAATAAGAATTATTAAAGTGCATTTTTAACTCCGTTACATCTGTTATGATTGTTTTTGATGAGGAAAGTCTACCATCTAAGGTATATATAGGTTATATGTGCTACGATGTCAAACGTTATGTTCCCCCACCTCTGAGGTGCTTTAAGTGTCAAAAATATGGACACGTAGCAGCTGTATGTAAGGGCAAACAAAGGTGTGGAAGATGCAGTGGTGAACATGAGTACGGGAAATGCGTAAATGGAGCTAAGCTAAAATGCTGTAACTGTGGAGGAGAACACAACTCGGCCTACAGGGGATGCGAGGCTAGTAAGAGAGCTGTAGAAATACAGAGAATTAAAACATCAGAAGGGATAACATACGCTGAAGCAACCAAGAGAGTAGGTTGGCAACCAGACAGACCAAACAATAAACAAGCTAGTGTAGAATGTAAAAAGTCAAGAACACGTGAGGGATGTGACAAAATCAAGGAAGACACTATGATTGCGGGGAAAAATGAGTTTGTTTTGCTTATGGTTGAAGTGGTAAATTGCTCTGTGCAAACAGAGAAGAAAACGGAAAAATCAAATAATAGTTAAAGCAGCAGAAAGTACTTGGGAATCAAGGGGTTAGTGTGGGAGGAGGTTGAGGAACAATTAAGTGGAGGAACAACAAGCTCACAAGCACTGTCATGGGGTGGTGGATCTTCATGATCCTAACCATACTGCAATGGAATGCAAGAAGTCTAATTGCTAATGGACAAGAATTTAAGCATTTTATCTCAAACCTCCAAGATAAACCCAATATTATATGCATACAGGAAACATGGCTAAAACCACAATGGGACTTTGTAATTCAGGGTTACACAGCAATTAGGAATGATAGGGTGAATGGAAAAGGTGGTGGGGTAGTTTGTGCTAAATGGGACAAGGTTTAGTTTGATGACTGTAGGAAAAGAGCATGAAGCAATAGTAGTCAAAAGCTGGACAATAATTAATTATTATAACCCTTGCAATAGATTAAATATAGACACATTGAATACTGTGGGTGGGCAAACACGGGATAAAGTGGTCTGGTGCGGTGATTTTAATGCACATAGTTCACTGTGGGGAAGTAAAAAGACAGATACTAATGGATTATCATAGAGGAATCAATTGTGGATAAGGGATTAGTTTGCATGAATGATGGAAGTGGCACCAGATATAACAGTGTTTAAAATACAGAAAGTGCAATTGATTTAACATTAGTATATCAGGGGTAGCAGGCATTACCACATGGGAGGTGTTAAATACATCATCAGGAGGTAGTGATCACTACCCTATAATAGTTAAGATCGGAGTAGAGATACATCATGAGGAAAACTCAAGAATAAAAAGGTGGAAACTAGATGGGCGGATTGGGACACATTTCAAAAATTATGTAAAAATAAGTGTGAGAGTTTAATCAGAGAAGATTTATCAGATGGGGACCAATGTAATAAAAAGTTGGTGGGAGTCATTATAAAGGCAGCAGAGGAAACGATACAAGAAGTACAGGGAGCAGAGTGAAAAAGAACGGACCATGGTGGGATGTAAATTGTAGCAAAGCTATTAAAAGAAGAAACAAGGCATTTAGGCAGTTAAAAAACATCATTCACTAGAGACATTAATTAATTACAAAAGATCACAGGCCATAGTCCGGAAGACTATAAGAGCAAAAATACGTGCATACTGGAGGGATTACTGCAATAAGACTGGAAGAGAGACATCACTGGCTGATATATGGGGAATGGCTAGAAAAATGAGTGGAATCAGAAGGAGTTATATAATACCAGTCTTAATAAGTGGCAATAAAACGGCAATCAGTAATGTGGAGAAGGTAGAAATGTTGGCAGAAACATTAGTTAAAGTACACAGTTCAGAGAATTTATTAGTCGAAGCCAGAAAGTGCAGAGATAACATTCTTGCCATGAACCCAGGTGTCAATATACAGAAGAGCACAACAACTGATGATTTAGATTACCATTTAGCTTATTTGAGTTAAGGAGGGCTATCTCAAAGACAAGACTTCATCTCCAGGGAAGGACAACATCTGTTATAGCATGTTAGCTCACTTGGAAGATAGTGCACTTACTGTAGTTTTAAGATTATTTAACCAGATTTGGGAAACAGGCAAAATACCAATAGCATGGAAACAATCAATCATAGTACCAATAGTAAAACCTGGGAAAGATCCATCAGACCCATCAAGTTATAGACCAATAGCACTCACATCAAATTTGGGGAAAACCATGGAACGTATGATAACAGACAGATTAACATTCTTTCTAGAAAGCAGAGATCTGTACTCACCATACCAAAGTGGGTTTTGGAAAGGGAGAAATATAATGGACTCTATTTTATGTTTGGAATCTGAAATCAAAAAAGCTCAGACAAATGGGGAGATTGTGGTAGCTGTCTTTTTTGATATTGAAAAAGCATACGATATGTTATGGAAGGAAGGGTTACTTATCAAATTAAATAAATTAGGTATAGGTGGTAGACTGTACAACTGGGTGTTGGACTTTTTATTTGGCAGGGCAATAGAGGTCAGGGTGGGCACAGAATATTCAAGACTCTATAAAGTTGAAAATGGTACTCCACAAGGCAGTGTGTGTAGTCCAGTACTATTTAACATCATGATCAATGATATTTTTGAAAAAGTGGAAAGAAGTATTGGGAAGTCCTTGTATGCAGACGATGGGGCCCTATGGGTAAGAGGACGGAATTTGAAATTTATTCAGAAAAAATTACAGGCAGCAATTGTGGAGGTGGAACAGTGGGCAAATAACTGGGGTGTTAAGGTGTCGGGTGCAAAGACACAAGTGATATGTTTTCCAGGAGACATAAAGAAGTGTCCTTAAAATTATATGATCAAACCCTTGAAGAAGTAAAAGTTATCAGACTGTTAGGAGTGTTGTTTGATGAAAAGTTGACCTGGAAACAGCACACTGATAAGGTCAAAGACAAATGCAAAAAAATCAATAACCTTTTAAGATGTCTGTCAGGAAGGGACTGGTGGGCCACTACAACATCATTGCTTAAAATATACCAGACCTTGATGAGATCTACACTAGATTATGGATGTATAGCAAATATGTCAGCAGCAGAATGCCATCTTAAAAAACTAGATGTGGAACAGGCACAAGTGTAAAGGACATGCAGTAGAGCATTTAAGACCTCTCCAGTGGCTGCCATGCAAGTGGAAATGGGGGAACAGCCACTAAGAATAAGAAGAACAAGAATTATGCTAACATACTGGGCTAATCTTCAGGGACACTGTAGCTCTCACCCCGCGCTAAAGCCGACCTAGAAGAATGTTGGGAACACAATAAGAGCAGCTGTTTCAGTTTTCGATGGGTGAAAGCAGAAAGCCTTGCTTGTGCAGTATAAAATATATCCCAATAGTCCCATATCCAGATCTTTCTCCGTGGTTTTTTGTAAATCCATCCATTGACCTGCATATACAGCAAATAATCAAAAAGAAATCCAAGCAAGCACACACGGGAAGAAGAGCAGAAAGTTACATAGAGCAGCACTATAGAGATAACCGCATGGTCTTTACTGATGACTCTAAAGATCCAGAGACCGGACGGACAGGAGCTGCCATATACATCCCAGCATACAAAATAGGCATTAAAAAGAGAATCATCTATCAGTATATACAGTTGAGCTTATGGCCATTTTGATGGCATTACAGTGGCTAGAAGAAAATAAGGAAAGCAAGGTGGTCATTGCATCAGATCGCTGGGCAGCGCTCACCAGTATTAAATCGGTTAAGTCCTGTAGGCTGGATCTGGTATTTAGTATTCATAGCTCTCTATGTAGATTATAACATAAGGACTGGACTGTCTGCTTTGTTTGGGTTCCTGCCCATGTAGGGGTAGAAGGAAATGAAGACGCTGATATTCTGGCAAAACAAGCACTTAAATCAAAGTCAGTTGATATACAAGTTCCGCTAAGTAAATCTGAAGCTAAAACATCATTAAAGAGAAAATGCAAAAAATATGGCAAGAATACTGGGAACTAAATGAAACTGGAAGACATCTTTACAGTATACAGAATCATGTTGGTCTGGGAAGAAAACTGGGTGGTTGCCGGAAGACAGAGACCGTCATTAGAATAGGACACACAGGGTTTAACCATTCACTTTATAAAATAGGTAAACACCCAACTGGGCACTGTGTAAAATGTAGTAGTGTAGAGAGCATTCAACATGTGCTGGTTGAGTGTAGAGGCGAGGAGGAAAATAGCAGCAGTTATAGAGAAAGCTGAGCTTAGGTTCACTGTCGAGAACCTCCTTGGGGATAAAGCATGGGGAATATCAAAGCATATTTGTTTATTTGGTTTTTATGTTAGTCTGCACATAATCTGTTCCACACTCCAGTCCGGTAGGTGGCTGTAATGCTCCTAAATGCTGGCTGCCAACCTGCCACAAAACAAGAAGAAGAAGCAGAAGCAGAGCGCTGATCGGGGAGAGACGAGGGAGGAAAGTGTTTTTGCTTTGCAGACCAACTAAAGTCAGAAGTCTTTAATTACTGTCGGCAGGGCTCTCAAGTCTCGCGCATTTCAGCCAGTTCACGCGCTCACACCTTGTATTTCTCACGCTGAGAAGTAAGTTAAGAGATAACGTCCTCCAAGTTGTTCATTAATGGACGATCATTTCTGTGCCGAGTTCACAGCCTCATCTCTGTAGCTGCTAAATGCCAGAGCCGTTCAGCCCATCACAAATTAAAATGTGTCGTTTCCGGTAAACTCCGTCGTCCCGCCGCAGGCGCGTTCGTTACCAGGCAACATGGATGCGCGTGCACACACGCAGTGGAAGTCGGAAGCGCGAGACCCGATGGATGCGGTAACTGTAGGTTTTTGTTGTTTCCTGGAAAAATGACTCAGAGATAGTGAGAGCAGCTGATGTTGGGGAGGACAGACAAATGTGTTGTAAATTATTACTGATGCAGTCAGAAACTCTCCAACCTCTTTGCAACCTGCAGCTTTGGCTTTTTTATCCAGCGCCCAGCAAAGTAACTTTAAAAAATAAAAGGACCAATATTTCAGTGTAAAAATGCTCAGCAGGTGATCAGAAATGACGTCATAACAGGAAACCAGAATAATCCAGGAGATCATTTCCATGGATGGAAAGAATGAGATCAATAAGTTATTGATTTCCAGTATTGATCAAGAAGAAAGCTGAAAGAAACCAAATGTGTTGATCACTCAGAACAAAGAAATGCAGCTTTAATAGTTTGGATCAATGAAAGATTGATGCTCAGTTCTCTTCACATCATGTTGAAGCCGTTTGGAAAGAAAAGTGGGCTCAGAGTCGGCAGAAGAAAAGGCCAAATATTGATGAAGCAGGAAGAGCAGTTTGGGATCAGATCCAGATCAGATGTTTGTGTGTCTCGGTGTTCTGGACTGATGTGAACATGTGGAGCTGAGATTCATTTACAGAACAGAGATGAAAACATTTGAAAGCTTCTTCTCTTCAAAGTTCAGCTTTAGATCCAGAAATGTAAAAGTCCAGCAGCTCAACACTGACAGGAGACATTACTGTGAAGCAGCACATGGACAAAACAATCCCAGCAGCATCAAGACTCTGATCATCTCCAACAGCTTCCTGTGTTTCTGTCCCCTGTTAGCTGCTGCTCTCATCTGCTTCTGTCAATAAAGTTATTCAAACTGCTGCTGCTGTCTGTGCAGCTCATGTTCTGCTTTGTTGTCCTCTCAGTCTGTCAGGTGGAGGTGGAGGAGGGGGCGGAGTCTGTCCTGCTGCCCTTCAAGACCACAGAGAACCTGCCTCAGGACGCTGAGTGAGTGGATCCACTTGATCCCTATGAGAAGGTCCACGTGTATCTGACGGCTCTGACCAGCCTGACCAACAGGACCAGGTTTACAGAGACCGAACAGAGATGAAGGAAGACCTGCTGAGAACTGGAGACCTCAGTCTGACCCTGAAATCCCCCACAGTCAGAGACGGAGGACGATACAGGTGCAAAGTCTACAACATGAAGGGAGACCTCATGAGAGAGAAAAGAGTTGATCTCAGGGTCAAAGGTCAGTATGCAGACTGAGGTCAGAGTCTCTGTGTTTGTCTCTGTCTGACTGTCCTCTGTCTCCTCTGCAGAGAGAAGCAGCTCCACTGATCCAACTCCTCTGATGGCCGATCAATCTGTTTGATCTTTGATCATTGATCCGATCTGACTCTGGATCAGAGAGAAAATGGAGGTGAAGCAGCTGATGGAGGACGGATGAAGACAGGAGGACGCTTTGTCAGCTTCTTCTTCACTCTGACTCCTCCTACTGACTCTCACACACAGTCTACACACTCACTATTGATTCCTGCTGATCAGTGATGTCAGAGTGAGGTCAGCGTGATGTCACATGGCTTGAACGGGCGTGTTTCCTGTGAACCTCCCAGCGGCTGGATAACAGCTGCGGCTCTCTGGATATTTGTGGCTCGTTCTAATGCGTGCAGTCAAACAAACTTTATTTCTACAGACACAGAGAAGTCAGCAGCTGCAGGAAATCAGAACCACTGACAGGAAGTTAAGAGTCAAGTTAAACCACATGTCAGAACTTTCTACAGCAGCAGGATTTAGAAGATGCTGGAAGCTGCTGTCTTTAGATTTTGGACCCGTCACAATTTGTCACATTTTCTGAAGCCACAACAAATCTTGTTGAAAGGAAACAGTTGATTGAAGGTCCAGTTTCAAACGAAGAGTCAAAGCTTCTCTTTGTGTCGACTCCTTTAATGAGAACATTGAAAAGGACTCGAGTCCAAGTCTCAAGTGTCCAGCTCAGATTATTCCAGCACCAACCCTGGCAGGATGCAAGTTAAACAGAAAGCAACACATTTAGTGACAGAACAGAAAGCAGCCAGCTGTTAAAATGGACTCAGAGAATGAAGACACAATAAGATTTGATTCAGTCAGACTTTCACAAGAACAAAGGTTTGTTCAGCCTGAACACAAATGTGGTCTGTAGTGTTTTTGTAGTCCCTGTTTATTCAGCGCCTCTTCCTCCTCACTACACACTGGATCAAAGCACAGCAGTTAAACCCAGAGGCCTCCAGTGGACCTGGTTCAGGCCTCTGAAACATCTGGACTCTGTGATCTTTGTCTTCCAGCGTTGACATTTGGAGCAGGTATAAACAGACGTCACGTGATCTAGTTTGTTTGAAGCGTACCGAGTCCTTCAGACGTTGATCTCAGAACTCAGCAGAAACTCCACTTCTTTAGTCTCTTTCCTCCAGGTTCTGGTTTTTCTCGTCTCTCTGTTCATTCCTCAAAGATAAAGCTGGATTTTTCATTGAAGCTGAAACATTTCAGTAAATATGCCAGATTTAGCCAGAAGGCTGTTTTTCATCTGTAGTCAGTACAAGTCAACACAAAACAGACAACATAGTAAAACCAACCCAGGACCAGTAGACTCCAGCACAATATACTAGCAGTCATTATGTTCCAGTACACAGGTCATGAACTGTTACCAGAGGAAATCAGAAGCTTACAGTAATCTGTTGGACTCAAAGATGTTATGTTATTAAAGTGCTGTTTATGCACTCAGATCTAATTCAATAATCTGGTTTCCTGCAGCGGTTTGAAGCCAAAATAAACATTTTGCTGTGATTTCATTTCAATAAACTGATCAAAATGATGCTGATTTGTTGAACATATGAATTCCTGCTCTGTCAGGTCTGTCTTCAAGATGACAAGCAAACATCTTTTAAAACGCTTGTTTTCTAAATGGAGTTCTGCTCAGTCAGGGCGATGCTATGCTAACTTGTTTCAAGTACGACGACGGCTGGAATCATCTATCAGACACAGATTCATTTTCAGACCTCACCAGGTAGTTCAGCTTCCCGCCTCTCTTTTCTCCCAGCATCCTCCTGTCTCGTCTGTAGAAATATGAACTAGTGGTCCACGCGGTCCTTGTGGTCCGGACCGGTTGCCGAGGGGTCCGTTGCTGGTCCAAAGCCACTGCACACCTCCTCTGTATAATAAAAGCTTTATTTGTAGAGCACTTTTCAACACGGGGAACAAAGAGCTTTAAAACAATCCATCTGTCAATAAAGGAAAATAAATGAGGCGTCACACAGTGAAAGCTTTTTGTAGAAATGTGTCTAAGAAGTGAGATGAAACCAGGAGCAGACTCTGAGCCTGTAGGGGCCCTGACAGCAGAGACCCTGTCCCCTTTGGCTTTGAGCCTAGACTTTGGAGCAGTTAGCAGAGCCCTACTAGAGGATCTCAGTCTGCGTCCTGGCTCATATGGGGATAAAAGCTCAGAGAAGGTGCGTGCCCATGTCTGGCCTTAAAAGTGATCAGAAGGATTTTAAAGTGCGTCCTAAAGAAACAGGAAGCAGGACGCTCACACTGGGCTGATGTGCTCACATTTTCTGCAGCGAGCGGCAGCATTTTGGACCAACTGTAGGTGATGAACTGATTTCTGACTCAGACAGGTATATAGGGAGGATATCGGTCTGCGGCTGAAATGAAAGACTTCACCTCGGCCGCATTTCTCAAATGATAAAAACAGAACAAGCTTAATGAGGTTCAAAACACAAGTCCTAGTTTCTGGCCGAGCTTCTTGTTCGCTTGGGTTTGTCCTGATTTCAGAAAGGAACGAACATCACAGAGGAAGACGCAGAGATGTTGATCCTCACAGGTACGTGAATCTAAACTATAACGTGGTTCATGCTGAACTTGAGCGCTCACTCTTTCTACACATCCTGGCAGAGAACGCTGGTGAGCTCCCAGCATCCTCTCCTGTACCTGCTGAACGTGAGCGT
>NW_024040042.1:0-34077 GCF_014851395.1 Micropterus salmoides | reverse complement strand
TCCCCTTCTGACAGAAGCAGAGGGGGGAGGCTGAAATCTGAATTTAAAACAAAAATAAAGGTGCTGCTTTGCTGTTGGCTTCTGCTGGTGCCACTACGACAATGCTTTAATGTGGACAACATGGAAAAACAAATGCTAAAATTAACAGACCACACTGCATTCTCAAAGGAAATGCCGAAATGGAATTTCTTTGGACATGGATATCTTGTAATCTACTCTATCACGAGGCGAAAGAAATATTCCTACATGACATCAAACAGCAACAAACAAAATGCTGGTAAAAGAGGCACGTGGTATGCTCTCAGGCCCGCCGTCAGGGGGGTCAACGGGTACAGATGACCCCGGCCCAAGGCCTAGGGGGGGCCCATGCAAGGTCTATGGTCAACCCTTAAATGGGATCAACTTAGACACTTTATTACTGTCTTTTCTAAATAACAAAACGTTTTAGATATATTTACATGATAAATAAATGTTTTATTATCATTAAAACATATTTCAAACTTGCCATCTGATTGAATTCAGCAAGTTTCGTTTATCCACCTCCTCCTCCCATGCAGTAGTACCTACAGTCCCAAACGGTTCTGAAGGGGCCAAATGAGCAGAAACCTTCTGAAACACGCGAGCTAAAGTGCAGGAGATTCTGTCTGAATTAAAATTATTTAATATCATTGAGGTGAAAAGGTGCCACAGTCATATTTAAACAGGTTACTTCCAAGACAAAGACATGAGGAAATATTTTCATCCTTCACATTTAATTTGTATTCAGATTAATATATTCATTTGTTAAGTTCTGTGTGTGCAGCATGAAGGGACTACAAGCTTCTGTTTCATTAGACAGCAGCCCTGTGTTGTAAAATGACAAAAACAACCTTGTAAGAGTTACACTACAGGAGAAAATAGCCTATATCTAAAAGCAACACAGAATGCCTGAGAGCTTTACTGCATTATATTCTGTTATATTTGGAATCGTCACCTGAATTTTGTGTTTCCCTTTATATGAATAAAGATTAGTAACAGCCACAAGTTCCCCTGTAACAGCCTCCAGAAACCTGCCCTACAGTAAACACTAGTCAGCAGCACATCACAGGTCAGAGGATACAGATGCTACTATGGTTACAGTAGAATAAGCTATACTGTGGTAAACCTCTGTTTATATGATCATCATTTCAGCTCACAGCCATATACTCTAAACAGTATTTCAGTTTAGTACATAATTTGACCAATACGTTGATTACTGTAGTCCTCAAAACTGAATTTGATAGATCAAGTATGTGTATTCGTTCACTCATAATTAAACTGTATGATTTAATGCTTTGCAGTCATTTCTACAATGTTTGATTTTACTGTTCTCTAATCAGCAAATCATTGAAGGGCATTTTTCTGTCTCCTTGTTTTAAGTTAAAATGAGGAACATAACTGTCACAGTCTAATTTAAATTAAAAAAAGGTATTGACCTTTTGTGCTTTATAATCATATTGAGTAATAATATACATGTGAGCGCGGCCTGGATGACTCTATAACGCTGAATTTGGAAATAATTGTTAGGGACTCCATCTGTGTCACTATAAGGCTAACGGCCAAGAGCTTCTTTGAAACTGCCCGTGTTTGTATTAGAACTAAGAAGTTGGTTTGTCCCCCTGTCCAAAATTCCTAACGGTATGCTCTCAGTATAATACTGACTCTGTGTTATATCAGCTGACCTTTCTGCTTGAGGGGCGTGCCGCATGTTGCGATCGACCAACGGAACCTCGGCCCACCTGTCTGCCCCGTTTTCCACCCGGATGGACGTGATCTGTCTGGTGAGTGTGAACAATCACACTTTCACAAGCAACCTAAGCTGCCAGAGTGGATGATAAGCGCAGCTAATGGAACTTTAAAAACAATGTAAAACAGATATCCAATCAGCACAAAAACAACATCAACTTGGATTTTTCCAGACTGTAAATCATGTAAAGGTGATTTGGGACTCTGTGTCTAGACCTAAGGGTATCCTGGGTGGAATCTTGAACATCCGGAGTATAATATCAAAAGGAGATCAGATTCAACATCTACTGACGGACTCTAACCTAGACTTCCTAGCTCTGAGTGAAACCTGGCTTATTCCTAACATCGCAACCAGTATGATGCAGTTCCTGGCTATGTTTGTTATAGAGAGGACAGATCATCTGGCAGGGGAGGGGGCGTATTATTTTATGTAAGACATATTCTTAAATATAATGAAATCAAACTGGACACATCTTTGGAATGTCTAGCCTTAAATATAGCACTGTCCCCCCAGATGAATTTTAATATTGTAATCCTGTACAATTATGGCGTTTATTTTTAGTCATAAATTATGTTATTCCACACGCGCAAAAATTAAGCTTCCCACGCAATACAACACTCGTGCAGAAATTTAACAACCGAGAGTTGTACAGGTTTCTGCGAGCGAGCGCCTGGTTTGCTCTCAAAGGATAACTCTGCTTGCGCAGTGGAATCCTGCTCGCACGCATTGTGCTTCTGCTCGCGCAGTGGATTTCCGCTCGCTTGAGTCTTCATGACTTTTGACAATTTAGTAGTGGATCAATTAGGGATCTCTTAATTTTTCAGACTCTTTGCAGTCCTTTCATATTAAGAAAGTTGACCAAGAGAAAGTTGCTAAAATCATCAATGAATTAAATAATTCAAAGGCAGAGGACTGGTTTTGGTTGGATATTGCTGTTATTAAAACATAGCTCCACTCTGATCAAACCAATAACACATCTGATAAACCTTTCCATCAGAGTTGGTAAATTTCCACAAACCTGGAAAACAGCGGTCATAAAGCCAAGTAAGCAATTATAGACCAATCTCTATCCTACCAGTTCTCTCAAAGATTCTGGAAACATTGTTGCAGAACTGGTTGACAACCTTGAAAATAATTTTCTTATTTATCCTAAATAATTTTGATTTAGACCGGGGTATTCAACTGCCAACTGCTACCTCACTGAAAACATCAAGTCCTCATTGGATAAGGGTGATGTAGTCGGAGCAGATCTTAAACAGGCCTTTGATACTGTGAACCATGAAGTGCTTTTGAACAAACTCAGAACTTTTAACTTTTCAGAGCAAGCACCTGGCTGGTTTGCATCCTATCTCGAATCAAGAGAGCAGTGTGTAAAAATCAATGCAGAATATTCAACCCCCCGACAATCTACAATGGGAATTCCACAAGGCTCGATTTTGGGGCCTCTGCTCTTCAGCCTATACATAAACGACTTACCATCATGCTTTAAAAAAGCTGGATGTCAGATGTATGTTGATGACACAATTATCTATGTATCAGCCAAAACCCCCTGTGTAGCAGCAGACATATTAACAAGCGGAATGGAGGGAGTCTCTCTATGGCTTAAAAACAATCACTTAACTCTGACAGTCTTTTTCAGATTCAATGTGTTTTTCCATGAGAAGGAAAGCAAAAGAAAAGCTTATAATTAGAATAAATCAAGAGGAAATAGAGGAAGTCAATGATTTTAAATTTCTAGGTGTCATTTGGACCCCGAACTTAAATTTGATAAACATGTTAAAAAACTATGCAAAACTGTAAAGACTAATTTAAACTGTTTTAAAATGATTAGATAATATTTACCCCTCAAGACAGCTCAACTTTTTTTGCATGCTATGCTATTCTCCCATCTTTCTTATTGTGTTACTGTATGGAGCCAGGCTTCACAGTCAACTCTTAAACCCATTATATCACTATATAAACAAGCACTGAAAATAATGGATCAAAAACAAATGAAATGGCATCATTGTATAAGATGAAAAAGTATAATTTGCTTAGTTATGATTGTTTTATTAAGTTTTCTTTTATCAACTTGATTTTAAATGTGTGAATAATCTTGCTCCAGCTGTACTTAAAAACAAATACTAATAGAATCGCCACTAGGGGATGACCAAATTTCAACTGCAAGGTGGCACAGCGCAAAACCACTTTCGATTAGTCGTCCTTCTCTGTAAAAGGGATCCATTGTAGGAATTCCCTGCCAACAGAAATGAAAACACAAAGGAATCTGAAAACATTTAATGAAAAGGTGAAACACTGGCTGAAACAAAACCAAATCTGTGATCACTGATCATGCCTTGTGCAGACGCACTTATAAATGGACATGTCCATACGGATATAGAGATACACCACACACACACACACACACACACACACACCACACACACACACACACACCACACACACACACAGATATATGTATATAATGTGACTATTTATTTAGTTTTTTCCTGACTGGTGTGTTTTGTTGTTAGTTTGTTTGTTGTTGTTTGACTCTGTTTTCTTGGTAATGGTGATGTATGTAGCCTAACCAGGGACAGGGGTTGCAAATTAGCTTCAGCTAGAAACCCTATATGCAACACATCTGTTCAAGTTACTGTAACCTGTTACAATGTGTCTCTTTTGCATTGTCCCTGACAAATAAACAAATAAATAAAAAGAAAAGAAACAGGCTGACGTCCAAAGCGATGCTCTGTTCAACAACAGGACACTTTTAATATATCTCAGTCAATGCAGTGATCATCTGACAGATCTTACAGAGTGAAGTCTTCATTTGCTCTGCAGAGACTAAAGACGCTTTTAATGCGCCGTTAATGGAAAGTGAAGGTTTTTCAACCAGCGCTTTACTGTCTAACTGCACACAGCCTGGATGAGCTCATTTCTGTTAATGAAGCAAAATGCAGATTACAGACTGCTGAAGTTCTGAAGGTATGAATGGAAAGAGAAATTAAAAGTACATTAGATGAACCCACCCCTGCTGCAGACGACATCACTGCTGCCTTCAGCTAGAAGGAACAGCAGCACAAAGAAAAGTCTGTAATATTGAGGCACTTTGCTGCTCCGACTTCCAGCAACTTCTTTTCTTCTCCCTCAACATTTCAACAGGCTACATTCTGTCCGCGACTGATGTGGACTGTGAGTGATTGAATGGTCTCTTAGTAAACCGCCTCCTATATGAGCCAGCTCCGAAATCGCCTGAGCCAGGAAGGCAATGCAAATAAAACTTTACATTAGGAAAGAGGGGGCGGGGGGGCAAACATAGATTTTGAAATGAAACATGTATGATGGCTCCTACATGTATCAGGTGATCAACCTCACCACAAATCCACACAGGAGCAGAGCTAACAGGACCAGTGGACAGGACAGCTAACTGAGCTAGTTAGCTGTTAACTAACTTCAGCAACAAGTAAAGTTATCTGTCCATCAGGAAACTCTGGGAATCACAGAGTTGAGGCAGAGGGACATCAGAGAGAAAACTACAATATATTTTAGTCATATTTCTGATATTTCTCCATTAAATATGATCCAGTTTCACCAAAATCAGTGAATAAAGTTGTTTCTGTGCAGTAATCAGTGGGGCCCGGCCCTAGAAATACTCAGCTGCTTCAGCAGCGTCTGTTTGAGAAATCTTTGCATTGGACGCTAAAATAAGAAGGGCAGAATGAGTCATCAACGTTTTAAAAAAACTCTTAAATATCATCAAGAATACAAAACACATTTTTTGTCACTGATGGGTCAGAAACTGCCACAGTGGTGACATAGTGCAAAGCAAATCATATAAAAACATTTAAACATGGACTTTGGGAATGGAGGATTTTGTTATTGTATGTTTCTCTAAAAATCCACTGAGCAGACAACACATCACTGATACTCTCTCTTCTTCATTTGCCTATTTGGCATTGAAGTGATCCAACAGTAACTCAAAGTAATCAGATTACATTACTTTTATTTTGTGGTACATTACTGATTACATTTCTAAAGTAACCCTCCCAACACTGCCAGCAGGTCACTGGTGCCTGTTATGGAGGAAACCAAAGACCCTGCTGGTGGAAACCAGTGGCTAAGAAAGCCGTCAAGCTGAAGGAGGAGTCCTTTCAGGCTGGTTGGTGGTTGGCCCCGGGGCCTCCTGAAGCAGCAGACATGTTTCATATATACATATATATATATACATATACATTCAGCTCCTGATTTACTGAGGCAGCAGCTCATCAGACTCCGTCATGGCTGCCAGAGACAGTCTGCTGCCATTCTAGCTGCTGAGTGTGAGTCAACCTGGGTACATTACTGTAAGAGATGATGTCATAGATGATGTCACTGATGGGCTTACCTGAGCAGGTGAGATCCAGGATGGAGGAAGAGGAATATAATGATGCACACTCCCTCAGAGCAGAACCAGACTGAACACAGTCAGACCTGATCCTCCACACAGGTCTGTCTGAGGACTCCTTTCTCTGTCCTACAGAAACAGCAGAGCCACAGTCCAGCTCTCTACAGACACCAGCTGCTGTCTCCAGGTTCCGGTCAGAGTAACTCACTGGTCTCCAGTCTCCCTGATGTTTCAGCTCCAGTGTTCCTGCACAGCGACTGGCTCCTCCTACCAACCTGACATCATCAGGCTCTGAACAGAAACCAGAGAGTCATCAGTAAAGAAGTGAATTCAAGAGATTAAACTAAACCTTGACTGCTGATTCTGCTTCTGTGATTCTTCCTTCTCTTTTCTTTCTCTCTTTACCTGTTGAGGTGTGATTTCCTTCAGCCTGGAGTCCTGTGATTGGAGCACAGCCGTGGACAGAAAAAACACTATCAGCTCAGAAACATCTCAGTGAACTCCCTCTGAGTCATTTTACCAGTTTACTGTAGGTGAGATGAACATGTGAATACACAGAACAGCAGCCAGCAGACTGGTTTATATAGAGTTAAAGTTCAGCATTCAGTGAAGTATGCTCGCTCAGCTTCACTTTATTCATAGTGCAACATCACAAACTGAGTGTCTTTGCACACTGTCAGATTAAATTCCACAGATGGAAATGTTTCTACAGCAACAAGAATCAGGTCCTGTCACCTGACTCCCAGCTGAAGAAACGACGTGTTACACGATGATATATGATGCTACTGTTTGATTAAGGGTTCACACCTAAAGGTCCGGGTCCTGAATCCAACCAATGTGAAGATGCTCAGTTCTCCAGCTGGTCCAGTTTGTGTTCACAAAGGCAAAACTCAAACTGTCCAGAAATCGTCAACAGAAGCAGGTGGTGGAAACGCTTTTCCATTATTGGTCATCCAGTCGGCGGGTAAAAAAACAAACCCCTCCAAAGATTGCTGTAGATTTTACAGTAACTTACTGGCAGCTGGATGCCAGAAAGTTACTGTAATTTGCAGAACTGAATAATTACCAAGAATTGAACGACGGTATCATTACAGTATTTTCATTTACAGTACTTCCATTTACAGGATACTGAGTTTGCATGCCTCTTTATTCCCTTTGAAACAATAGAAGCAATAAAAACACTGTATAGCCACCGTCTCATGTCTTATGGTGCAGCCTGTACAGGAACATAACCCTTCTTATCTTCATGGATCCATACTTAGCTTTTAGATGTTCAGATGGGAAAAGATAAAGTCATCAAACCATTTTTAAATTTCTTATTTTACCACTCTGTCACAAACTGTCTGTGACTCACAGCACTAGTGCAGGTCTGCTTGATTACGATCACGGCGTACGCTGGTGTCGCTTCAGCCGGGCGGAGCCGATTCACGCCGCAGGCTGACGTTATCAGTTCTACATGTTATCAGTCGTTTTTCACTACGTGACTAAATTGATGTTTCGGCGTGAGAGCGTGTGAAAGTGTCAACAGCGTGAGTCTCACGGTCAATCTGTGAGAGTTAGCAGCTCTGACTGGATGATGTTTTTATGCTCGGTCCTGATTTGCTGCTGAGTCTCTTTCACACTTTGCAGCTAATAAACAAAGTGAATAGAGCACAAATTAGAAAAGTGATTATTGGTATTTATCACTGATAATATTTAGTCAGCGTTCATCTCACTTTGATTTGTCCAGAAACTAAAGTGAAGTCCACGTGTCCTTCATGGTGGGACAGTGTCACACCTCAGTGCACTTCTTGAGTTTCATGTTTAAATATCAGGTTTACAGTTTAAGAGCTCGATGTGCAGCCGTCACATATAAGCAGGAGACAATCAGAGCGCGTCCAACAACGATTGTCAGCCAGCATCCCTCTCTCGCCTTCTTTGCAGCAGCAGAGTTGCTTTTTGCTGTAAAATGTTTTTCTGCCATTGGTCCATTTTTGCAGAAGAAGAGTCACATGACGCGTCAGAATTTAATGGGAACGAGCACAAAGCCTGATGAAGGTAACAAAGATGATCGCCGTGGTGAAACCCGTTATCTCTGACTGCAGTTTAAACCCTTTCACATGACACCTCTTCCTTTCAGCCTGCAGCTGAGAAAGCGTCTGTATTCCTCTGTTTATCTCTGTTTGTGCATATTAAATACGTTCCTGGGAACCTTTTGCAAGCACAGGTTTCTTGTTTATGCCTGTTGTCGCTAATTTGCATCATACTTGAATTTATATCTTTTCTATGAACGATCTCCACTTAATTTAACCTCATCTTGAAATCAAATGAAAACACAAATAATCTTTTTAATTTTCTTATTGTAAATAAATTCAGCCGTCAGTTTAAGGTTTCGTCGAGCTGAAGCCAAGAAAGCCTGGATGTGTCCAACCTGCTTCGTAGTACAGCCCTCTGAACACCTGATACACCTGGACACAACTGAACATCTGAGGCTAATGTTTAGCAGCACAAACAGTTTTAGCAGAAAAAGAAGAAGAACAGAACATATCGTGCACCAGCAGCTTCACCGCTTGGACTCCTACTAACACATGCTGTTTAAAGTCCTACCTGAGCTCCACAGCAGCAGCAGCACCAACAGGTGATCCATGTCCAGGTAGATGGTCTCTCTGGCCGTCCGCCTGCTCTCTGCTCTGATCATCATGTGCTGTCCTCAGTGTATATCTGCATACAGGAAGAGGTGGAGCTTTACTGGAACACAGCTCATTCAGCTGTCTTTAGTTTCACAGTCAAGAGTCCTCGTCTGAGTCTCTGACACAGGATCAGGGTTTTCTGATGCCCATGTTTCCAGTTTGACCGGTGGACCGGACAGTGGTCACACTGGAGTCCAGACTGAGCCCAGTTCTCCCTTTGCACTGTGTGCTTCACGTCAAACTGTCGACTTCGTGTCAGTTAAACTTCAACATGTTGCTGTAAAAGGTGGATTAAAGGAAATGTTGATGTTGTTTCCTGTTTTATTTTGAATTGTCTCTGCTGTCTGTCTTTATTTCCTGTCTGTGTCTTCCCTGTGATTACCTGATGTGTCTCACCTGTGTTTAATCACCCTGCCACGTTTGTGTGTGTACAGGTCTCTGTTTTTGTCTATGAAGATTCTCAGTCATCCAAGTCATAGTTATCCAACGAAGGTTAAAATCAAGGGCAACTGAACTTGGTTGAAGATACTGGAAGACGTTTTGTCCCTCATCCAAAGGACTTCTTCAGTTCTGACTGACTGGCAGGGAAACTCAGCTATTTAACCTCAGTGGGGTCGTTGGCCCGGGTCATCGATACCGCTGGTTCGTTAGTGTTCCTTGTTGCTGTGACGACAGTCGTTACAGTCGTTAAGACTACCTGTGGCCAAGACTGAACGACCATCGTTGGTATCTTCACCTTAGGCCAAGACTGAACGACCATCGTTGGCGTCTTCACCTGAAGCCAATAGGTTACGTTTGTTGAGTTTCCTGGGAAGTGATGAAAGGACAGCATTGTAAGTGGGGGATAACCAACGAAGGTTAAAATGAAGGGCAACTGGACTTGGTTGAAGATACTGGAAGACGTTTTGTCCCTCATCCAAAGGACTTCTTCAGTTCTGACTGACTGGCAGGGAAACTCAGCTATTTAACCTCAGTGGGGTCATTGGCCCGGGTCATCGATACCGCTGGTTTGTTAGTGTTCCTTGTTGCTGTGACGATAGTCGTTACAGTCGTTAAGACTACCTGTGGCCAAGACTGAACGACCATCGTTGGTATCTTCACCTGAGGCCAATAGGTTACGTTTGTTGAGTTTCCTGGGAAGTGATGAAAGGACAGCATTGTAAGTGGGGGATAACCAACGAAGGTTAAAATGAAGGGCAAGTGGACTTGGTTGAAGATACTGGAAGACGTTTTGTCCCTCATCCAAAGGACTTCTTCAGTTCTGACTGACTGGCAGGGAAACTCAGCTATTTAACCTCAGTGGGGTCGTTGGCCCGGGTCATCGATACCGCTGGTTCGTTAGTGTTCCTTGTTGCTGTGACGACAGTCGTTACAGTCGTTAAGACTACCTGTGGCCAAGACTGAACGACCATCGTTGGTATCTTCACCTTAGGCCAAGACTGAACGACCATCGTTGGCGTCTTCACCTGAAGCCAATAGGTTACGTTTGTTGAGTTTCCTGGGAAGTGATGAAAGGACAGCATTGTAAGTGGGGGATAACCAACGAAGGTTAAAATGAAGGGCAACTGGACTTGGTTGAAGATACTGGAAGACGTTTTGTCCCTCATCCAAAGGACTTCTTCAGTTCTGACTGACTGGCAGGGAAACTCAGCTATTTAACCTCAGTGGGGTCATTGGCCCGGGTCATCGATACCGCTGGTTTGTTAGTGTTCCTTGTTGCTGTGACGATAGTCGTTACAGTCGTTAAGACTACCTGTGGCCAAGACTGAACGACCATCGTTGGTATCTTCACCTGAGGCCAATAGGTTACGTTTGTTGAGTTTCCTGGGAAGTGATGAAAGGACAGCATTGTAAGTGGGGGATAACCAACGAAGGTTAAAATGAAGGGCAAGTGGACTTGGTTGAAGATACTGGAAGACGTTTTGTCCCTCATCCAAAGGACTTCTTCAGTTCTGACTGACTGGCAGGGAAACTCAGCTATTTAACCTCAGTGGGGTCGTTGGCCCGGGTCATCGATACCGCTGGTTCGTTAGTGTTCCTTGTTGCTGTGACGACAGTCGTTACAGTCGTTAAGACTACCTGTGGCCAAGACTGAACGACCATCGTTGGTATCTTCACCTTAGGCCAAGACTGAACGACCATCGTTGGCGTCTTCACCTGAAGCCAATAGGTTACGTTTGTTGAGTTTCCTGGGAAGTGATGAAAGGACAGCATTGTAAGTGGGGGATAACCAACGAAGGTTAAAATGAAGGGCAACTGGACTTGGTTGAAGATACTGGAAGACGTTTTGTCCCTCATCCAAAGGACTTCTTCAGTTCTGACTGACTGGCAGGGAAACTCAGCTATTTAACCTCAGTGGGGTCGTTGGCCCGGGTCATCGATACCGCTGGTTCGTTAGTGTTCCTTGTTGCTGTGACGACAGTCGTTACAGTCGTTAAGACTACCTGTGGCCAAGACTGAACGACCATCGTTGGTATCTTCACCTTAGGCCAATAGGTTACGTTTGTTGAGTTTCCTGGGAAGTGATGAAAGGACAGCATTGTAAGTGGGGGATAAGTGGTGGCGTAGACCCCCTCCCCTGTTCAATGACGGCTTCTCAACCCTGGTGTAGATGGCTTCCTTGACACCTCTTTCAAACCATCCATCTTCTCTGTCTAAAATGTGCACCTGGTGGTCCTCAAACAAGTGTCCTCTGTCCTTCAGATCTAAGTAGACTGCAGAGTCTTGACCTGAGGAGTTGGCCCTTCTGTGTTGAGCCATGCGTTTGTGTAGTGGTTGTTTAGTCTCCCCAATATACAGGTCTGTGCATTCCTCACTGCATTGGACCGCATACACTTGATTGCTTTTCTTGTGTTTGGGTGTGCTGTCTTTGGGGTGGACCAGCATCTGTCTTAGTGTGTTCTTGGGTTTAAAAAACACAGGGATGTTATGTTTGTTGAAAATCCTCCTGAGTTTCTCTGATACTCCAGACACGTATGGAATCACGACGGCTTCCAACGCATGGAAGGCTGTGACATCTCTGAGCAAGGATCAAAACATCACTATCCTATCTGCTGACAAAGGAAGATGCATGGTAGTACTTAACACAGCTGAATACCAGAACAAAGTCAACACACTACTAATGGACACAAACACTCAGCTATTTAACCTCAGTTGGGTAACTGAGGTTTAATAGCTGAGTTTCCCTGCCAGTCAGTCAGAACTGAAGAAGTCCTTTGAATGAGGGACGAAACGTCTTCCAGTATATTCAACCAAGTCCAGTTGCCCTTGATTTTAACCTTCGTTGGATGTCTCTGTTGTTGGTCCAGTTCTTGGTTGTCTCTCCGTTTGGAGACCCTGGGCCTGTTTTCTGGGGATTATTGCATCTGGATTCATCCGGACTTCATTCCTGCCGGCCTCTTCCTCTTAACATGTTTGTGTTTCGGACTCCGCTCCTGGTTTTCCTCTCGCCTGCCTGCCTCATCATCATTGGAAGTTTGTGTTCACCTTGTTTTGACTTAATAAATCATGTTACAGTGAGCTGAGAGTCTGAGCCTGGCTCCTATCCTTTTTACCTGCTGCCACGTTTGACACCACCTGACCTCTGCTCCACCAGGTTCCTCTCTGACGGCAGAACCCGGGGTTTCAAACTGGTTTAGAACTGGTTTATACTGGTTGGAAACTGGGTTTAATCTGGTTTTGAAATGGTGTTAAACTGGGTGCACATTTTTTATTTTGGTAAATAAAGTTTTGTCCTTCAGGGACGATGTCGACACTCTGTGGTCTGTAGTTAACCTCTCTGAACTGATGAACTGATTACTGACTTCTGGCCGGTGTTACCATGGCAACCAGAGCAGGCTGAGGCGTCGCTATCAGATTAAAGCGGTCAGCGTCTTCTTCTTCTTCTTCCTGCTAGATGTGTCTGATCCCACTTCCTGTGTGTTGCTATGGCGATCCAAACAGCACGTGAGCGTCTCAGTGTGCTTGTTTCTCCTTCCTGGTTCAGCTTCCTGTTATTTCTTAGTTCTGATGATTTAGTGAAGTTTTCACATTCGAGGAGGAAAACTGACTCTGAGGAAACGTTTGTTGTTTCCTCCTGTGGGAGCAGTGATGGAAGAAGTACTCACAGCTTTTACTGCAGTAAGAGTACTAATACCACAGTGTACAAATACTCTGCTGCAAGTAAAAGGACTCATTCTGCAGAATAAAATCTATTGTAGGATTCTGATTATTGCTGCGTTCATGTGTTCATCAGGTTCATGTTGCAGCTGGTAAAGGTGCAGCTCATTTTAATGACTTCATCTCCTGCTGGCTGCTTTAACCTGTAATAATACATCATCATTTTTTAGCTGCTGATATTTTGTATCTGTAAAGTAACTGGTAACTCCAGCGCTCAGATAAATGGACTGCAGTAGAAGCAGGAAGTAAAGTAGAATCAGCTGAAAGTGGACTTTAATCCAGAACTTGAACATAATGAGCAGCTGGTTGGTTTGAAATCTGCAGACGTTCATATAATGTCCATCCCTGTTAAAGCTGAAGGGAAATAAAAGTCCTGTCTAATAAAAGCTGGAAGAAAAACAATCTTCTGGACTAAATAGAAAACAGGAGGAAATCTCTGGATCTCTGGCTGGAAGAGACGTTTCTGTTTGTGCTGGAAACTCGCTGATTAAATCTGAGGGCGTATTAATCACAATCAGCTTTACTGACGTGTTCGCAGACGAGGAGTTTGACCTTTTGCTGCTGTCTTCCACAGAAATAGAAATACAGGGAAACGCTGAACTGTTCTGTTCAGACAGTACATATATATAAAAAGCAGCGTACAGAGACTAGAAGTCAGACTGTTCCAGTGGAAACAAGAAGACAAAGTGCAGAGTGCAAATCTGCTGCAGGAAACTCTGAGTGCTGACTTTGTGTACCTGCAGTAGGTGGATATGTACAGTACATGCATGTGTACAGTATATTCAGAAGCTTTTTCTCTGATTTCGCTGATGTTAAAGCTCAGTGTGGATTTAAACACTACAGATGAAATATATATAAAGCGTATTACTGTATAGTGTAGTATAATATTACTGTATAACTACTCTTTGTTTTTCTTATATATGTGTGATATTACTACATTACTGTGTTACCTGAGAAAGGTAAGCTTGTTTTCGACTCCAGCCTGTCCCTTATTAGCTGCTGCAGTGCAGGATGGATGAAGAATAGACCCGTTTCTCAACTTGTTCTTATTCTAAATCAAACAGTGAAGTAGAAGTCATGCATAATAAATCCCTGCAGTGTGGCTGGCCTTCTGAAGGCAGGACAGGATCATTTGTTTTATTGAACTTCCTCCGTTAGTACATTATTGTGTTTTGGTAGCACATCACAAGTGAGAAAAACACCATCAGAACATTTCATCCAGTTCCTCTGATTAGAAATGACTGAATATTGTTTGGGCTGTGTCTCTGTGGGTTCTGTGCTGTTGTCCTGTTGCTGTTTTCAGCCCAAAACAGCAGCAGCACTACAGAAGAGCCATCTAGTGACTGTTGTCAAAAAAGCACCAGAGTTTCGTCTCTTTGCTTCTTTTCTCTTTGATCTGCTGTTAAATTCTTATTTGCAGTGAATTTGAGTTGTGACGTGTGAAAAATGTAAGTCAGATTTTTTAAATTCTTCAGATCTCTCGTGGAAACATACCATTACTGATGTGGATGAATTCTTTTGGTGCTTTCACCTAATTTCAGAGGGACTGAAATAAAACAGTACTGTTTAATCACTTCCAACTACATATCAAGCTTTATGGGGATGTGTGCAAATAAAAAATAAGCATAACAACACAAGCAAAATGTTTACTATGTGTATAAAAGACACACAGAAATAAAACACATTACTGATAATATTTACATAATGTACAAATTGTCATGTTTTAACTTTTAAACAATATTTATATATAAAAACTAACTATGTATTAAAAAACACAGAAAAGTCCCACTATTTACATAATTTGTAAGTTATGAGCATAGCCCTGTGTCCGAGCTGGTTGAAACCCGGAGATGGAGAGCGATGGCTGGGTCTTTGTCCATCTTCAGCTCCAAGGCAGCGGAGCTGGCTGCTGAGTAGATGGGGGTGCAGGTTGCGGTTGGGGTCCTGGTCGTGACCTGGTGGCAGGCACAGGTCATGCTGCCCGTGTTTCACTGGGCCCTGGGCAGCTGGGAAACCTCTCAAAAAAACAATAACAAATTAGTATTTGCATTTTCAAATTCATTGAAAGAACGTTTACACATCCTCTCTGGTCTTCCTTTAGGTCCCCCTCACACACACATCACTTTACACCTAACAAGAATGTGGAGGCTTTGACAGATTTTCCTTCAGCTAATCTTCTCTATATCTATTCCAATTTATTATCTGTGCTGCCTGCCCTGTCCACCCCAAAGCAGGTAACACCTGAATGAGATGTGGGAATATTGTCTCTTCTATTTACACTCATTCAGTATATATATATTTAAGTATATACTGAACATAAATGGACAAAATGATATGAAAGACCACATCTGTACAAGTACTATGATAAAATAGTCAATGGCCAAAACATATTTACTCATCACTTCAAGAGATAATGTTATTCAGATTGTGAATGGAGGTGAAGATATATTACATTTGTTATCACAAGGATATCACATAGAACAGCCGACATATCTACAACATTATGATTTGTAAATGTATCCCAGTTTTACACAAGAAAATAACTTTTACACAAAGTAAACTAAAGGGGCACGCAATTTGTCAAAGTTCATGACAACTTACTGAAACACAAGCAGCACAGACGCAGCTTATTTGAGCCAAGATGGTCACAGTTAGCCAAGCACTAAGTGCACCATTGCCAACAATGTTTTATAAAATAAATACGCTTACCCGTCGACAAATGGATCTCTTATGTGTAATCCTCCTCATTGTAACAATCAAAACAGTCAGACCCCCGAAACTCGTCTCTCAACCTCGTCGCTGCTCTCCAAAATCCTCTTCTTTATACATTATACGTTTTTTCCATGTTTTTCTCGCAGACTTTTCCCCCCTTTCTCGTCAGCTCTGTATTTTCCCCACTGTGAGGTGATGGGTGGGTCCTTAGTGATTTTGAGAGCGTCTATTGGTTAGCTTCATACAAAATGCAGACAGACAGGCTAATCCACCAATTATGCAAGGTGAAAGGCCATCTTGTCTTTCCCCTAGCTCGTTGTGTGAGTCACGTACGATCTCGAGAGAATAAGGACTTTGAAGCTGAGAATCTCTCCATGAAGGCAATATCTGGACCTTTTCTGTGTGCTGTATGATCACGGAGATATTAATGGAATTAGTAAACACCGAGTTGACGCGCCTGTGCCTCGAGGAATGTGAGTATTAATATGACTGGGAGGGGTGGATTCATTTAGGCTAACATATTCTCCATCACCCAGCCAGGTTTCAGTAAGACAAAATAAATCAATATCATAATCTGATATTAGTTCATTTACTAGTACACCTTTAGAAGAGAGAGATCTGATGTTTAGAGTCCACATTTAACTCTCCTATTCGTTTGCACTATTGCTCTTGTGGTTTTAATTTTTATGAGGTTTTTATGCACAGCTCCTCTTCTGTTTACCTTTTTAAATATTTTTCGATGGTCGGGGGGCAGACACCGTCACTATAGGATTTTCACTAAGTCACTGCTGAATTAGAAGGGCAGAGAAGTGTGTTAGACTGCGACTCTGCCTCCTGGTCTCAACTCTGGGTTGTGATGGATTTGGTCCACTAATAAACTTGGCCAGATTCATCCATCTATCATCTGCCTATCTATCAGAATCAGAAGGAGCTTTATTGCCAAGTAGTGTTTTACACATACGAGGAATTTGCTGTGGTGATAAGATGCTACACGCAGAACATACAGTCAACATAAATAAATGTGGAAATATATAAATATGGAATGGAAGAACAACATTGCAGATATATACATGTGCATTATTCTGGGTCTGTGCCGTGCAGAAGTAACATAACGGAAGAGAATATTGTGTACATTTAAATATATAAACTGACAACATAAAAATATACAACAAGATCGACAATCAACAACAAATATGTGCGACGTGCCAGGTCTGAGCCCGACACAAGATGAAACGGTATTTACATGTGCAGAGACATTTGTATCGTTTGCAAGGGTGGAGTGTCAGTAGGGGACCCGGGCCTTGTTAATGAGGCTAGTTGCAGACGGGAAGAAGCTGTTTTTGTGGTGAGAGGTTTTGGTCCTGATGGACTGCAGCCTCCTGCCAGAGGGGAGAGTCTGAAACCTGCTCGCCTCAGAGTCCTCGAGAAGTACAGGTCACTGATGTCGCAAGAAAAGTGGGAATTAAATCCGCTGGAGTTGTTCCCCTGATGTTCATTAGCTCCTCCCTGGTGAAAGAGCTCCGGGAATCACAGCCGAAAACTGAATTAACACACAAAAACAAAACAAAACAAAACAAAGCGCACCGAACACTGAGGCAGCTATACTCAAGCCACCAAATACCCTTCACAAGTGTTCCTATTCTCTGGGTGCTTTTATCTCTTCACTGAGAAGTTGTGACTCAAAATCGGCTGTGCCTTCGATAACGATCAAACTCACAACCCCTGGGCTGTGAAGCGGAACACTATCTCACCGAGCAACAGGAACAGACAGTTGGGAGTTCAAAAATGTTCCACGTGGTCAGTGTTTGGGTCTGAACATTTAGAGTGTGAATGTTTTGGTAATAAATCCCTAATAAATATTAAAAGACAATGGCTTGTTTCATTTGTTATATTTGAACCGGTAAACATACAAGAGAGTGTAACTGAATTTATAGAGATGGGTCTTCAGTAGCTGATATTTTACTTTAGAACAAAAGTCACAAGTAAAACAACATATAATGTGCATATTTCTGTGTTAAATAAGAAAACATAGTAGATAATAAACTGGTTCTTTATAGCGGAGCAGCTAATTGCATTTTTGCAGGAAAATCTTTCACGAGTGGAAAGAACTACCAAAATTGGCACAAATACTCCGTGGGGACTGTTATTTTGATAAAACCTATTAGCCACGCAAAAATCAAGATATGGCTGCCATTTTCAGAGACAACGTTGTGTTGAATTGTCTAATATCAATGATGTTGCAATCAATCCATACATTTTTGACCACAGAAAAGCTAGATTTCTAACTTTGGAGAGGTTAAAAAACTTCCTTCTACCATATTTCTGCCACTAAAACAAAAAATCTGCTTACTTAGCTCTGAACAAGGCATGAGCAGCGGCGGCCAGGCCACATTGTCATCAGTGTAACGGCAATGAAACCTTAAGTGAGTCTTTTGAAATAAAGAGTTCAGTCCTGAGGTCTTTGAAAGTCTTTTATTCTTTGCAAAAGGTCAGACAAACGTACAGAGAGCAACCAGTCTGGGAGTAGGAACCAACTGAGATGAAGGCCTATCAAGGACGGTCAGATATAATGCAGCATAAAAAGGTAAAACCCCAGTAAAATATCACATTTCCATCACAGCGGACAAGACACGGGAGGATTGAAGATGACTTTATTTTGTCCAAACAAACAGATGTAATGCACTGACACCACACAATAATAGAACAAAGACAAGGTTTTTACGACGCTTCACGTTTATTTGAATTTAATATAGAACAGGACTCGGCCAACATTGTTCCAGAAGGACTTCCAGATCAGCCTGGGTCGGCGCGGCTTTGCTTCTGAATTGTGCCGGGTGTTTGGACCCCGATACTTAGTTTTAAAATGAAACTATATATTTGTGAGGACTTTTTAAAGAGTGACGTCTTCAATAGGAACCATTTACATTTAGCTGACGCTTTACAATTGCTATACATGTCAGAGGTCGCACGCCTCTGGAACAACGAGGGGTTAAGTGTTTTGCTCAGGGACACAATGGCGGATGGGTCACAGTGGGGGATTGAACCCGAGTCTCTCACACCAAAGGCATAGTCTTCCAATGGGCTTGGAGCTGAGAGCCACAGACAAGAAGTCTGAAAAGACTAACACACTGTTGGTTTTGCTCTTTTCTTGTTGAGAATAATAAAAATAGTGTCTAATGTAATCTAATAATTCCAGCTGTATTGTTTAAAGGGAACATCACTAGAAAAGAGTAAAATCCTGGACTGAGCTGATGGTGGGTTGTGAGGCAGCTGAGATGAGCTCCTTGGAGGTCCTACTCTGCTCCCTGAGCTCCTTCCTCTTCAGTCGGCCCTCCTTCAGCTGCAGAAACACCCGGCTATAATAATCCAGCTCGATGTCCTCCTGCCTGCCCGGCTTCTGCCCCCTGCTGGCCTGGAGAGACATGACAGCACACACATGTGAGTTAGTGCATCACTCCTCCTCTTCTTCAGGTCAGTAAACACAGAGCGAGTGCTTCATCTCAGGCCTCTAAACAACAGACGTGTGTCAGTACCTTACGGTAGAAACAAAGGGCAGCGATCACCAACAGCAGAGTCAGCGGCAGGACGACCACTTTGATGAGAAGACCTGTTGGATCTGATCAAACACATGGACAGACATCACATCACACACCATCAGTCCATCAGCTATTGGAAGTATTCTAGTTTCCACTTGTAGTCCATTTATAGTAGCTTCTCTTACCACTGCTATGCAGACGATACGCAACTCTGCCTATCCTTCCTGTCAGACAACCCCACCATCTCGGTGGGTTGTGTGAAGAGCAAAAGAGGTGGAACGCATCAGCCCAAATGCAATCTGTGAACCCATGGGCTATTGTCTGATGATGAATTGGCTTTTGTTTTTGTTCTGATTCTTCTTATTTCTTTCTTTCATCTTTTTCTGTTTTGGCAGCAAAAACTGCTGGATGAAAACTCATCAAAACTGGCACGTAGGTTACAAATTCCACCAACTACTCAGGCAAAAAACCTCATGGTGGTGCTACAACAATCAACTTTACATTTTTGCAATTATCTTGAAAACAGCTTTGTTTAGAGTCAACGTCTTTCATTATTTTCATCTCTGGATTCTCATGCATCTTTGCTCCAGTGGTCTGGTGACTTTTTATCACTTTTCTCTAAAATCTATTTTTGCGAACTCTTCCCAGATGGTCTTGCCAATCGACCTGAAACTCATCTACGGACGTCGCTGATCAAAAGTTCTTAAAAGAATTTTGATAAGTCAATCTGTTTTTTTTCATAAACTTTTACTTTTTTGTATTTACATAAAATTTTACATAAATGCCCGTAAATCAAAATTGGCTTAAGCTATTGTAACCAAACTTGACGTGTCTGCTCAGATGCTCGGCCCGAGCTTCTCTGAGCAGTCCTGGGATATTCTTCCTCTAGGTGGGGAGCTACACTTGCAAAAAGTTTATACCTCGTAATTCGCTGGATGGATTCGTACAAAATTTGGTCATTTGATTAATGATTGCGCAAAGTGGGCGTGGTTAATTACCAAAAATGTAAATTTCTAGACTTTTCTCGTTAATCTTCAAAAAAGAAAATCATCTGTATGTCCTAGAGAGCACATCCACTGATTTGTGACTAACGGTTGCCTCACTGCAACCTATGGTCGACTCAGAAGTCAGTCATTTCAGAATATGCTAATTCAATTTACATCTATATCTCCACAAGTCTTTCTTCAAACGCTACCAAACTCGACAGAGTCGAGATGGATGATAGAAAGTGTTTCAAAGGGTTTTCAGATCGGTCAGTTCAATTCAATTCAATTTTATTTATATAGCGCCAAATAACAACAACAGTTATCTCACAGCGCTTTTCATAAAAGAGCAGGTCTAGACCGTACTCTATGATGCTATTTACAGACGCCCAACAGTTCCCACCAAGAGCAGCACTAGGAGACAGAGGCAAGGAAAAACTTCCTTTTAAGACTTAGGGTGGGCGGCCATCTGCCTCGACCGGTTGGGGGTGAAGGAGAGAGAGAGAGAGAGAGAGAGAGAGAGAGAGAGAGGTGAGGGAGGCAGCCTACACAATATACACACAGAGGTACAGACAGTAAAGGTGATGTTTCTATAGACTAAATGAAAAATGGTCAAATGGTGAGTCTGCAGTGATATTTAGTATCTTGCTGTAACTTGTACAGTATGCACAAATTTTCTTTTTTTCTCAGTTTTGGCCACCAAAATAATTAACACACACACACAGAATGATGTGTGATTTTGTTCAGAATTTTCTCACTAACATCTTGTAGGCGTTTTAAGTTTAAACAGAAAAAAACTACCTGGTCTGGCACATGTGACGTCACTACCTCAACTTGTGAAAAGGAGTGTGTCAGTAAGTTACCTACTCTGGACATCTGAAGCTCCAGGGTTCAACTCCCCAAGTAATCGAAGCAGACTTGCTCACAATGGGGGTGTTCAGATCATAGTGGGTGTAAGATCTCTATTTTTGGATCCCGAGACACTTTCTTCTTATTTTTCTCTGCTAAAAAGATTATGCAGCTTAAACTTTAAATCTTGGAAACAAAAAATGTTGCAGATGGGTTGAACATTTCACCCAGTAGTCAGATACATATAATGACACTCTCTGGTGATGCTATAAAAATCAAGTTTTTTATTTATTTATCTCAAAGTCCAAATTCTTTCATCACTTTAATCTCTGAAGTCGTCTGTGTCTGTTCTTCTCCTCTGAAAATTTCATATGTTGCGTTTTTCGCGACTGTCTTGGATCCCAATCATTGCCGCTTGCGGCAATATTTAAAAATGTATCTGCATTTAAATCGTCAGGCGACAGACAATGGGTTCCCAGATTTGTCTGACAGAGACTTATCTCTTAATCTTCACTAATTCCACTTCATAATTACTTCGTAAACATTCGAACTCAATATGGTCCATCTGTCTACTCTGTAAAGAGATCTATTTACTGCCTAAAAATTTGTTTATCTGAATCGAGTCTCTAAGGACAGAGGGTGTCCTTTGTTGTACAGACCTGAATATCTGAATATTTTTCTGTCTATTCTATTTTTAATTTTGTGATTTCATTATTTGTTTTGTTTCGCACATCTGACATACCTTTTACAGCAGTGAACATCACGCTTCAGTTCACTTTGAAGGGAAAACAAACTACTGAAAACCTCAGCTGTGTGGGAGCACTTTAAATTCAGTGATTTTGGCATTTTGGCAGTTATGGGTTTAATAATTTTACAATTTTTTTCATTGCAGACAGAAAAGTTAAATAGCCTACATTTTAATGTTAATCGAAGTTAAAAGCAAAGTAAGCATGTATTGTTTTAGTAACGCTACAGGAAAGCGTTTATCCTGTGTCTCCCTGGGCCCCCCCCAGCTATACTACCTGGATTCTGCTCTGGACCTGTTCGGCTCAGCCTCTCACACTCTCATTCTGCTACGGATCCCCCCTGCCCTGCACAGCAGCCACCAACCTGGTTCTGCAGGCATCTAGCCTTCCACACTGCTTCGCTCTTCCCCGGCTCAATATCCCGTCCCTTCAACCCTGCAATATATATTCATCTATCTCCAGTTTCGTCCCTTTCTTCGTCCTGCACTTGGGTCTGCTAGCCTACCAATCTAACCTTAACAACGTTTTGGTAACCTACACCATGAGAATGAAGAAAGAGAGCACTTTCTCTCTCTCTCTCTCACACACACACACACACGTTATCTCTCCCGCATCTGATTCTCCCTCTCTCAAGTCATTGCCTGTGCCAGAACTTCTGCTCCGATCTATCCATCTATCAAAGAAATAGATCTAGCTATATGTATAATCTACACTGCTCAAAAAAATAAAGGGAACACTTAAACAACACTATGTAACTCCAAGTCAATCACACTGCAAGCAACACTGATTGACAATCAATTTCACATGCTGTTGTGCAAATGGAATAGACAACAGGTGGAAATTATAGGCAATTAGCAAGACACCCCCAATAAAGGAGTGGTTCTGCAGGTGGTGACCACAGACCACTTCTCAGTTCCTGTGCTTCCTGGCTGATGTTTTGGTCACTTTTGAATGCTGGCGGTGCTTTCACTCTAGTGGTAGCAGGAGACGGAGTCTACAACCCACACAAGTTGCTCAGGTAGTGCAGCTCATCCAGGATGGCACATCAATGCGAGCTGTGGCAAGAAGGTTTGTTATGTCTGTCAGCATAGTGTCCAGAGCATGGAGGCGCTACCAGGAGACAGGCCAGTACATCAGGAGACGTGTAGGAGGCCGTAGGAGGTCAACAACCCAGCAGCAGGACCGCTACCTCCGCCTTTGTGCAAGGAGGAGCAGGAGAAGCGCTGCCAGAGCCCTGCAAAATGACCTCCAGCAGGCCACAAATGTGCATGTGTCTGCTCAAACGGTCAGAAACAGACTACATGAGGGTGGTATGAGGGCCCGACGTCCACAGGTGGGGGTTGTGCTTCCAGCCCAACGCCGTGCAGGACGTTTGGCATTTGCCAGAGAACACCAAGATTGGCAAATTCGCCACTGGCGCCCTGTGCTCTTCACAGATGAAAGCAGATTCACACTGAGCACATGTGACAGACGTGTCTGGAGACGCCGTGGAGAACGTTCTGCTGCCTGCAACATCCTCCAGCATGACCGGTTTGGCGGTGGGTCAGTAATGGTGTGGGGTGGCCTTTGTTTGGGGGGCCGCACAGCCCTCCATGTGCTCGCCAGAGGTAGCCTGACTGCCATTAGGTACTGAGATGGAATCCTCAGACCCCTTGGGAGACCATATGCTGGTGCGGTTGGCCCTGGGTTCCTCCTAATGCAAGACAATGCTAAACCTCATGTGGCTGGAGTGTGTCAGCAGTTCCTGCAAGAGAAAGGCATTGAAGCCATTGCTATGAAATGGCCCACCCGTTCCCCAGACCTGAATCCAATTGAGCACATCTGGGACATCATGTCTCGCTCCATCCACCAACGCCACGTTGCACCACAGACTATCCAGGAGTTGGCGGATGCTTTAGTCCAGGTCTGGGAGGAGATCCCTCAGGAGACCACCTGCCACCTCATCAGGAGCATGCCCAGGCATTGTAGGGAGGTCATTCAGGCACGTGGAGGCCATACACACTACTGAGCCTCATTTTGACTTGTTTTAAGGACATTACATCAAAGTTGGATCGGCCTGTAGTGTGGACTCCGAATCCAGACCTCCATGGATTGATAAATTTGATTTCCATTGTCAGCACATTCAACTATGTAAAGAAAGGAGTATTTAATGAGATTATTTCATTCATTCAGATCTAGGATGTGTTATTTTAGTGTTCCCTTTATTTTTTTGAGCAGTGTATATATATATACACACACAGGTGCTGGTCATATAATTAGAATATCATCAAAAAGTTTATTTATTTCAGTAATTCCATTCAAAAAGTGAAACTTGTATAATGTATACATTCATTCCACACAGACTGATATATTTCAAGTGTTCATTCCTTTTTAATTTTGATGATTATAACTGACAACTAATGAAAACCCCAAAATCAGTATCTCAGAAAATTAGAATATTGTGAAAAGGTTCAATTTTGAAGACACCTGGTGCCACACACTCAGTCTAGCCCTGTAGGCTACACAATCATGGGGAAGACTCCTGACTTGACAGCTGTCCAAAAGACGACCATTGACACCTTGACAAGGAGGGCAAGACACAAAAGGTCATTGCTAAAGAGGCTGGCTGTTCACAGAGCTCTGTGTCCAAGCACATTAATAGAGAGGTGAAGGGAAGGAAAAGATGTGGTAGAAAAAAGTGTACAAGCAATAGGGATAACCGCACCCTGGAGAGAATTGTGAAACAAAACCCATTCAAAAATGTGGGGGAGATTCACAAAGAGTGGACTGCAGCTGGAGTCAGTGCTTCAAGAACCACCACGCACAGACGTATGCAAGACATGGGTTTCAGCTGTCGCATTCCTTGTGTCAAGCCACTCCTGAACAAGACACAGCGTCAGAAGCGTCTCGCCTGGGCTAAAGACAAAAGGACTGGACTGCTGCTGAGTGGTCCAAAGTTGAAAGTAAATTTTGCATTTCCTTTGGAAATCAAGGTCCCAGAGTTTGGAGGAAGAGTGTAAAGTTTCCACAGTCAGTGATGGTTTGGGGTGCCATGTCATCAGCTGGTGTTGGTCCACTGTGTTTTCTGAGGTCCAAGGTCAACGCAGCCGTCTACCAGGAAGTTTTAGAGCACTTCATGCTTCCTGCTGCTGACCAACTTTATGGAGATGCAGATTTCATTTTTCAACAGGACTTGGCACCTGCACACAGTGCCAAAGCTACCAGTACCTGGTTTAAGGACCATGGTATCCCTGTTCTTAATTGGCCAACTGGCCTGACCTTAACCCTATAGAAAATCTATGGGGTATTGTGAAGAGGAAGATGCGATACGCCAGACCAACAATGCAGAAGAGCTGAAGGCCACTATCAGAGCAACCTGGGCTCTCATAACACCTGAGCAGTGCCACAGACTGATGGACTCCATGCCACGCCGCATTGCTGCAGTAATTCAGGCAAAAGGAGCCCCAACTAAGTATTGAGTGCTGTACATGCTCATACTTTTCATGTTCATACTTTTCAGTTGGCCAACATTTCTATATATCCTTTTTTTGTATTGGTCTTAAGTAATATTCTAATTTTCTGAGATAATGAATTTGGGATTTTCATTAGTTGTCAGTTTTAATCATCACAATTAAATGAAATAAGCATTTGAAATATATCAGTCTGTGTGTAATGAATAAATATAATATCCAAGTTTCACTTTCTGAATGGAATTACTGAAATAAATCAACTTTTTGATGATATTCTAATTATATGACCAGCACCTGTATATAACCTATAACGGCCGTTGCTAGGCAACCAGGTGTTGCACGAATGTTAATCTTTAAATATTTATTGTAGATTACTACCCAAGCTCCAAAGCTCAAAACATGGTATTCAGGCCTGCCTTATGGCCTGCAGAAATAAAACTTGACTTTGGTGAGACTTTTACATGTGGGCTGACGTGGGTGTTTCCCTACCACACTAGTAAGCAGGTCCTCTGCATCTCTGAGTGGGAGTTAAACATGCCCAGGCATCGCTCACTGACTCTGTGACTACTGACTGTGACTACTCCATCAATAACTCTGCAACAGAGCTTCAGGGTGTCGGTGGCCTCAAAAACCGACCCCTGCCTTTCCCAACTGCAAAGCCCAGAGACAAAACGGCTTTGGCTAGTGCTAGCAACAAACAGTAGATCTCCTCGTAACACATACATAGCATTTAGAAAAAATGCTGCAGAGTGAAAAAAAAACCAAATAGCCTACACAACTGCTGCATTTAGCACAGAAGACAATGGAAACTGGTTCCGGGGGATACTAGTGATGAACACATCAGGCACAGCAGGGACATGCCACCAAAACTTACATGTCAGCTCAGTTTCCAGTGTGTTGAGCTCTCAGCGCCATGACAGCAGTCACAGTGTCACTCAGAAACACAACATGCTGGAAACTGTCAGCTGATCATGTTCAGTCAGTGCAACGTTTCAGCTGCTCTGCTTCAGCTTACCTGAGACAGTGAGCGACAGCCGACGGCTCTCAGAGGAGAAGTTATGAGAAAAAACCAAGAGGTGATAAACACAGCTGTAGCTTCCTTGGTGGCGGGCTCTGCAGCAGGAACAGGAAGTCGACAGAGTGATTGACAGCTGGCTGGGTGTAGTTGTGTGACGTGATGGAGGAGGCGAGCTGGAAGGAGCCTCCTGGGTACTGTGGCTGGATGGAGCAGCTGATGGTGAAGTTGGAGCCCCTGGACACCTGAAAGCCCTGCTGCTGGGCCTCGGAGACCCTGTCCATGGAGGAGGCCAGAGAGATGTTGGGCTGAAGCAGCAGGTCTGTAAACACACAGATGATGAAAGGTCACATTCACACTCCGTTCAACAAAATGGCACCTAAAGAAGGAAGTGATTTCACAGGTCTGACACAGGTAACAAACATGGAGCAGAGCGATGACAGACAAGGCCACCTCTGTCATGATTGATGATAGTGTCAGCAAAACACAGAAAAATGGAAAGCATGTACGAAATTACGAGCATGATGTTGTGGTGGCAGCCCGGCTGGCTGTTAGTGAGTGTTTATTTCTCCTTTCTCCATCTCTGCCTGTATTTCAACCCTGGTTCTCCACACAATCTCCGCTTGATCGTTGTTGCTGCTGACCTGGTGCCACCACACTCCTCCACCAACCCCCCGGTCAGTTCTCCCGTGCCTCCTCTCTTCCTCAGTCCCCGGTGCCCCCCAGCTCCCTCGTCTCAGCCCCCTCTGCCCTACTTGCTCCTCAGTCCCCCATGCCCGTGTTCCCCCGGCATCCACCTCTTCCTCACCGCCACTCCCCCAGCTCTTTTTCCCTTAAAAAAACCTTTTTTTAGTCGTTGTGTTGCATTTGGGTCTTCTCTGTCCAACAAACAACAGAATGATCAAGTCAACATGGACCCAGCACGTTCACCCTCACCCCCCCCACCAATCCCACGGACCTTGAGAACTTGTTTTTGGAAATCATGGACGATTTATTGTTTGTGTTTTGAGAATTGTCATGAGACGCTGGAGGCGATAGCCCGTTTTGAGAAGGCTCTAGACCGACAGTTTTGCCTTATGAAAGCTCCTGGTGTGGCAAGGGTGGTTTTGGAGGCAGACCTTCTCAAAGGAGCCCTGCTTACAGCTCTGAACTTCCCCAGTGCTCCTAATGCTGGCCTTAGCATGGGGCCTGCTGGTCCTCTACCATCGTCCATGCCTGTTTGTGCCACACCTTGCTCTGCTAGCCCCCAGCCCAGTTCCCCAGCCCGCTAGAGCTGCTAGTCCCTCCTAGTCCTGGGCCTGCTAGCGCCGCTAGTCCCCAGTCTGCCCCTCCTGATCCCCGGCCCGCTAGCACCGCTAGCCTCCAGACTGTCCCTCCTGATGGTCAGTCTGCCTCCTGGGCAGCAAAAAACCTTGACCACCACCATCTGTTTGAGTGGACTCGCCTGGCCATCTTCTCTGGGTTCCGTGGTGGTCATAGGAGGAGACGTGGCCATCATGGTTCCCACAAACATCAACACCCGCCACCTGCCCTTGGTGTAAAGTCTCCCATGACCCAGCCCAATTACACTGCAGATATCAAACTCCCGAGAGACCTTAGTACCTGATCTCACTGGGGTGGTCACTGTCCAAACTGGTCCTCAGTCGGAGGACCGACCGACCGACATCAACTCCGTTGATGGTCCAGCCGATCCCTGCTCCTCGTGTCCTGTCGGAAGACTGACCAACACCAGCCCCATTGGTGGCCCGGCCGACCCCTTCTCCTCGTGCCCCATCAGTGGTCGGGCAGACTCCCGTGCCCGCCGTCCTCTGTCGGAGGACCGATCGACACCAGCCCTGTCGGTGGTCCGGCGAACTCCTGCTCCTCATGCCCAGTTGGTGTAGGCCTTTCCTGGTGAATGCAGCAAGCCGAGGTCCAATAATATAAGGTCAAATATAATAATTCCACTGTGCTAATGTCCATGTTCAGTAACAACCTGCTTTGATGATTGTATAACTGTGACTCCTCGCTATACTACATCCTAACCTATTCTCTATTGGTGTTTTAATTGTGAGCCGATGCAGCCGCAGCCAACATGGGCACTGCCACGTAAGATATGAGATGAAAGAAAAGATATAAACAATCCCACTTTAGGACGTCATTGTCCTGGAGAACTTCACAGTTTAGTCCAATGGAAACCACTGGCTGACACTGAGGCAGAGGAGAGAATACACTGGAAACTTTACTGTCATACATTATATCATAGATCAGGGGTCTCAAACTCAAATCATCCAGGGGCCACTTTGGTACTGTGTTCTCATAGGAGGGCCACAGCAGCAGTACTCCAAGAAAGAGCAATATTCTCAAAATGTACTTATTTTATTACCATAACCAAAATATTTTGAACATTTTCATGTGTTTTTCTGAAATACATTGTGAATTAAAGCTGTCTGATAATTGTACTGAATTCAAAAAGTACAAAACATACGTTGCCTTGACGGAGGTTGCAGTTGGAACCCTGAGTAGCTACAGCTTCAATATGGGCATCAGTTAGTAAGTCTGGACCTGTACTTTTCAGTTCATAGTTGAGAAAACAATCTTACACTTTGGACAGTTCTGGGAAGGATGGAGATACAGTAAGTCTCAGAAATTGTCCAATATGATCTGCTTTTTCCTGTGCCTCCCTGAATGTGGTTTTTAGTTCATTGTTACACTGCAAGTCAATAAGTACCATTTGCAACAGACAACGATGCGATGGACTGGCAACCTGTCCAGGGTGTACCCCGCCTTTCACCCGATGTCAGCTGGGATTGGCTCCAGCCCCCTGTGACCCTGTACACAGGATAAGTGGTTGACGATGGATGGATGGATGGATGTTACACTACAAGTGAGTAATGCAGTTTCAGCACTCTTCTTGGCTTTATGAAAAAGATTTGGCAGAGATATAAATCCTCTCTGTAGCTGCGTGGCTGTTGTCCTTTCATCTCCCTGGTACTTCTTGTTGCTCTCCGTGTTTAGTCCATAAATGACATTTGATATTATATTTCTTTAAAATGGTAACTTTTTCGTTGCATATCAGGCAGGTAATTTTTACTGTTAAACTCCAAAAAATATCCTAAGCTACTGCTTTGTCCATCTTTCTTGAAACAACCTTTGCTTATCATCCACCTTACGTTTCAATTTGAACAGCAACATCTTTCTTCTTCACCCAATAGTGGGCATTTGAGGCCACCTTACCTTTCACCTTTGCCATGACAAACAAATTGGTAGCTGATTTGACATGAAACAACTATAAATATAATTTAAAAATAATAATTTGGCTGGCCAGATTTTTTTTCCCCAATCACCCCGCGGGACAGACCGAGGGGTACAGAGTACCGTATGTGGCCTGCGGGCCTGGAGTTTGAGACCCCTGTCATAGATGGTGTCACTGATGGGCTTACCTGAGCAGGTAACAATCAGGATGAAGGAAGAGGAAGTTGATGATACACACTCCCTCAGAGCAGATCCAGACTGAACACAGTCAGAGCTGATCCACCACACAGGTCTGTCTGAGGACTCCTTTCTCTGTCCTACAGAAACAGCAGAGCCACAGTCCAGCTCTCTACAGACACCAGCTGCTGTCTTCAGGGTCCAGACAGAGACACTCCCTGGTCTCCAGTCTCCCTCATGTTTCACCTCCAGTGTTCCTGCACAGCGACTGGCTTCTCTGGCCAACCTGACATCATCAGGCTCTGAACAGAAACCAGAGAGTCATCAGTAAAACAATAAAGTGAGTTTCATCAGAACAGAAATGAAGCAAATCAAAGCTGCAGCTCCTCTTCTACCTGAGCAGGTGAGTCCAACAGCTTTTCCAGGTGAGCAGGTGTTTCTAGCTGAGCCTGAGCTTCTACAGTCCAGGAGAGCAGACTCATGGCCTCCACACTGGAACTCTTTGGTCCACATCGGAGCCTCCACTTCTCCATAGAGCGCCCCCTGGAGGACTGAAGGAGCCCCACAGCCGAGCTCCCTACAGACCACCTCTGCATCCTGCTGGTCAAAGTCAGCTTCACACACTGAGGACCACCACTGGTTAGACTGGTTAGACTGGTTAGACTTCACCTCCAGTCTGCCTGAGCACAGACTAGTCCCGTCCAGCAGCCTGACAGAGTCTGGAGGGATAATAGAAGATGAAATAGAGATAAAGACAGCAGACACAAAAGAAAAACATGTCATGAAACAACAATTCAGTGATTCAAGGTGGACTCAGCACAACTCCAACATCAGTTCATCATTAACAACAGAACACATCTTTCTACCAGCACAGACTGCAGCAAGTTCACCAGCACATTTCCATTTAATACTCTGTCACACTTGTTCTCCACGTCTGAACACTTTCAACATGTTTCCAAACAACAGCACAACTTGGGGCGGCTGTGGCTCAGGAGGTAGAGCGGGTTGGTTTTTAATTGAAAGGTTGGCGGTTCAATCCCTGTCTCCCCCTGGTTGCGTGTCGAAGTGTCCTTGGGCAAGATACTACTGAATACTGAACCCCGAATTGCCCCTGGCGGCTATTCCGCCAGTGTATGAGTGAGTGTGAATGTTAGTTTCCGTTTGAGCACTTAGGCTCAGTGTATGAATGTGTGTGACTGGTGAATGCAGATGTAGTGTAAAAGCGCTTTGAGTGGTCGAAAAGACTAGAAAGGCGCTATACAAGTACGGAGCATTTATAACGTCATCATCTGCAGATTTCTCTGCTCTGTTCCTTCTGCTCAGCTACTCCACAATCTTTGCTTTGCCCCACACAAACAAGTTCAACACTTTTCATTCTGTCTTAATGTTCTAAGAAGAACCCAGAAGAAAAAGCTGCTTAGAAAATGCTCAAACAACTCTAACAGGTTGTTAGAGTTGGCCCGGCCGACCCCTTCTCCTCATGCCCCGTTGGTGGTCCGACCGGTATCTGTTCCGCCTGTGGTCCAGCCTACCCCTGCTCCTCGTGCCCCGTCAGACGACCGACCGACATCAGCCTTGTTGGTGGTCCGGCCGACCCCTGCTCCTTGTGCCCAGTTGGTGGATCGATCGGTTTCAACTACACCAGCGATCCAACCGAGTCCTGCTCCTCGTGCCCTGTTGGAGGACCGATTAACATCCACCCCGTCGGTGGTCCGGCGGACTCCTGCTCCTCGTGCCCAGTCGGTGTAGGCCTTTCCCGGTGAATGCAGCAAGCCGAGGTCTTTGAATAATTCCACTGTGTTAATGTCCATGTTCAGTAACAACCTGCTTTGATGATTGTATAACTGTGACTCCTCGCTATACTACATCCTAACCTATTCTCTATTGGTGTTTTAATTGTGAGCCGATGCAGCCGCAGCCAACATGGGCACTGCCACGTAAGATATGAGATGAAAGAAAAGATATAAACAATCCCACTTTAGGACGTCATTGTCCTGGAGAACTTCACAGTTTAGTCCAATGGAAACCACTGGCTGACACTGAGGCAGAGGAGAGAATACACTGGAAACTTTACTGTCATACATTATATCATAGATCAGGGGTCTCAAACTCAAATCATCCAGGGGCCACTTTGGTACTGTGTTCTCATAGGAGGGCCACAGCAGCAGTACTCCAAGAAAGAGCAATATTCTCAAAATGTACTTATTTTATTACCATAACCAAAATATTTTGAACATTTTCATGTGTTTTTCTGAAATACATTGTGAATTAAAGCTGTCTGATAATTGTACTGAATTCAAAAAGTACAAAACATACGTTGCCTTGACGGAGGTTGCAGTTGGAACCCTGAGTAGCTACAGCTTCAATATGGGCATCAGTTAGTAAGTCTGGACCTGTACTTTTCAGTTCATAGTTGAGAAAACAATCTTACACTTTGGACAGTTCTGGGAAGGATGGAGATACAGTAAGTCTCAGAAATTGTCCAATATGATCTGCTTTTTCCTGTGCCTCCCTGAATGTGGTTTTTAGTTCATTGTTACACTGCAAGTCAATAAGTACCATTTGCAACAGACAACGATGCGATGGACTGGCAACCTGTCCAGGGTGTACCCCGCCTTTCACCCGATGTCAGCTGGGATTGGCTCCAGCCCCCTGTGACCCTGTACACAGGATAAGTGGTTGACGATGGATGGATGGATGGATGTTACACTACAAGTGAGTAATGCAGTTTCAGCACTCTTCTTGGCTTTATGAAAAAGATTTGGCAGAGATATAAATCCTCTCTGTAGCTGCGTGGCTGTTGTCCTTTCATCTCCCTGGTACTTCTTGTTGCTCTCCGTGTTTAGTCCATAAATGACATTTGATATTATATTTCTTTAAAATGGTAACTTTTTCGTTGCATATCAGGCAGGTAATTTTTACTGTTAAACTCCAAAAAAATATCCTAAGCTACTGCTTTGTCCATCTTTCTTGAAACAACCTTTGCTTATCATCCACCTTACGTTTCAATTTGAACAGCAACATCTTTCTTCTTCACCCAATAGTGGGCATTTGAGGCCACCTTACCTTTCACCTTTGCCATGACAAACAAATTGGTAGCTGATTTGACATGAAACAACTATAAATATAATTTAAAAATAATAATTTGGCTGGCCAGATTTTTTTCCCCAATCACCCCGCGGGACAGACCGAGGGGTACAGAGTACCGTATGTGGCCTGCTGGCCTGGAGTTTGAGACCCCTGTCATAGATGGTGTCACTGATGGGCTTACCTGAGCAGGTAACAATCAGGATGAAGGAAGAGGAAGTTGATGATACACACTCCCTCAGAGCAGATCCAGACTGAACACAGTCAGAGCTGATCCACCACACAGGTCTGTCTGAGGACTCCTTTCTCTGTCCTACAGAAACAGCAGAGCCACAGTCCAGCTCTCTACAGACACCAGCTGCTGTCTTCAGGGTCCAGACAGAGACACTCCCTGGTCTCCAGTCTCCCTCATGTTTCACCTCCAGTGTTCCTGCACAGCGACTGGCTTCTCTGGCCAACCTGACATCATCAGGCTCTGAACAGAAACCAGAGAGTCATCAGTAAAACAATAAAGTGAGTTTCATCAGAACAGAAATGAACAAATCAAAGCTGCAGCTCCTCTTCTACCTGAGCAGGTGAGTCCAACAGCTTTTCCAGGTGAGCAGGTGTTTCTAGCTGAGCCTGAGCTTCTACAGTCCAGGAGAGCAGACTCATGGCCTCCACACTGGAACTCTTTGGTCCACATCGGAGCCTCCACTTCTCCATAGAGCGCCCCCTGGAGGACTGAAGGAGCCCCACAGCCAAGCTCCCTACAGACCACCTCTGCATCCTGCTGGTCAAAGTCAGCTTCACACACTGAGGACCACCTCTGGTTAGACTTCACCTCCAGTCTGCCTGAGCACAGACTAGTCCCGTCCAGCAGCCTGACAGAGTCTGGAGGGATAATAGAAGATGAAATAGAGATAAAGACAGCAGACACAAAAGAAAAACATGTCATGAAACAACAATTCAGTGATTCAAGGTGGACTCAGCACAACTCCAACATCAGTTCATCATTAACAACAGAACACATCTTTCTACCAGCACATTTCACCATTTAATACTCTGTCACACTTGTTCTCCACGTCTGAACACTTTCAACATGTTTCCAAACAACAGCACAACATCATCATCTGCAGATTTCTCTGCTCTGTTCCTTTGCTCAGCTACTCCACAATCTTTGCTCTCCACACAAACAAGTTCAACACTTTTCATTCTGTCTTAATGTTCTAAGAAGATCTGGAACCCAGAAGAAAAAGCTGCTTAAAAAATGCTCCAACAACTCTAACAGGGATAGGGGCTGGACTCTCTCCTTTGAAGGACTGCCAGGGTGGAGGACGCCACGTGGGTGT
>NW_024040041.1:37350525-37367525 GCF_014851395.1 Micropterus salmoides | reverse complement strand
GCAATAAAAATTCTATTCACTTGCAGTGGGTAACTGATTAACTAATAAAAGTAAGTGGGTAACTGGGTTTAGAATAAATCAATGCATTCAAAAGGAGCCCATTGTACTGTATGGGCAATTAACACAAGCTCACAGGCTGATGTGGTTTAACTGACACCAAACTGAAAACCAGTGTTTCGCTGATCTCTTGTGGTGAGAAGTTCCACGTTTGTCACACTTCTGTCCACAGGATGCTCTGACGCACCTGTAAACCACATCCGACAGCAATGCGAATGTGTACCAGCCAACTTCTACATCCCAAGGTAAGCAATTAAACCACTACACTCTCAGCAAAAAAAATTTTCAGCAGGTGTTATGTTACTCTATAACTGACTCCCCTTTCAAATTTCGGGTCAACTAAATGTCCTGCATTTGGTCCACAGCACGGTACACCTTTTAGGATTACGTTTTTAAATACTGGTGTCGTTTTACCCGAGTAATGTCTGTTTTATTATATATTATTATTTTCCATTATGTAGTTACAAATATTTATATGTACTTAAGTCCCCCTGAAAATGAGATCTCAATTGCAAAAGAATCGATAACTACTAGGGCTGGACAATAATAATAAATGTTACTTGAATCTTACATGAATTAGGACTTAATTATTTTACTAAGATGTTTATTTTGTTGAGGAAGAAGGACTGAAAAAAGCTTTTACTTAATTTTTCTCAACCATATTTGCTGACAAAGATTTTATTATAATTGTTTTGAATGTTCTTCCTGTGATCCATGTTTGGCTTCAAGTGTTGACCATAAAGAAGAGTTTAAACCACAATTAACCATCAGGTTTCTTCAACTTTCCCTCAAGAACAAAAATCAGCCTTTAAACTCGAAAGAAATAACGATTTTATACTTACTGTGATAATTATCAATATTGAAAGTTATGAAACTTTTTATTGTGATTGTGTCATTTTTGGCCATATCGTCCAGCCCTAATTACTACTAACAAAGTTCACTGTTATTTATAGTGAAATAAATTTCCAGCTGTACACACACATAACACAAAATTATATGCAGACAAAAAGTTGTGAGGGAACATTGATAGTAATGAGACTGTTTAGGCCGTTTAGGAAGACAGTTCTGAGTCAGATGACAGCAAGTTTCCAGTCCTGTGAAAGCGTCCTGAAGCAGCAAACTGAAACCCTACTTTCTTTGGCTATATGAGTGCTGTGAATGTGATTCCACCTTTATTTGTACAGCACCTTTCTCAAACGAATGTTTATAAAGTGCATGACATGTAATAAATCCAGAAGCACCAGAGAAGTAACTTTCAATAAGTTAAACTTAAATAACTTTAAAAGGACACCTTCAACATCAGGTGAAAAACTTTCTGTCTTACCTTTGAGTCCGTGTTCTGCAGGCCGATAGCAAGACCCTCAAAAACTGAGTGGAGCGAGAGGGAGAGGAAGAGCATGAAGGAACGAAATGGGGAGTGAGCCTGAAAGTCAACATGGACGTGGTGGCCGCTGCTCTCCAGATCAGGGCTTATTCCATGGCCATGCCCGTGTCCATTTCTGTTGTCCGGCATAAGGGGAGCCCTCTCCTCCTGAGCCACTCCCATCTCCCGACAGTTCAGGACAATCCTCTCCAGTATGAGGACCGTGAAGAAACCGGCTGCCATGATGAACTCTGGAAGTGGGAAACTGGTCTGTTTGAGACAGACATAGAGATCAATCGGTTTGCAGGCTCATTCCGATGAAGTCAAGATTCAGGGAACAGAGAAGGTAAACAGCACAGTTCTGTCTTTAACGGCCAACAGTCATCAAGGACAAGATATCTAGAAGTGCTTTGTCAAAAGCAACTGGAATCAATCGATCACTTGTTCTCACTTTATTCTAGCATTTAAGTATTTAAGACCTTTTCATTCTATCCCTTTATTGAATAATAAATGCAGCTGAACATTATCTTAGTCTTTAAGAGAATAAAACAGCAAAAGCAGATGCCGCTGACTTAGTCCTAAAGTATGCTTAATATACATGGACAGATGTAATCCCTACATTGTGTGTATGATTTAGTAAATTAACCGATTAATTGATTGACAGAAAATTAATCAACAATTTAGACATTTTATTAATCATTTAAAGTAAATTATAAAGTAAAAATACCAAACACTCTCTGGTTCCAGCTTCTCAAATGTGAGGATTTGCTGCTTTTTCTGTTTTATATCATTGTAAATTGAACATTATGAAGTTTTGGACTGCTGGTTGGACAAAACAAATAAACTAAAGAGGTCAATTTTGGCTCTGAGAAGTTGAGATTTGCATTTTTCACAACATTCTGACATTTTTCAGACTAAATGATTAATAGATTTATCAAAAATAATATTGACAGATACATGTGCGCTAAAAATAATTGTTAGTTAAAGTCCAAGTGTGTATATAATGTATATAGTATATGTAAGATTTTATTCAGAACCTGCCATACCTCCACCTTCCGGGAATTCAGCTCAGCGGTGATGTCTGACAGATAATCTGGAATGATATCGAGGAGACATGCTGCCAGGAAAACCCCGCCGGCGAAACAGCTGATCAGACTCAGAACTGTGCGGTGGGTTTCTGAAAATGTAACGATTAAACATCTCATGTCTCAATATACACAACATACACACAATAGTAAAATGAATGCAGACAAAATGGCATAAACTACTGAGTAAACAAAGCACATTTTCCAATTTTTGCCTCAATTATGTGTTATGTGTCTGATTTTGTGCATTTCTAGGTATTCAGTATCTCACAAAACTGAGTAAACCTCTCACATTTTTGTAAATATTTGATTAAATCTTTTCATGTGACAACACTGAAGAGATTACACTTTGCAAACAATATAAAGTAGTGAGTGTACAGCTAGTTTAACAGTGTAAATTTGTTGTCCCCTCAAAATAACACATCACACAGCCATTAATGTCTAAACTGCTGGCAACAAAATTGAGTACACCTGGGGTATAACTGTGGGATTAATGGTACATCTCAGACATGGCACTTCAACATAAATCACTGTCAATCCTTCAAAAGTTAGAATAATTTTTGGAAAATCATGTGACACATCAAGGAAAGCACAGAACAGAAGTCAATATGACTCAGCAGAGCACACATGCAGAGATTTAATATGTAATAGAGAGAAATTATACTTTCACTTCCATATAAGAAAGCCAGAGTTCATCATAATTAAATGAGACCATGTGCTAAGAGGCTTCAGGCTTCATCCCTATCAGGTGACTCCAGCCCAGAGCTGTTGTAGTAATGATAGTGATAAACTATCACTTTAACCATACAGGTTGACATAAATGAGTAACAACGTAATGGTGCAATAATTAGCAAACACTGGCAGACCATTACAAACTATATGGAAATGTTTTAAGAAAATGAAACATTTTTTACATTTCCGGGAAAGGATCTGCTTTTGCTCATAATGGTGGTTGTTTGACTTGACTTGATCAATGGGTGAAAGACAGCTCTATTATTAACCACGTTACCACAACTCTGTTATCACTTAATTTATGGTTTCTATGCTGCAGTTGATAAAATCAATAGCTGTTAATCAACATTAGGCTATCTACAGCTAAAGCATGTGATTCAGTTGGCCGGTGAAAAGACCTTGTAGCTTCCGCTGATCTAAGGCGCGACCACGAAACTTCATTAAAACGTCTGGCCATTTAACGTTTGCTTGTTGATTTGCAAAATGTAACACAGCGTAAGATAGAAATGAAGACTGCAAATGAATCAGTAACTTCCCTTTTTTGGTTCGGCATCAAAGTAATGCCGCCACAAGTAATCCAAAATCAAAGTAAAACGTATAAATTGTTCGCCATAATCCACACTGTGTAACGTTATCTGATTGGAGGCAACTTTATGCCACTGTGAGGAAGATGAATACAACACAGGATATCTTAATGAACAATACCAATCTTAACAGTTGCTTATATTAACTGCTTATGAAATATTAACGTTTACCAACCTGTGCCGTTTGTATCTCTGAACCATCTCACTTTAGCAGGGATAAATCCAAAAAGAAGTGTTAAAAGCAGTAAACCGATCAGAGCGCCTATTTTCACCTGCAGCAAGTAGTCCATTTTGTAGCATAAACTGTCAGTTCAATTGTGAGGTTCGCTTCCTAAATGTGCAATCATATGATTAGCTGTGAACCAAGCCGAAGGTTGTTGCTTGCTAACCGATACCAAGATAAGCGTTTCACTGAGACAAGCAGCCACCGTCATGTTGTTATTTAGAAAGTGGTGCTGCTGTTCAGTCTACGGTGGCCGCGAAGGGTCAGAAATGGCTTCTCGAAATAACTGAACAGGGCGCCCTAAATTCTGCTACCTAGCCTAATTATAACAGCAACGCCTAGCATTTGTTTGCCTATGTTGTAGAAAGTGTAATTAACAGATAGTATTGACTGTTTAGAATAATGTATTTTCTTTAACAGAGCTTAAACAATATTAGTGGTGGAAGAACTACTCATATATCTTACTCAAATTAAGTACCAAAACAAAAAATATCTTTTGGGCTTTACTGTAATTATGTTTATCCAGTGGTGGACGAAGTACACAAATCCTGTACTTGAGTAAAAGTTCAGATACCATTGCTAAATATTGCTCCTCGAAAAAAGTAGAAGTCTTCAATTTAAATTACTTCATGAGTCAAAATACTATTAGTATGTTTATGTATGTAATTGTTGAGCTGGAGCTCCTTTAACTGTTTATCAGAGTGCAGCTAATGATTATTTACATTATGGATTAATCTGCCAATTATTTTCCCCACTAATCAATTTTTGAAATTCTGAAAACAGTGAGAAATGCCATCACAGTTACCCAGAGTCCAAAGTGACACCTTCACAAAGCTTGCTTTGTCTAACTAACACTTCAAAGCTCAAAATTACAAATAAGTTAAAATATTTGTGAAGGTGGAACTATGAAATTTTTTACATGAAAAATGTCTTAACCTTGAAAGTTGGTGACCGTTAATTTCAATGTCAGTCTAATAATTGTGTCAGCTGTATTAGTGAAATGTTGGGTGGCTTTATTTATAACAAACATTTATACTTTTAAATTCTTCATATGTTTTGTGTAAAAATTACTTTGTGAAGTAACTAGTAACTAAAGCTGTCAGATAGCCTAAATGTAGTGAAGTAAAAAGTACAATATCTCCCTTACGAGATGTAGTAGAAGTAGAAAGTGGCATGAATAGAAAATACTAGTATATTTAGTTACTGTCCACCACTGATTTTACCTACATTTTTTAACCCTTGTGAGAAGTTTAAAGGTTTGTCTTTGGAGAACTTTAAACTACAATATTTCCCTCTCAAAATGTAGTGGATTAAAAGCAGAATGTAGTATGAAATAAAAATACTCAAGTACAGTACAAGTACCTAAAAAATAAAGTACAAAATAGGCTACTTAGAAAATCAGCAGCTATATGTAATTTATTGACTAAATATACTTTAACTATTTTCACTACTGATAAAAAATCTCAGAAATATCCCTGTAATATTCCAGCAAGAACAAGTGTTGCTTAAATGTAAGCAGTCACAATGTATAAAAGGGTGTGTCTCAAGGGCGTCACTTTGTGTTGAAAAGTGGTGGGGACATAAGGGCTCAGATTAGGAGTATGATGATAAACGAGACCTGACAATGCTCAAAAACAAGATGAGAAGATTTTTTAAAACTATTTTAAAGAAATCAGAAATGCTGAGTATGGGTTTGGGGGTCCTGCCTCAGAAGATTTTGTGCATTAAACACTTAATTTCCTGCAATATGGAGACAATTTCTGCTCCAATTTCGGAAATGTCTTCATTTATAAAAAAAAAAGAAGCAATAAATTCAGCTGGCAGATGACAATTCATGAATAGAAAAATATAACATAATATAATGCAGTAATCAGCAGCCTGTGACTTTTTTTTGGACAATGCACATTTGTTTCTTCAATATTTAAATGGCTTTGCATGTTTTCTAATTGTGCAAATAAACCTTTGCCAAAGTATTTTCATTTATTAGTTAACATTTCTTGGTGCTAGGTATTTTTAGGAACAAATGCTTTCAAAAAGTGATGGGGACAAAATTAGCCATTTCAAAATGTCCCCAGTGTAAATGACACCTATGGTGTGACTATAAACTGTTTCCTAATTTTTTAGCTAATTGTGAACGAATCTACACTCACATCCACTTTATTGGGGTGACAGCAGAAAGACGAGTTTTTCATGCACAGTTTTAATCTTATGTCCAGTATTTTAGCAATTCCTGAAGCTCCACAGACATACACCAACATGGTCCCTATTTCAGTTATACATAGGTAAAACAGCAAGATGGGAACCAGATGAATCTGTGAACTCATGTTTTCTTTTCTCTGGCAGATGCATTTACAAATTGACATTTAATCTTGCATTAATAAGACAGCGTCATTGTACAGACTGTAATTGAGTATATCCCTTTTAATTTGTCCGCTGGTAACGTTTTAAATTTGACTATTTATTGTTTTTAAAAGATGACCAGCAGGTGGTGGTGGTACCCTGTCTCCAAATTCCACGAGCCCGTTTTCGAGGGCGGTTGATGACGGCATTTTCATGCGCCGGATATGTTGACTCCCTGTAGAAATCTCAAATGCTGATGTGTTACAAGAAACTACACCGAAAGCAGACTTCTGAGTTTATTTTTTGATGCACTAATATAATAACGGAGAGAAGCGGCGGTGGGTCACAGGTCGATGTCAAAGAAGACGCAGTGGAAGAGATCAACGGCACCGCGTCTGAGAGCCAATGGCGGTGAGGGAATCAGACACATGCAGCTGCAACAGTGACAGACTGAGACAGGAACAACTGACTTAATCACTTCTGCAATAAGCAAGTCACTGTAGCTGATACTGTTGTGCGAAGTGACTCAGCTACAGTGAGACCACAGTTACAATAAGTCAAAAGAATAATCAAACGCAGGTTTAGTCACTTTCTGACATCAGTTGTAAATCTATTCAAATGTGGTGTGATTTAAGTTAGCCTTCCATGGCCTCTTATTGAAATTCCGAATTGAGTTTTGTTTTATAATAACTTAATCAAACATTACTCATTGTAAGTTATATAACACCATTTTGCAAGGGGGTACAAACGCAATACAACAAAAGAAACACAGCACAGAGCAAAAACAGCATAATAACTATACAAAAAGTTGTAAATAAAGCAGTGCAGTTTAATATACAGTTTTCTTTATGTATGTGGAGTAAAAAAAAGAAGAAAGGTCTACCCAAACCATTACCCTAAGAAAGGCATGTGTGATAAGCCTGTTTTGCACCTGCATTTAGTCTAAATGCATTGATTGGTTGAAAAACAGCCTGATGTTGCTGAAACAGCTCTCTGTGTTTTGTCCGACAGCCCAAAGGGAAAATTGGCACAAAGGGAAAGAAGCAGATCTATGAGGAGAACGAGGCGACGCTGAAGTTCTACACAAGAGTCATCCTAGGAGCTAATGTAAGAACGTCAATGCTTATTTTTGTTTTGTGTCAGTCGAAGAAAGTGTTTAAATCTCAGCGAGGTGGAGACGGCAGTCGTTTAATGAGTGGTATCAGGTTTATACTAGTTCACTGATATGTCTGTTTATTAACCTTATTGGATGAAAGTTGCTTGAGTGTCAGGCCCCGACACTTGGCATTAACTTGCATCCTGATTGATCTGATCACAAGTGAACAGCTCTAAGTACAGGTGTGAATGCGCCCAATACGCATCAAGGACACATAGATAGATAGATCTGAGATATGATCACTCAGAAAAGGGAAAAACAGAAAATATTTTCTTTATGAAATGTAATCCCTTGTCTCCAAAGTCAGTTAATAAAGTTGTGTTTTCAGACAGTAATCAGTGTGGCCTGTCCCCTAGAAACCCTCATTTCTCCAGCCTAATTCCTGTTTTATTTGTAATTTGACAGTAAATTTATCAAATTCAAGTTAAAAACAACAACACATTTGGTGTTTGCAAACAGAAATGATGTTCGTGTTTATTTGCGTATAGAGCGCTGTTATTCCCAGCTTGTTGAAGTGCATAACAAAGAGGGAGGTCCAACTCAACTTACAATTAACTCAAAACACAATTAAACTCAAACTCAACATACTCAAGAACAGCTTAGTTAGTGACCATCGGTTGTACACTACATTTCCAAATGCATTCGGGATACATTGAGTGGACTATATAGGGTATAATAATTATCACTATAGGGTATAATAATTTGTCACTATATATTCGGACAGCACTACAAAATGGTGAGTTCACTTTATAGTCCTCTATATAGTGAGTAGTGGGTGATCTCGGACACAAAGTCAAAAAAATCAACTTTCCTAACCACCTTTCCTTCTCCTCGATGGAAAACGTCATGAGGTCAAGGAAAGGTGTGAAGGACAATTCATAGGAACTTAGGAAAATATGAACGTGGGGCCAAGAGAATCTGACTGCTCTTTTCTAGGCGACGCATAATTATGCGACGGCGGATGTTACTGATGTGACCTGCTGTGATGAAACTACAATGTTCAGAAGATGGACGCATCTTTGACACTGCGCCCCGTGTTGTTTTAATGTAGGCCATCTAAAGGTGGACAACACGCTGGAATATTAATGGAAAGTGTTGTCACATTGAGAATGCTTGCTCACACTCACCCCCCTACCCACTCATATTTATCAACATGAATCCCAATCATTGTATAGTGTTTCCCACAGAATGAGAGAGAAAAAAACTGCAAATTGTCACATTTGAGAAGCTGGAATCAGATCATTTTAGGAATTTTTGTATGAAAAATCACTGAAATGATTGATTGATTATCAAAATAGGTGCAGAGAAATGTTTCTGTTGATCAACCAATTGATTAATTGAGTAATCACTACAGCTCTACTATATTGTCAGGTCCTCCAAACCCATTTCAATACTGCTCTTCCTCCGCAGGCAATATATGGGGCTGTAAATCTTTTGGTTTTCTACAATTCGTCTAACTTTTGGACATGGGTGAGTGTATTTAATCAAGATTATTTAAAATCTCAATATCCACTTTTCTAATTTAATTTCTAGTAACACCTCTCCCTTCCTCCACCTTGTGTTCGTCCCATAGCTGCTGCTTGTGTTTGCACTAGCAGTGTATGTCGGGAGCTACCGCTCTATGTCCGCCATGGCCAAGCCAGCGTTTGCTGAGGATGGAAGTCTCCTGGACGGAGGAATAGACTTAAACATGGAGCAGGGAATGGCAGAGTAAGTAGCCCCCAAAGTACAAATGGATTCATATATATTTGGAAGAGAAGCTCCATATTTAGTCTTCATACTGTAGCAACAAGTGGCCCTCCGCAAGGAATCCCGCTCTCTCAGGTCACCATCTCTGGGCGCCCTTAGCGCATTATGAATTCAGATACCACTTAGGAAAAAGGGCAACCTCTGATAACAAGATTGTTTCAACACTAGGTACTGGCCTGACCGTCTGTATTGAATTTCTGATTCAAAAGTTCCCTAGTCAACGCCTCTTCCTCTCTCACTTCCAGAGAGTAGGGTACTGAACACATAACCTGGAATGAGCTACTTAAATGGCCAGTTTGCTGGTTATCGGTAATGAGGTGTGTTAATGTAGGCAGTGTGGATGTTAAAGTAAGTAAATACTAACTTGCCAGTCTAGAAGAGGGGGAATAACACGAAGACAAAAATGAGACGAAAAACTCTTTCTAGTTTTCTTAAGGCGTCCACCCAAAGACAAACTTATTTATTTTCAACAAGCCCCAAAAAGTTCACTCAGAGCTCTAGGGTCAGCAACTTAAATAAAGAAATAGACAGAGTGGACCCCACCCTTTTCTCAAATAATCATTGGCTATCAGGACTGGATCATCACATTGATTGGTTTTTACATTACTTTTCCTTTTATAGGTAGATGATCTGTCTGTCCAGTGGTTGCAACCCCCCTTTACCTCAGTTCACAAACAATTTTCCAAATATGGTAATAAAACATATAATGCAGGTCTCTATAACTCATGTTAGTATAATCCTTTAAATGTTTAACACATAAAGGCCAAATATAGTAGGCCACACTTCTCAAACAAAATAAATGAACATCCCTTCTCTTTCATAATCTTAAATGCATGCACAAATGAAAATCCACTCGGAATGCAGAATACATTAAATCAATTCATGTCAACACTCATCCTACTCTTCTCATCTCTTTTTGACTTCAAAAGGAGTGAAAAGCCTCCCCTGCTCCTATAGTCACAAAATGAAAAAGATGCTTGTCTCTTCACAACTGTTGATGTCACATTAGCAAATAGTGCATTCTTTTCTGATCAAAACAATTATTCAGACATCATCAGGGGATACACATAAAATATGTTATTTCAAAAAACAAGTTTTAAAATGTATTAATGAATATTATAAACTCAAATAATATAGATTTAAAAGATGAACTCTTGATCCTCTTATTTTCATACCTCTTTTCACACCTCCACCCATGTGCGTGAGATACACACATCTGTTGTCAGGGAGACCTCGCTAAAGGGTCGAGCTGGCAGAAAGAGTGGACTTTCACTTCCTCTTTACTGCACATCAACGTCTAATCTGAAATATGATCATGTACAACCCTAGGTCTCTGAAGGCGAGCAAAGGTCAACACATAAGAGACTGCAGAGACACATTAAAATATAAAACATTATATCAGACAACACATCTTTCTTACGCTAACTTTGTACTTTTGCAGTCTTAGCTAAGCAGTCAACAATTATCAGTCTTAAAACACAGGCCATCAGAGTTAAAGCACAGACGAACAGTATCTTTGAAGGCCCCCCAAGAACCAGAACCAGTTGCTTCCAGTGTCCTTTTCTTCACATTTTTCTCATTCTCACAACAATACACTATGAAAACAATGTATGACTATATGAAACAACTTGGAAATCCTTTTTTAAGGTGGTCTGTCAGGAAAAGAGAAATGCATTTTCAGTGTGCATACAGTAGATGTATTATTAAGGCAGCTTTCAAATGTTTCTTTTCTTTTCTGGTAATGATACGACGTGAGCTGTGCTTGATGGACTTTTTTTGCCCTGGGTTTCACTTATCAGGCTACAGTCAGTCTTTGCTAACACCTCTTATTGATTGAGCATATTTGGGACAGGATGCATTGCAGACATTACTCAGGGCTGAAAATATTGCTTGCCTTACTTCTCATAAATAATTGAATTTTTATAATTTATGTTGTTTAGAGGTATACAGTGCTTAGTTTAAAATTATAATTCTTTTGGTGAGGTTTTTGTATTTTTATATTTTGTGCATTAATAATAAAGAAGTTCTGGTCATGATTCTACTTCTCCTGTTGGACTATTATAATATTTTGCTTAATATAAAAGTATTTAAATAAATAGCAGTCATATAATTTTTTGTCAGGTTAAAAAAAACTGAAATGTGTCCCTCATTTTCTGAAACTAAACCTACACCCTTGCTGAAGAGTACATAGTTCTTCTGCTGTGTGCACAGTAACTTTAAGTTCTAATTTATTGTCTGTTCATTCTGGTTTTAGGCACCTGAAGGACGTCATCCTACTCACAGCCATAGTACAAGTGCTCAGCACAATCTCCTCTTATTTCTGGTATCTTTGGCTGCTGGTAAGAGCTTTTTTAGAAGATGTTCTATTTCCAGCTACCCTGATAAATTCTATGAGATAGCTGTTATTTCCTTTTCCTTTTTGCCCCCCCCCTCATGTCTTATAATTTAATTTAATCTTGTCTTTTGTTGTGTGTGTCAGGCCCCGGCCCGCGCCCTCCACCTGCTGTGGGTGAACTTTCTGGGCCCCTGGTTTATGGCAGATAACCCGTCGGCACCAGAGGAAGTGAATGAAAAGAAGCAGAGAAGACAAGAGCGCAGACAGATGAAGAGATTCTAATGCTGCAGAGCAGACAGAGCAGTATTTTTATACACAGAATCTAATATACAGATGGGAGGAACTCATAAGTTATTCAGGAAGAAATTTTGTTATTACATAAAGTCAATCCAAATCTGATACCGTGGAATCTTGTTTTCCATGTTTTCTCCTGTAATCCAATTTTCTCTAAATTATGAAATGGAATCTTCCCTATTTAGAGTATGTCACGGTCCAAATGTCATTTGTCCTCATGCAGAGATTTAAGAGTCTGTTGCACAATCACATCACACTGCCCCCTGCAGATTTCCATAAAATGTTCCCCTAACTGCCCTGTGATACAGTGACAAGATTATAGCCCCTGAATTTATTCTGTGTGTCATGGCATGTCTTATTTTTATTTTATTTTTATTTTTCAAAAAAGTCTCTGATTTAACAGAATCTATCGGTGAGCCTTCATTACAGAGCCGAGAGATTTTGTTTGTGAGACATTAGGTCTTATAAAATTAACTGAATAGTAATAAAGTTTTAATAGGACAGTAAACTTTTTGCAATAAAAATTCTTCCTCCAGTTGCGGAGTTGATCTTCTGTGTTTCAAAAGGTTTTGTTTTTCAGTTGTCAAAAAGTTAATGTTATGCCTTCAATCATGACTTAATACTGAGCAATTATTTAAGAAAAAAAACACATATATGGCTGGGTCCAACTGAAAGGTTCTCTACCATAAGGGTTATAATGTAATTGTCATTGAGAATTGTGGAATTTTAGCCTTCTCAATCAAAAGTTAACATCAGATGTACTGTAAAGGCGATGACCGTTCAAACTGGAGGTATAAATTCTGTTTCAAATAGCTTATCTTGTCCAACTAATAGTCCCAAAATCCAAACCCAAAATATTTACTTTATTTTGTTTGATAATGACTTAAATGGATAATCAATTATTGATTAATATTTTGTTGATTGACTAACTGAGTAATCAACATTGGTTTAACGTTACAGGCTGCAAAACTTGTAAAACTGACATCATCCCTTTTCTTTTTTTCAATGGCTCTTGAACCTGCTCACATATTTGAGATTAGAGATTTAAGATTAAAGCTGACAAATCAACGACTAGATGACAGTTTAATCCCCAAATACTGAAGAAATGTCAACCACTTGCAGCACAGCTACATTCAATGTTTCTGTTTCCATCCGGTGAGTTGAGCCTTATCCTCAGGGGAAAATGTTGTTTATTATCAAGTCTACTAAGTGACTTATACTGTCTATCCAGTGTTGACAAAATGTATTCAGTGATTACTTTAATGCACAGACTCCAAAGAGAGTGAGTGGGCTAGTAAAGCCCAGATCTGCTCCTAATATAATTCCAGATATCTCATTATTGTTACATGTATGCTTACCTAGCTCAACAAGCTACAACCTGCATTCTTCAGGTTTGAAGAGGAATCACAGCAATGGTGTGAATCCTGTTAAAAGCAAACAAAACAGCAAGGCATTCGCAAAGTTTGCCTCAATCTAATATACACAGGAATTCAAACAGCTCTTTTTTACCTAACTTTGCATTCCCACAAGTCTTTTCAAAATGACTGCTTTTACTTTGCTTGTGTCCTGCCCTCCTTCATTCCAGCCCTGTGGTCCTATACTGTCTCTATTATAGGGTTATAAACAAAGTAACCAAAATTAGAGCAGCACGGCATCCAGTTGTCAGGGCCATTCCCAGATGTGGGCTTTGAGAGGGACCATGTTGCAATGTAATTTAGCACTGGGGCCACTCACTTGCACGTAATCTCACCCCCTCAAAACTCACATATGTGCTTTGTGTTTTCTGGCTGGTGTGTTTACTGGGAAGATGTGGAAATTGGGATTTTACATGTGTTTATCTCATCCAGTTGTCTGCTAGGAAATTCCCCAACTTTGAAAGATCTACCTCGTGGATGGAGAAAGGACATGTGATTGTTTTTGCTCAAAGCTTTTTCATATGCAAACTTTTCCTTTTCTTAATAACACAAAATTGTCCCTGCTTCTACTTTGAGGTGCAGCACAAAAAAGTATCTCCTAAAATAACTTGCTGCATGTGAGAGTCCCTGTCTTGGCTGCTGATTTAAGATGGAGAGAAAGGAAAAGAGAGAGGTTCTTGTTTACCATGGCAGTAAAAAAGGGTTCATCCTGACAAGATGAAATAAGGGAGTTGAGGCTGCATTCCATTTTCCAGGCTTTGTGTGTAGCTTTGCATGCGATAACCTAAAAAAAACGCTTAAACCCATTAGAACCTGAACAAAAACCTTTCAACCTGGGATACAAAGCGGAAAAGCAATCAATTGAAGTGGAGCCTTTTGTCTCATTGGCTCCAGCAGAACTGACCATCACATTTTAGATCCCTTTACACTCACAGAGCCAGACAAAACAGGAAATTGGGGGGCATTTGGGCAACAGTCGAGCCTTTGACCCTTGAACTACAGCGCACCCTGTTTTGAAGTCAAGAGAGAGAAGCACAAGCAATTACATGCGATGCAGAGTGTGTTCCCTTGAACATTAAGCTTCCACTGTGTAAACAGAATCAGAGCTCTCTGAGCATGTTTGGTAGAGCTGTGGGTGTAGTCGCTTCAAGTTTATAATCTTTGCTCTCTGCTGAGCCAAACACTTCTCACAGTTTGGGTTGTACTGAAGGAGTGGCTAGTAGTAGTACAAGACACTGGCAATTTTTTAAACATGTCATTGATGATCTACATGGTTTCTAGTAGAGTTAATAACAAATAAGTAAGCATCAGTATTTTCAGGATCATAGTTTAGCTTAAAGGCGACACTGGCCAGGCAGCCTTAACAGCTCCCACCATAGCCATAAAAGAAAGCTGTCAAGATTTCTGCTGCATTTGACTCGTGTGTGTGCGTGTGTTGTGTGTGTGTGTGTGTGTGTGTGTGTGTGTGTGTGTAAGCATCTGAGCATCTTGGTGGCAAATACTCCACCCTCCTCAGAGATTGTCACCTCTGTTTAACATCTCGCTCCATCCCTCTGCCAGCCTGTCATCTGCTCCTGTTTGCAAACTAAAGACAGATAATCTCAAATCCATAAAACCATAGATGTAAAGTCTTATCTATTAATGTGCCACAGCTATTAGAAGATTAATTTCTTTTAGTAATGCTCTTAAGTTTTATATGTAGCATGTACTGCAGATGTTGAATATATTTAATGGTGAATTCGGTGTCTCCACATGAACACCTCCCTAAAAACCATCTATCCAGTTGTCTGCCTGTTACATAAATTAAAAATCATACTTTTATTTTACAGTACATTTAATTTTAATACAGCACTTTTATACTGTAGTTGAAATGATGCTCTACTGCCAAAGTGTTACCATCACTTTAAGGCAACACTTCATATTCCCAAAACATGAACGGTGTCCATAGCCTGAGCCAGAAACCTACTTTTACTGTGGAATTTCATCAATTTTACACATAAAAACCTAACTACAGGTCTTGGGGTGTACAAATGCATATGTGAAAAACATTGTATAAAGCCTTTTGGGGCTACAGAGAGAGCTGCGTGAAATTTCATACCTCAAGTGATGTCACTAAAGTCAGCATTCATTTGGGTAGAAGACAAGTTTGAAAATAAAATAAATCTGTTGGCTTGGAGTTAGAAAAAGTGAGCTTACCAGAGCTTGCTCATCATCTCTGCTATAGGCTAGCAGCTCGAGGCTACATTAGCGGCTGCTAGCATAACAACACCCGAATCTCCCTGATCAAACTGTCAGCAGTTGAATTGCATTGTGGGTATTGTAGGCGCCAGGTTTTGACAAGAAAAAGGATTCCAATTCTAAATCAGTGGACTACTCCTTTAACATATTTTCACAATGTCTTGAAAGTTTTTGTTTGATTAGTGGAGTCTAATAATGATACTTGGCTTATTATATTACTATAACAACAAATTAACGACTAATTATATTATTACAATAAATGTGTTAAATAGAAGAATGCTTTCCAGAGTAAGGGAAATAAAATACAATGGAAGCACATGAGGTACCATAAAAATAACTTTGCCACAAAGGTTCAGAGCAGTACATAAAAGCTATGCCCTCAAGGATACAACAGGAAAATCATAACAAAAATATCATACAAGGCCAGTAGGGTGTCCTGGAAGCCTAATGATTAAGACTTATACCATATAACCTCATGGTTCCTGCCAGTGACCTTTGTTGCATGCCATACCTGTCATCTCTCTTTCTCTCTCTCTCTCTCTCTCTCACACAATGTTTCCTGTCTTTCTGTCTGCTATCAAAAAAAAAAAAGCATTAAATGGTAAAGCATTATCATGTAAGCAAAAATGGGGTATATGATGAGACTTAAAAACAAAAGCATTGTCAGCAGACATGACATTAAATAGATATATTAATAGGATAGATTAAATTGCTCCAGAGCTCAGGCAGCAGTACGACAAAGATAACATCTTGATTTCAACCTGGACTCTGAAGGGAAAATCATGAGCATAATGACTGAAACATCCAGGATCTCAAGGTTTATTTTAGTCATCAGTCTCAGTTCAGCCTTGTTAGGTCGTCTATATTAAGTTACTAACCAAATCCTGTCTGCCAAATACTCACTGGGAAGGTTATGAACTTGAAGGCATAAATGTTGTGTTTTTGTACATTTACATTGGCTGACTAAAGCAACTCCATGCAGCAGCCTTCCCATAATAAAATATTTTACATTCAGTCATTTTGAAAATTAGCCTCACGTTATTCTTGATATAGGGAAACATCATCTATATGAAATGCTTCACTTGTGGATACGTGTATTTGACGTGATTCAAAGACAAACAAATTCAGAAGATAGGTAGAAATGTCAAGTTAGTGATGAATGTTCTGCTTTGTAGCTAAATTGATTATAAATAATTCATGGTAACTTCAGGATGGTGTAGCATTTTTAGACACTCTGAATTTGGAATACACACACTCAAAATTCAAGGGTAACTTTAGTATTTTTCAACCTGGACTATATTTTCCCATGTTTTTTGTGTTTTATGTGATTAATTAGGACCGCATTTTTTGAAAGTGGTCCAAAGTGAGCACGCTGCAGTCGGCAGCAGTAAAACAGGGCTGCAATGTAATCCTTGTGGGCAATTCCGCC
>NW_024040041.1:37330025-37350025 GCF_014851395.1 Micropterus salmoides | reverse complement strand
GGTAAGGCATCTGCTCTGGGAGTGCAGTGCTGCCGTAGAACAGTGGGCAACAGCCGGCTCCTTGCAATTCCCGTACTTGCCAGCAAGGGAGGTCCTCACACCACAGCTGGTGCTGTACGGGGTGAGCCAAGGAAATCAGATACCAGCACGTACATTTGCCAAACAGTGGCTCACCCTAGCCGCCATCAAAGACGCCATATGGACCTCCAGAAACTTGCTGGCAAGAAAGCACATGCAGATCCCCCCCGTGGCTGTGATCCGGATGGCCGCAGCAACGGCCCAAACGGCCAGAGCTGCAGGCGGCGGGCCTAGGACACAGCCACAAAGAAGAATCGCCTCTGTGCCCATTCGGACGGAGGAGCCGGAGCCACACAAGGAAAGTTCAAGGCAGCGGCGGCCTGACCCTCCGGGTGAGGTTGGTGGGAAGGAGCTACAGGGTGAGGGTCTCCTCTGAGCGCCTGGACAAGATCCCGAGAGACCAAATCTGTTTGGGCGAGCTGAATGAGTTCCCCTTTGATAGGGACTCACTACACTCCTGCACAACAGTGGACTTGGAGAAGAGCTTTTATTATCCATTTATTTTTTGTGAGTTGTATTTTAACAAATGCGCTCCACTTTGAAGACATTTTAACAGAGACACTCACTGACATGGACAAGCTGAAAACCATTTTATACCTTTAATTTATGACGTTATCTGTAATGCATTTTAAACACTTTTTTTAAATGTTGTTTTACAGAGAACATTTATCTATTTATTGACGTGTTGTATTTTAAAAGGTAACTTGTCCCCTATAAGGGGGCAACATATTAAATGGATTTTTAGCACCGGGACTAGAGACGAGGGGCTTGCTCCGTCCACTCCACGCATCGACCCGGTATTGCAGTGCCTCCGGGGGCGGTGCACCCTTCTCTTTCTCTTTCTCTTTCTTTGTGTAAAACCAAAATACTGACCCAAACGCAGAGGTTCGTCGCTCTGCCGGACGCCGGCCCGAAAAAGGCGCCAGTCGAGGGGGGGCAGCCGCTTTCAGCCAGCTGAAGCCTCAAAGAAGGCAGCGAGATTTGCACTTTTGATTGGCAGACGACGAGGGGATATTTGGGACCGGCATGGCTGTTAAATGTGCCCTGCACTTCCCCTCCCTTTCTCCCACTCGTCATTGAGAGCCCGAGTATTTCGGATGCTCGGTAGCCTGTGTCCAAAAGCCAGGCCTTCATTTCTCCGCAATACGATTGGATAGAGCCTCTCAGAAGGTGGGGAGGGGACACTGCGGCGCCTCCGTAGGCCGGCACGGTTGGCCAACACGGTGAAGGAACCGCAGCGTAGAAAGGATACAAGAAACTAAAACACCTAAAATGAAGTAAGGAAACCTGCTACAACTGCTAAATCGGTGAATAAAACACACTTACCTTCTCGTCTTTGGTCTGGTCAAGGTGGTAGTCCGGCAGAGGACAGGTAGGTACCTCGGGACCAATGAATTCCTTGTTGCAAAAGTTTTTCAACTACGGCAAAGTTGAAATTTTATTCACAAGGAATGAGGTGAATCTCCTCCCAGAAAAGCTGGTGACACAAAACGAAGCCCCAAACCGGCAAAGGTTTTAACCAGAAAGAGGAGGCGATTGCAGTCTTGGCCAAAAGGCCGAGAAGCGATCGGCCACGTTTCCCCTCCCTTTCTCTCACTTGTCATCGAGAGGCTACAAGAGCCCGAGTCGTTCGGTAGCCTCTGTCCAAAAGCCAGGCCTTCGTCTCTCCGCAGCCCGATTGGATAGAGCCTGCCACGACCTGGGGAGGGGTAGGGAAACGGGCGTGGCCTGGTACTTGGGACTCGAGAGGCAGAGTGAGGCTTACCGTGAGGGTAGTGACCGGGACGACTAGGCTCGTCAGCGGCTCTGGAGGAGGGGCCCGTACTTACTCGGGTTTCTCTTCATAACGTACAAGTCTTTCGCCTTTTACTAAAGACTTCCGTGGAGAGGGACGCCAATGAGTTAAAACTATTTTTGGCAGGCCCTCGCCGAGGTGGCTGTTAGCTCATAAAGTCCACAAAAGGAGCTTTACACACTCGCTTAGGCTTGAGAAGCAAAAGAGTACTGTTCAGAGAAATATGGCTGTATCGAATTGGTATTGTTTGTGTAAAGGTGAGATCTGGTGAAACACTCTGTCCTGTGACTGATCTGTGTAAAACAACAGAAAGTGAGTTAAATTTGACTCCAAAGTCCAACAGGTCACTGGAAGCCATCAACTCAGTGTGTACAGGCTAAAACAGCCTGCTTCTACCTTTTAGAGGCTTTCATGTAGAAATCTCTGAGTTGAGCTCCAAATGGCTTCAAACTTACCGAGAAGACTTACAGACACAACACCATCAAGAATCTTGAATCTCAACCTTCTGCCGCCTTTCCCAAGCTAGTTTCTTTCAGGGGCCAAATCACAACAGCTCAAATCAGCGTCCCACACCCATCATACAGTTGTATTTGGTATTAAAACTCCATTTAGAACTTATTAGGTGGTTGTTAGCTCATAAAATCCACAAAAGGAGCTTTACACACTCGCTTAGGCTTAAGAAGCAAAAGAGTACTGTTCAGAGAAATATGGCTGTCTGAAATTGGTATTGTTTGCTGTAAAGGTGAGATCTGGTGAAACACTCTGTCCTGTGACTGATCTGTGTAAAACAACAGAAAGTGAGTTAAATTTGACTCCAAACTACAACAGGTCACTGGAAGCCATCAACTCAGTGTGTACAGGCTAAAACAGCCTGCTTCTACCTTTTAGAGGCTTTCATGTAGAAATCTCTACATGAGTCCTGTTCAGTCAAATATGGCTGTTTGAAATTGGTATTGTTTTTTGTAAAGGTGAGATCTGGTGAAACACTCTGTCCTGTGACTGATCTGTGTAAAACAACAGAAAGTGAGTTAAATTTGACTCCAAAGTCCAACAGGTCACTGGAAGCCATCAACTCAGTGTGTACAGGCTAAAACAGCCTGCTTCTACCTTTTAGAGGCTTTCATGTAGAAATCTCTGAGTTGAGCTCCAAATGGCTTCAAACTTAACGAGAAGTCTACAGAGACAACACCTTCAAGAATCTTGAATCTCAACCTTCTGCCACCTTTCCCAAGCTAGTTTCTTTCAGGGGCCACATAGGGGCCCCAAATCACAACAGCTCAAATCAGCGTCCCACACCCATCATACAGTTGTATTTTGGTATTAAAACTCCATTTAGAACTTATTAGGTGGTTGTTAGCTCATAAAATCCACAAAAGGAGCTTTACACACTCGCTTAGGCTTAAGAAGCAAAAGAGTACTGTTCAGAGAAATATGGCTGTATGAAATTGGTATTGTTTGCTGTAAAGGTGAGATCTGGTGAAACACTCTGTCCTGTGACTGATCTGTGTAAAACAACAGAAAGTGAGTTAAATTTGACTCCAAAGTCCAACAGGTCAATGGAAGCCATCAGCTCAATGTGTACAGGCTAAAACAGCCTGCTTCTACCTTTTAGAGGCTTTCATGTAGAAATCTCTACATGAGTCCTGTTCAGTGAAATATGGCTGTTTGAAATTGGTATTGTTTTTTGTAAAGGTGAGATGTGGTGAAACACTCTGTCCTGTGACTGATCTGTGTAAAACAACAGAAAGTGAGTTAAATTTGACTCCAAAGTACAACAGGTCACTGGAAGCCATCAACTCAGTGTGTACAGGCTAAAACAGCCTGCTTCTACCTTTTAGAGGCTTTCATGTAGAAATCTCTGAGTTGAGCTCCAAATGGCTTCAAACTTACCGAGAAGTCTTACAGAGACAACACCATCAAGAATCTTGAATCTCAACCTTCTGCCGCCTTTCCCAAGCTAGTTTCTTTCAGGGCCACATAGGGGCCCCAAATCACAACAGCTCAAATCAGCGTCCCACACCCATCATACAGTTGTATTTTGGTATTAAAACTCCATTTAGAACTTATTAGGTGGTTGTTAGCTCATAAAATCCACAAAAGGAGCTTTACACACTCGCTTAGGCTTAAGAAGCAAAAGAGTACTGTTCAGAGAAATATGGCTGTATGAAATTGGTATTGTTTGCTGTAAAGGTGAGATCTGGTGAAACACTCTGTCCTGTGACTGATCTGTGTAAAACAACAGAAAGTGAGTTAAATTTGACTCCAAAGTCCAACAGGTCACTGGAAGCCATCAACTCAGTGTGTACAGGCTAAAACAGCCTGCTTCTACCTTTTAGAGGCTTTCATGTAGAAATCTGAGTTGAGCTCCAAATGGCTTCAAACTTTACCGAGAAGACTTACAGACACAACACCATCAAGAATCTTGAATCTCAACCTTCTGCCGCCTTTCCCAAGCTAGTTTCTTTCAGGGGCCAAATCACAACAGCTCAAATCAGCGTCCCACACCCATCATACAGTTGTATTTTGGTATTAAAACTCCATTTAGAACTTATTAGGTGGTTGTTAGCTCATAAAATCCACAAAAGGAGCTTTACACACTCGCTTAGGCTTAAGAAGCAAAAGAGTACTGTTCAGAGAAATATGGCTGTATGAAATTGGTATTGTTTGCTGTAAAGATGAGATCTGGTGAAACACTCTGTCCTGTGACTGATCTGTGTAAAACAACAGAAAGTGAGTTAAATTTGACTCCAAAGTCCAACAGGTCACTGGAAGCCATCAACTCAGTGTGTACAGGCTAAAACAGCCTGCTTCTACCTTTTAGAGGCTTTCATGTAGAAATCTCTACATGAGTCCTGTTCAGAGAAATATGGCTGTATGAAATTGGTATTGTTTGATGTAAAGTTGAGATCTGGTGAAACACTCTGTCCTGTGACTGATCTGTGTAAAACAACAGAAAGTGAGTTAAATTTGACTCCAAAGTCCAACAGGTCACTGGAAGCCATCAACTCAGTGTGTACAGGCTAAAACAGCCTGCTTCTACCTTTTAGAGGCTTTCATGTAGAAATCTCTGAGTTGAGCTCCAAATGGCTTCAAACTTACCGAGAAGACTTACAGAGACAACACCATCAAGAATCTTGAATCTCAACCTTCTGCCGCCTTTCCCAAGCTAGTTTCTTTCAGGGGCCACATAGGGGCCCCAAATCACAACAGCTCAAATCAGCGTCCCACACCATCATACAGTTGTATTTTGGTATTAAAACTCCATTTAGAACTTATTAGGTGGCAGTTAGCTCATAAAGTCCACAAAAGGAGCTTTACACGCTCGCTTAGGCTTGAGAAGCAAAAGAGTACTGTTCAGAGAAATATGTTGTATGGAATTGGTATTTTTGTTGTAAAGGTGAGATCTGGTGAAACACTCTGTCCTGTGACTGATCTGTGTAAAACAACAGAAAGTGAGTTAAATTTGACTCCAAAGTCCAACAGGTCACTGGAAGCCATCAACTCAGTGTGTACAGGCTAAAACAGCCTGCTTCTACCTTTTAGAGGCTTTCATGTAGAAATCTCTGAGTTGAGCTCCAAATGGCTTCAAACTTACCGAGAAGTCTTACAGAGACAACACCATCAAGAATCTTGAATCTCAACCTTCTGCCGCCTTTCCCAAGCTAGTTTCTTTCAGGGGCCACATAGGGGCCCCAAATCACAACAGCTCAAATCAGCGTCCCACACCCATCAAACAGTTGTATTTTGGTATTAAAACTCCATTTAGAACTTATTAGGTGGTTGTTAGCTCATAAAGTCCACAAAAGGAGCTTTACACACTTGCTTAGGCTTAAGAAGCAAAAGAGTACTGTTCAGAGAAATATGGGTGTATCGAATTGGTATTTTTTTGTAAAGGTGAGATCTGGTGAAACACTCTGTCCTGTGACTGATCTGTGTAAAACAACAGAAAGTGAGTTAAATTTGACTCCAAAGTCCAACAGGTCACTGGAAGCCATCAACTCAGTGTGTACAGGCTAAAACAGCCTGCTTCTACCTTTAGAGGCTTTCATGTAGAAATCTGAGTTGAGCTCCAAATGGCTTCAACTTACCGAGAAGACTTACAGACACAACACCATCAAGAATCTTGAATCTCAACCTTCTGCCGCCTTTCCCAAGCTAGTTTCTTTCAGGGGCCACATAGGGCCCCAAATCACAACAGCTCAAATCAGCGTCCCACACCCATCATACAGTTGTATTTGGTATTAAAACTCCATTTAGAACTTATTAGGTGGTTGTTAGCTCATAAATCCACAAAAGGAGCTTTACACACTCGCTTAGGCTTAAGAAGCAAAAGAGTACTGTTCAGAGAATATGGCTGTATGAATTGGTATTGTTTGCTGTAAAGATGAGATCTGGTGAAACACTCTGTCCTGTGACTGATCTGTGTAAAACAACAGAAAGTGAGTTAAATTTGACTCCAAACTACAACAGGTCACTGGAAGCCATCAACTCAGTGTGTACAGGCTAAAACAGCCTGCTTCTACCTTTTAGAGGCTTTCATGTAGAAATCTCTACATGAGTCCTGTTCAGTGAAATATGGCTGTATGAAATTGGTATTGTTTGTTGTATAAAGTTGAGATCTGGTGAAACACTCTGTCCTGTGACTGATCTGTGTAAAACAACAGAAAGTGAGTTAAATTTGACTCCAAAGTACAACAGGTCACTGGAAGCCATCAACTCAGTGTGTACAGGCTAAAACAGCCTGCTTCTACCTTTTAGAGGCTTTCATGTAGAAATCTCTGAGTTGAGCTCCAAATGGCTTCAAACTTACCGAGAAGACTTACAGAGACAACACCATCAAGAATCTTGAATCTCAACCTTCTGACGCCTTTCCCAAGCTAGTTTCTTTCAGGGGCCACATAGGGGCCCGAAATCACAACAGCTCAAATCAGCGTCCGACACCCATCATACAGTTGTATTTTGGTATTAAAACTCCATTTAGAACTTATTAGGTGGCAGTTGCTCATAAAGTCCACAAAAGGAGCTTTACACGCTCGCTTAGGCTTGAGAAGCAAAAGAGTACTGTTCAGAGAAATTTGTTGTATGGAATTGGTATTTTTTGTTGTAAAGGTGAGATCTGGTGAAACACTCGTCCTGTGACTGATCTGTGTAAAACACAGAAAGTGAGTTAAATTTGACTCCAAGTCCAACAGGTCACTGGAAGCCATCAACTCAGTGTGTACAGGCTAAAACAGCTGCTTCTACCTTTTAGAGGCTTTCATGTAGAAATCTCTACATGAGTCCTGTTCAGTGAAATATGGCTGTATGAAATTGGTATTGTTTGTTGTAAAGGTGAGATCTGGTGAAACACTCTGTCCTGTGACTGATCTGTGTAAAACAACAGAAAGTGAGTTAAATTTGACTCCAAAGTCCAACAGGTCACTGGAAGCCATCAACTCAGTGTGTACAGGCTAAAACAGCCTGCTTCTACCTTTTAGAGGCTTTCATGTAGAAATCTGAGTTGAGCTCCAAATGGCTTCAAACTTACGAGAAGACTTACAGAGACAACACCATCAAGACTCTTGAATCTCAACCTTCTGCCGCCTTTCCCAAGCTAGTTTCTTTCAGGGGCCACATAGGGGCCCAAATCACAACAGCTCAAATCAGCGTCCCACACCCATCAAACAGTTGTATTTTGGTATTAAAACTCCATTTAGAACTATTAGGTGGTTGTTAGCTCATAAAGTCCACAAAAGGAGCTTTACACACTTGCTTAGGCTTAAGAAGCAAAAGAGTACTGTTCAGAGAAATATGGGTGTATCGAATTGGTATTTTTTGTGTAAAGGTGAGATGGTGAAACACTCTGTCCTGTGACTGATCTGTGTAAAACAACAGAAAGTGAGTTTAAATTTGACTCCAAAGTCCAACAGGTCACTGGAAGCCATCAACTCAGTGTGTACAGGCTAAAACAGCCTGCTTCTACCTTTTAGAGGCTTTCATGTAGAAATCTGAGTTGAGCTCCAAATGGCTTCAAACTTACCGAGAAGACTTACAGACACAACACCATCAAGAATCTTGAATCTCAACCTTCTGCCGCCTTTCCCAAGCTAGTTTCTTTCAGGGGCCACATAGGGGCCCCAAATCACAACAGCTCAAATCAGCGTCCCACACCCATCAAACAGTTGTATTTTGGTATTAAAACTCCATTTAGAACTTATTAGGTGGTTGTTAGCTCATAAGTCCACAAAAGGAGCTTTACACACTGCTTAGGCTTAAGAAGCAAGAGAGTCCTTTTCAGTGAAATATGGCTGTATCGAATTGGTATTGTTTGCTGTAAAGATGAGATCTGGTGAAACACTCTGTCCTGTGACTGATCTGTGTAAAACAACAGAAAGTGAGTTAATTTGACTCCAAAGTACAACAGGTCACTGGAAGCCATCAACTCAGTGTGTACAGGCTAAAACAGCCTGCTTCTACCTTTTAGAGGCTTTCATGTAGAAATCTCTGAGTTTAGCTCCAAATGGCTTCAAACTTACCGAGAAGACTTACAGACACAACACCATCAAGAATCTTGAATCTCAACCTTCTGCCGCCTTTCCCAAGCTAGTTTCTTTCAGGAGCCACATAGGGGCCCAAATCACAACAGCTCAAATCAGCGTCCCACACCCATCATACAGTTGTATTTTGGTATTAAAACTCCATTTAGAACTTATTAGGTGGTTGTTAGCTCATAAAATCCACAAAAGGAGCTTTACACACTCGCTTAGGCTTAAGAAGCAAAAGAGTACTGTTCAGAGAAATATGGCTGTATGAAATTGGTATTGTTTGCTGTAAATGTGAGATCTGGTGAAACACTCTGTCCTGTGACTGATCTGTGTAAAACAACAGAAAGTGAGTTAAATTTGACTCCAAAGTCCAACAGGTCACTGGAAGCCATCAACTCAGTGTGTACAGGCTAAAACAGCCTGCTTCTACCTTTTAGAGGCTTTCATGTAGAAATCTCTGAGTTGAGCTCCAAATGGCTTCAAACTTACCAAGAAGACTTACAGAGACAACACCATCAAGAATCTTGAATCTCAACCTTCTGCCGCCTTTCCCAAGCTAGTTTCTTTCAGGGGCCACATAGGGGCCCCAAATCACAACAGCTCAAATCAGCGTCCCACACCCATCATACAGTTGTATTTTGGTATTAAAACTCCATTTAGAACTTATTAGGTGGCAGTTAGCTCATAAAGTCCACAAAAGGAGCTTTACACGCTCGCTTAGGCTTGAGAAGCAAAAGAGTACTGTTCAGAGAATATGGGTGTATCGAATTGGTATTTTTTGTGTAAAGGTGAGATCTGGTGAAACACTCTGTCCTGTGACTGATCTGTGTAAAACAACAGAAAGTGAGTTAAATTTGACTCCAAAGTCCAACAGGTCACTGGAAGCCATCAACTCAGTGTGTACAGGCTAAAACAGCCTGCTTCTACCTTTAGAGGCTTTCATGTAGAAATCTCTACATGAGTCCTGTTCAGAGAAATATGGTGTATGAAATTGGTATTGTTTTTTGTAAAGTTGAGATCTGGTGAAACACTCTGTCCTGTGACTGATCTGTGTAAAACAACAGAAAGTGAGTTAAATTTGACTCCAAAGTACAACAGGTCACTGGAAGCCATCAACTCAGTGTGTACAGGCTAAAACAGCCTGCTTCTACCTTTTAGAGGCTTTCATGTAGAAATCTCTGAGTTGAGCTCCAAATGGCTTCAAACTTACCGAGAAGACTTACAGACAACACCATCAAGAATCTTGAATCTCAACCTTCTGCCGCCTTTCCCAAGCTAGTTTCTTTCAGGGGCCACATAGGGGCCCCAATCACAACAGCTCAAATCAGCGTCCCACACCATCAAAGTTGTATTTTGGTATTAAAACTCCATTTAGAACTTATTAGGTGGTTGTTAGCTCATAAAGTCCACAAAAGGAGCTTTACACACTTGCTTAGGCTTAAGAAGCAAGAGAGTCCTTTTCAGTGAAATATGGCTGTATGAAATTGGTATTGTTTGCTGTAAAGATGAGATCTGGTGAAACACTCTGTCCTGTGACTGATCTGTTAAAACAACAGAAAGTGAGTTAAATTTGACTCCAAACTACAACAGGTCACTGGAAGCCATCAACTCAGTGTGTACAGGCTAAAACAGCCTGCTTCTACCTTTAGAGGCTTTCATGTAGAAATCTCTACATGAGTCCTGTTCAGTGAATATGGCTGTATGAAATTGGTATTGTTTGATGTAAAGTTGAGATCTGGTGAAACACTCTGTCCTGTGACTGATCTGTGTAAAACAACAGAAAGTGAGTTAAATTTGACTCCAAAGTCCAACAGGTCACTGGAAGCCATCAACTCAGTGTGTACAGGCTAAAAACAGCCTGCTTCTACCTTTTAGAGGCTTTCATGTAGAAATCTCTGAGTGAGCTCCAAATGGCTTCAAAACCGAGAAGACTTACAGACACAACACCATCAAGAATCTTGAATCTCAACCTTCTGCCGCCTTTCCAAGCTAGTTCTTTCAGGGGCCACATAGGGGCCCCAAATCACAACAGCTCAAATCAGCGCCCACACCCATCATACAGTTGTATTTTGGTATTAAAACTCCATTTAGAACTTATTAGGTGGTTGTTAGCTCATAAAGTCCACAAAAGGAGAAGTACACACTTGCTTAGGCTTGAGAAGCAAGAGAGTCCTTTTCAGTGAAATATGGCTGTATGAAATTGTATTGTTTGCTGTAAAGGTGAGATCGGTGAAACACTCTGTCCTGTGATGATCTGTGTAAAACAACAGAAAGTGAGTTAAATTTGACTCCAAAGTCCAACAGGCCAATGGAAGCCATCAACTCAGTGTGTACAGGCTAAAACAGCCTGCTTCTACCTTTTAGAGGCTTTCATGTAGAAATCTCTGAGTTGAGCTCCAAATGGCTTCAAACTTACTGAGAAGACTTACAGACACAACACCATCAAGAATCTTGAATCTCAACCTTCTGCCGCCATTCCCAAGCTAGTTTCTTCCACACCCATCATACAGTTGTATTTTGGTATTAAAACTCCATTTAGAACTTATTAGGTGGCTGTTAGCTCATAAAGTCCACAAAAGGAGCTTTACACACTCGCTTAGGCTTGAGAAGCAAAAGAGTACTGTTCAGAGAAATATGGGTGTATTGAATTGGTATTGTTTGCTGTAAAGGTGAGATCTGGTGAAACACTCTGTCCTGTGACTGATCTGTGTAAAACAACAGAAAGTGAGTTAAATTTGACTCCAAAGTACAACAGGTCACTGGAAGCCATCAACTCAGTGTGTACAGGCTAAAACAGCCTGCTTCTACCTTTTAGAGGCTTTCATGTAGAAATCTCTACATGAGTCTGTTCAGTGAAATATGGCTGTATGAAATTGGTATTGTTTTTTGTAAAGGTGAGATCTGGTGAAACACTCTGTCCTGTGACTGATCTGTGTAAAACAACAGAAAGTGAGTTAAATTTGACTCCAAAGTCCAACAGGTCACTGGAAGCCATCAATCAGTGTGTACAGGCTAAAACAGCCTGCTTCTACCTTTTAGAGGCTTTCATGTAGAAATCTCTGAGTTGAGCTCCAAATGGCTTCAAACTTACCGAGAAGACTTACAGAGACAACACATCAAGAATCTTGAATCTCAACCTTCTGACGCCTTTCCCAAGCTAGTTCTTTCAGGGGCCACATAGGGGCCCGAAATCACAACAGCTCAAATCAGCGTCCGACACCCATCATACAGTTGTATTTTGGTATTAAAACTCCATTTAGAACTTATTAGGTGGCAGTTAGCTCATAAAAGTCCACAAAAGGAGCTTTACACGTCGCTTAGGCTTGAGAAGCAAAAGAGTACTGTTCAGAGAAATATTGTATGGAATTGGTATTTTTTGTTGTAAAGGTGAGATCTGGTGAAACACTCTGTCCTGTGATGATCTGTGTAAAACAACAGAAAGTGAGTTAAATTTGACTCCAAAGTCCAACAGGTCACTGGAAGCCATCAACTCAGTGTGTACAGGCTAAAACAGCCTGCTTCTACCTTTTAGAGGCTTTCATGTAGAAATCTGAGTTGAGCTCAAATGGCTTCAAACTTACCGAGAAGTCTTACAGAGACAACACCATCAAGAATTTGAATCTCAACCTTCTGCCGCCTTTCCCAAGCTAGTTTCTTTCAGGGGCCACATAGGGGCCCAAATCACAACAGCTCAAATCAGCGTCCACACCATCAAACAGTTGTATTTTGGTATTAAAACTCCATTTAGAACTTATTAGGTGGTTGTTAGCTCATAAAGTCCACAAAAGGAGCTTTACACACTTGCTTAGGCTTAAGAAGCAAAAGAGTACTGTTCAGAGAAATATGGGTGTATCGAATTGGTATTTTTTGTGTAAAGGTGAGATCTGGTGAAACACTCTGTCCTGTGATGATCTGTGTAAAACAACAGAAAGTGAGTTAAATTTGACTCCAAAGTCAACAGGTCACTGGAAGCCATCAACTCAGTGTGTACAGGCTAAACAGCCTGCTTCTACTTTTAGAGGCTTCATGTAGAAATCTGAGTTGAGCTCCAAATGGCTTCAAACTTACCGAGAAGACTTACAGACACAACACCATCAAGAATCTTGAATCTCAACCTTCTGCGCCTTTCCCAAGCTAGTTCTTTCAGGGGCCACATAGGGGCCCCAAATCAAACAGCTCAAATCAGCGTCCCACACCCATCATACAGTTGTATTTTGGTATTAAAACTCCATTTAGAACTTATAGGTGGTTGTTAGCTCAAAAATCCACAAAAGGAGCTTTACACACGCTTAGGCTTAAGAAGCAAAAGAGTACTGTTCAGAGAAATATGGCTGTATGAAATTGGTATTGTTTGCTGTAAGATGAGATTGGTGAAACACTCTGTCCTGTGACTGATCTGTGTAAAACAAAGAAAGTGAGTTAAATTTGACTCCAAACTACAACAGGTCACTGGAAGCCATCAAACTCGTGTGTACAGGCTAAAACAGCCTGCTTCTACCTTTAGAGGCTTTCATGTAGAAAATCTCTACATGAGTCCTGTTCAGTGAAATATGGCTGTATGAAATTGGTTGTTTGGTGATAAAGTTGAGATCTGGTGAAACACTCTGTCCTGTGACTGATCTGTGTAAAACAACAGAAAGTGAGTTAAATTTGACTCCAAAGTCCAACAGGTCACTGGAAGCCATCAACTCAGTGTGTACAGGCTAAAACAGCCTGCTTCTACCTTTTAGAGGCTTTCATGTAGAAATCTCTGAGTTGAGCTCCAAATGGCTTCAAACTTACCGAGAAGACTTACAGAGACAACACCATCAAGAATCTTGAATCTCAACCTTCTGACGCCTTTCCCAAGCTAGTTTCTTTCAGGGGCCACATAGGGGCCCGAAATCACAACAGCTCAAATCAGCGTCCGACACCCATCATACAGTTGTATTTTGGTATTAAAACTCCATTTAGAACTTATTAGGTGGCAGTTAGCTCATAAAGTCCACAAAAGGAGCTTTACACGCTCGCTTAGGCTTGAGAAGCAAAAGAGTACTGTTCAGAGAAATATTGTTGTATGGAATTGGTATTTTTTGTTGTAAAGGTGAGATCTGGTGAAACACTCTGTCCTGTGACTGATCTGTGTAAAACAACAGAAAGTGAGTTAAATTTGACTCCAAAGTCCAACAGGTCACTGGAAGCCATCAACTCAGTGTGTACAGGCTAAAACAGCCTGCTTCTACCTTTTAGAGGCTTTCATGTAGAAATCTCTACATGAGTCCTGTTCAGTGAAATATGGCTGTATGAAATTGGTATTGTTTGTGTAAAGGTGAGATCTGGTGAAACACTCTGTCCTGTGACTGATCTGTGTAAAACAACAGAAAGTGAGTTAAATTTGACTCCAAAGTCCAACAGGTCACTGGAAGCCATCAACTCAGTGTGTACAGGCTAAAACAGCCTGCTTCTACCTTTTAGAGGCTTCATGTAGAAATCTGAGTTGAGCTCCAAATGGCTTCAAACTTACCGAGAAGACTTACAGAGACAACACCATCAAGAATCTTGAATCTCAACCTTCTGCCGCCTTTCCCAAGCTAGTTTCTTTCAGGGGCCACATAGGGGCCCGAAATCACAACAGCTCAAATCAGCGTCCCACACCCATCAAACAGTTGTATTTTGGTATTAAAACTCCATTTAGAACTTATTAGGTGGCAGTTAGCTCATAAAGTCCACAAAAGGAGCTTTACACGCTCGCTTAGGCTTGAGAAGCAAAAGAGTACTGTTCAGAGAAATATGGGTGTATTGAATTGGTATTTTTTGTGTAAAGGTGAGATCTGGTGAAACACTCTGTCCTGTGACTGATCTGTGTAAAACAACAGAAAGTGAGTTAAATTTGACTCCAAAGTCCAACAGGTCACTGGAAGCCATCAACTCAGTGTGTACAGGCTAAAACAGCCTGCTTCTACCTTTTAGAGGCTTTCATGTAGAAATCTCTACATGAGTCCTGTTCAGTGAAATATGGCTGTTTGAAATTGGTATTGTTTTTGTAAAGTTGAGATCTGGTGAAACACTCTGTCCTGTGACTGATCTGTGTAAAACAACAGAAAGTGAGTTAAATTTGACTCCAAAGTCCAACAGGTCACTGGAAGCCATCAACTCAGTGTGTACAGGCTAAAACAGCCTGCTTCTACCTTTTAGAGGCTTTCATGTAGAAATCTCTGAGTTGAGCTCCAAATGGCTTCAAACTTACCGAGAAGACTTACAGAGACAACACCATCAAGAATCTTGAATCTCAACCTTCTGCCGCCTTTCCCAAGCTAGTTTCTTTCAGGGGCCACATAGGGGCCCGAAATCACAACAGCTCAAATCAGCGTCCCACACCCATCATACAGTTGTATTTTGGTATTAAAACTCCATTTAGAACTTATTAGGTGGCAGTTAGCTCATAAAGTCCACAAAAGGAGCTTTACACGCTCGCTTAGGCTTGAGAAGCAAAAGAGTACTGTTCAGAGAAATATGGGTGTATCGAATTGGTATTTTTTGTGTAAAGGTGAGATCTGGTGAAACACTCTGTCCTGTGACTGATCTGTGTAAAACAACAGAAAGTGAGTTAAATTTGACTCCAAAGTCCAACAGGTCACTGGAAGCCATCAACTCAGTGTGTACAGGCTAAAACAGCCTGCTTCTACCTTTTAGAGGCTTTCATGTAGAAATCTCTACATGAGTCCTGTTCAGTGAAATATGGGTGTATCGAATTGGTATTGTTTTTTGTAAAGGTGAGATCTGGTGAAACACTCTGTCCTGTGACTGATCTGTGTAAAACAACAGAAAGTGAGTTAAATTTGACTCCAAAGTCCAACAGGTCACTGGAAGCCATCAACTCAGTGTGTACAGGCTAAAACAGCCTGCTTCTACCTTTTAGAGGCTTTCACGTAGAAATCTCTGAGTTGAGCTCCAAATGGCTTCAAACTTACGAGAAGACTTACAGACACAACACCATCAAGAATCTTGAATCTCAACCTTCTGCCGCCTTTCCCAAGCTAGTTTCTTTCAGGGGCCACATAGGGGCCCCAAATCACAACAGCTCAAATCAGCGTCCCACACCATCATACAGTTGTATTTTGGTATTAAAACTCCATTTAGAACTTATTAGGTGGCTGTTAGCTCATAAAATCCACAAAAGGAGCTTTACACACTCGCTTACGCTTAAGAAGCAAAAAAGTACTGTTCAGAGAAATATGGCTGTATGAAATTGGTATTGTTTGCTGTATAGATGAGATCTGGTGAAACACTCTGTCCTGTGACTGATCTGTGTAAAACAACAGAAAGTGAGTTAAATTTGACTCCAAAGTCCAACAGGTCACTGGAAGCCATCAACTCAGTGTGTACAGGCTAAAACAGCCTGCTTCTACCTTTTAGAGGCTTTCATGTAGAAATCTCTACATGAGTCCTGTTCAGTGAAATGTGGCTGTATGAAATTGGTATTGTTTGATGTAAAGTTGAGATCTGGTGAAACACTCTGTCCTGTGACTGATCTGTGTAAAACAACAGAAAGTGAGTTAAATTTGACTCCAAAGTCCAACAGGTCACTGGAAGCCATCAACTCAGTGTGTACAGGCTAAAACAGCCTGCTTCTACCTTTTAGAGGCTTTCATGTAGAAATCTCTACATTCAATTCAATTCAATTCAATTTTATTTATATAGCGCCAAATCACAACAACAGTTATCTCACAGCGCTTTTCATAAAAGAGCAGGTCTAGACCGTACTCTGTGATGATATTTACAGAAGCCCAACAGTTCCCACCAAGAGCAAGCACTAGGCGACAGAGGCAAGGAAAAACTTCCTTTTAAGAGGCAGAAACCTCGAGCAGAACCATGGCTCAGGGTGGGCGGCCATCTGCCTCGACCGGTTGGGGTGAGAGAGAGAGAGAGAGAGAGAAAGAGAGAGAGAAGAGAGTGAAAGAGAGAGAGAGAGAGAAAGAGAGAGAGAGAGAGAGAGAGGGGATGTAAGGAGAGAGAGAGGGGAGGGAGGCAGCCTACACAATATACACACAGAGGTACAGACAGCGAAGGTAATGTTGCTATAAACTAAATGAAAAATGGTACAGATATTTATAATAGTGTTAATGGTAACCATCGTAATGTTAATGATTATAATAACAATAAGACTAGCAACAATAGTCGTTGCAGTAGAGGGTGTCGAGCAGGAACACGGGGGCAGCAGGCGACCCGCAGCCACAGATCCAGACTCCACAGCTCCAGAGCCAGAAAACCTGCAGGAAGTGATAGGAGGAGAGAGGAGAGGGACGAGAAAGCACAAGACTACCAGAAAGGGGAGAAGTTGTGTTAGTAACATGCAATAATGGGATAAGGTTGCATACAGAGGGAGAGAAAGTAGAGGAGAGAGGAGCTCAGTGCATCATGGGAAATCCCCCGGCAGTCTAGGCCTATAGCAGCATAACTAAGGGATGGTTCAGGACTACCTGAGCCAGCCCTAACTATAAGCTTTATCAAAGAGGAAAGTCTTAAGCCTACTCTTAAATGTGGAGATGGTGTCTGCCTCCTGAACCCAAACTGGAACCTGGTTCCACAGGAGAGGAGCTTGATAGCTGAACGCTCTGGCTCCTAGTCTACTTTTGGAGACTCTAGGAACCACAAGTAACCCTGCATTCTGGGAGCGCAGTGCTCTGGTGGGGTAGTAAGGTACTATGAGCTCTTTAAGATAAGATGGTGCCTGACCATTAAGAGCTTTGTAGGTAAGAAGAATGATTTTAAATTCTATTCTGGATTTTACTGGAAGCCAATGCAAAGAAGCTAAAACAGGAGAAATGTGATCTCTTTTCCTGGTTCCTGTCAGAACACGTGCTGCAGCATTCTGGATCAGCTGAAGAGTCTTAATGGACTTTTTCGAGCAGCCTGATAATAAGGAATTGCAGTAATCCAGCCTAGAAGTAACAAATGCATGGACTAGTTTTTCTGCATCATTTTTAGACAGGATGTTCCTGATTTTCGCAATATTACGTAGGTGAAAAAAGGCGGTCCTTGAAATTTGCTTAATGTGGGACTTAAACGACATGTCCTGATCAAAGATAACTCCAAGATTCCTCACAGTGGTGCTGGAGGCCAAGGCGATGCCATCCAGGGAAACTATATCTTTAGATAATGCGTCACGGAGGTGCTTAGGCCCCAGAACAATAACTTCAGTTTTATCTGAGTTTAACATAAGAAAATTACAGCTCATCCAGGTTTTAACATCCTGAAGGCACATTTGAAGTTTAGCTAACTGATGAGTTTCATCTGGCTTGATCGATAGATATAACTGAGTATCATCTGCATAACAATGAAAGCTTATGGAATGTTTCCTGATAATATTGCCTAAAGGAAGCATATATAAAGTGAAGAGGATTGGTCCAAGGACAGATCCTTGAGGAACTCCATGAGTAACTTTGGCGTGCATGGAGGACTCATCGTTAACATGTACAAACTGAAATCGATCTGATAAATAGGACTTAAACCAGCTTAGAGCGGTTCCTTTAATGCCAATGAAATATTCCAGTCTCTGCAATAGGATCTGATGGTCAATGGTATCAAATGCAGCACTAAGATCTAATAAAACCAGTACAGAGACAAGTCCTTTGTCTGATGCAATAAGGAGGTCATTAGTAATTTTCACCAGTGCTGTCTCTGTGCTATGATGAGCTCTAAATCCTGACTGAAAATCCTCAAATAAACTATTGCTCTGTAGAAAGTCACACAGCTGTTTAGCAACTGCTTTCTCCAGAACCTTAGAGAGAAATGGAAGGTTAGATATAGGTCTATAGTTTGATAAAACATCCGGATCAAGTTTGGGCTTTTTCAGAAGAGGTTTAATTACAGCTACTTTAAAGTACTGTGGTACATAGCCTGTTGATAAGATAGATTAATCATATCTAGTATAGAGGTGCTGACTAAGGTAAAACATCTTTAAGCAGCCTAGTCGGGATGGGGTCTAAGAGGCAGGTTGATGGTTTAGATGAAGAAATTATTGAAGTTAGTTGGTAAAGATACATGAGTCCTGTTCAGTCAAATATGGCTGTTTGAAATTGGTATGGTTTTTTGTAAAGGTGAGATCTGGTGAAACACTCTGTCCTGTGACTGATCTGTGTAAAACAACAGAAAGTGAGTTAAATTTGACTCCAAAGTCCAACAGGTCACTGGAAGCCATCAACTCAGTGTGTACAGGCTAAAACAGCCTGCTTCTACCTTTTAGAGGCTTTCATGTAGAAATCTCTACATGAGTCCTGTTCAGTCAAATATGGCTGTTTGAAATTGGTATTGTTTTTTGTAAAGGTGAGATCTGGTGAAACACTCTGTCCTGTGACTGATCTGTGTAAAACAACAGAAAGTGAGTTAAATTTGACTCCAAAGTCCAACAGGTCACTGGAAGCCATCAACTCAGTGTGTACAGGCTAAAACAGCCTGCTTCTACCTTTTAGAGGCTTTCATGTAGAAATCTCTGAGTTGAGCTCCAAATGGCTTCAAACTTACCGAGAAGACTTACAGACACAACACCATCAAGAATCTTGAATCTCAACCTTCTGCCGCCTTTCCCAAGCTAGTTTCTTTCAGGAGCCACATAGGGGCCCCAAATCACAACAGCTCAAATAAGCGTCCCACACCCATCATACAGTTGTATTTTGGTATTAAAACTCCATTTAGAACTTATTAGGTGGTTGTTACCTCATAAAATCCACAAAAGGAGCTTTACACACTTGCTTAGGCTTAAGAAGCAAGAGAGTCCTTTTCAGTGAAATATGGCTGTATGAAATTGGTATTGTTTGCTGTAAAGGTGAGATCTGGTGAAACACTCTGTCCTGTGACTGATCTGTGTAAAACAACAGAAAGTGAGTTAAATTTGACTCCAAAGTCCAACAGGTCACTGGAAGCCATCAACTCAGTGTGTACAGGCTAAAACAGCCTGCTTCTACCTTTTAGAGGCTTTCATGTAGAAATCTCTGAGTTGAGCTCCAAATGGCTTCAAACTTACCGAGAAGACTTACAGAGACAACACCATCAAGAATCTTGAATCTCAACCTTCTGACGCCTTTCCCAAGCTAGTTTCTTTCAGGGGTCACATAGGGGCCCGAAATCACAACAGCTCAAATCAGCGTCCCACACCCATCATACAGTTGTATTTTGGTATTAAAACTCCATTTAGAACTTATTAGGTGGCAGTTAGCTCATAAAGTCCACAAAAGGAGCTTTACACGCTCGCTTAGGCTTGAGAAGCAAAAGAGTACTGTTCAGAGAAATATGGGTGTATCGAATTGGTATTTTTGTGTAAAGGTGAGATCTGGTGAAACACTCTGTCCTGTGACTGATCTGTGTAAAACAACAGAAAGTGAGTTAAATTTGACTCCAAAGTCCAACAGGTCACTGGAAGCCATCAACTCAGTGTGTACAGGCTAAAACAGCCTGCTTCTACCTTTTAGAGGCTTTCATGTAGAAATCTCTACATGAGTCCTGTTCAGTCAAATATGGCTGTTTGAAATTGGTATTGTTTTTTGTAAAGGTGAGATCTGGTGAAACACTCTGTCCTGTGACTGATCTGTGTAAAACAACAGAAAGTGAGTTAAATTTGACTCCAA
>NW_024040041.1:37310554-37329525 GCF_014851395.1 Micropterus salmoides | reverse complement strand
CCTTTACAAAAAACAATACCAATTTCAAACAGCCATATTTCACTGAACAGGACTCATGTAGAGATTCTACATGAAGCCTCTAAAAGGTAGAAGCAGGCTGTTTTAGCCTGTACACACTGAGTTGATGGTTCCAGTGACCTGTTGGACTTTCGAGTCAAATTTAACTCACTTTCTGTTGTTTACAAGATCAGTCACAGGACAGAGGTGTTCACCAGATCTCACCTTTACAGCAAACAATACCAATTTCTATAGCCATATTTCACTGAAAAGGACTCTCTTGCTTCTCAAGCCTAAGCGGTGTGTAAATCTCCTTTGTGGATTTTATGAGCTAACAACCACCTAATAAGTTCTAAATGGAGTTTTAATACAAAATACAACTGTATGATGGGTGTGGGACGCTGATTTGAGCTGTTGTGATTGGCCCCTGAAAGAAACTAGCTTGGGAAAGGCGGCAGAAGGTTGAGATTCAAGATTCTTGATGGTGTTGTGTCTGTAAGTCTTCTCGGTAAGTTTGAAGCCATTTGGAACTCAACTCAGAGATTTCTACATGAAAGCCTCTAAAAGGTAGAAGCAGGCTGTTTTAGCCTGTACACACTGAGTTGATGGCTTCCAGTGACCTGTTGGACTTTGGAGTCAAATTTAACTCACTTTCTGTTGTTTTACACAGATCAGTCACAGGACAGAGTGTTTCACCAGATCTCAACTTTACAAAAAACAATACCAATATCATACAGTCATATTTGACTGAACTGGACTCATGTAGAGATTTCTACATGAAAGCCTCTAAAGGTAGAAGCAGGCTGTTTTAGCCTGTACACACTGAGTTGATGGCTTCCAGTGACCTGTTGGACTTTGGAGTCAAATTTAACTCACTTTCTGTTGTTTTACACAGATCAGTCACAGGACAGAGTGTTTCACCAGATCTCATCTATACAGCAAACAATACCAATTTCATACAGCCATATTTCTCTGAACAGTACTTTTTTGCTTCTTAAGCTAAGCGTGTGTAAAGCTCCTTTTGTGGATTTTATGAGCTAACAGCCACCTAATAAGTTCTAAATGGAGTTTTAATACCAAAATACAACTGTATGATGGGTGTGGGACGCTGATTTGAGCTGTTGTGATTTGGGGCCCCTATGTGGCCCCTGAAGAAACTAGCTTGGGAAGGCGGCAGAAGGTTGAGATTCAAGATTCTTGATGGTGTTGTCTCTGTAAAACTTCTCGGTAAGTTTGAAGCCATTTGGAGCTCAACTCAGAGATTTCTACATGAAAGCCTCTAAAAGGTAGAAGCAGGCTGTTTTAGCCTGTACACACTGAGTTGATGGCTTCCAGTGACCTGTTGGACTTTGGAGTCAAATTTAACTCACTTTCTGTTGTTTACACAGATCAGTCACAGGACAGAGTGTTTCACCAGATCTCACCTTTACAAAAACAATACCAATTTCAAACAGCCATATTTCACTGAACAGGACTCATGTAGAGATTTCTACATGAAAGCCTCTAAAAGGTAGAAGCAGGCTGTTTTAGCCTGTACACACTGAGTTGATGGCTTCCAGTGACCTGTTGGACTTTGGAGTCAAATTTAACTCACTTTCTGTTGTTTTACACAGATCAGTCACAGGACAGAGTGTTTCACCAGATCTCACCTTTACACAAAAATACCAATTCGATACACCCATATTTCTCTGAACAGTACTCTTTTGCTTCTCAAGCCTAAGCGAGCGTGTAAAGCTCCTTTTGTGGACTTATGAGCTAACTGCCACCTAATAAGTTCTAAATGGAGTTTAATACCAAAATACAACTGTATGATGGGTGTGGGACGCTGATTTGAGCTGTTGTGATTTGGGGCCCCTATGTGGCCCCTGAAAGAAACTAGCTTGGGAAAGGCGGCAGAAGGTTGAGATTCAAGATTTGATGGTGTTGTGTCTGTAAGTCTTCTCGGTAAGTTTGAAGCCATTTGGAGCTCAACTCAGAGATTTCTACATGAAAGCCTCTAAAAGGTAGAAGCAGGCTGTTTAGCCTGTACACACTGAGTTGATGGCTTCCAGTGACCTGTTTGGACTTTGGAGTCAAATTTAACTCACTTTCTGTTGTTTTACACAGATCAGTCACAGGACAGAGTGTTTCACCAGATCTCAACTTTACATCAAACAATACTAATTCATACAGCCATATTTCACTGAACAGGACTCATGTAGAGATTTCTACATGAAAGCCTCTAAAAGGTAGAAGCAGGCTGTTTTAGCCTGTACACACTGAGTTGATGGCTTCCAGTGACCTGTTGGACTTTGGAGTCAAATTTAACTCACTTTCTGTTGTTTTACACAGATCAGTCACAGGACAGAGTGTTTCACCAGATCTCACCTTTACAGCAAACAATACCAATTTCATACAGCCATATTCTCTGAACAGTACTCTTTGCTTCTTAAGCCTAAGCGAGTGTGTAAAGCTCCTTTTGTGGATTTTATGAGCTAACAACACCTAATAAGTTCTAAATGGAGTTTTAATACCAAATACAACTGTATGATGGGTGTGGGACGCTGATTTGAGCTGTTGTGATTTGGCCCCTGAAAGAAACAAGCTTGGGAAAGGTGGCAGAAGGTTGAGATTCAAGATTCTTGATGGTGTTGTGTCTGTAAGTCTTCTGGGTAAGTTTGAAGCCATTTGGAGCTCAACTCAGAGATTTCTACATGAAAGCCTCTAAAAGGTAGAAGCAGGCTGTTTTAGTCTGTACACACTGAGTTGATGGCTTCCAGTGACCTGTTGTACTTTGGAGTCAAATTTAACTCACTTTCTGTTGTTTTACACAGATCAGTCACAGGACAGAGTGTTTCACCAGATCACCTTTACACAAAAAATACCAATTCAATACACCCATATTTCTCTGAACAGTACTCTTTTGCTTCTCAAGCCAAAGCGAGTGTGTAAAGCTCCTTTTGTGGACTTTATGAGCTAACAACCACCTAATAAGTTCTAAATGGAGTTTTAATACCAAAATACAACTGTATGATGGGTGTGGGATGCTGATTTGAGCTGTTGTGATTTGGGGCCCCTATGTGGCCCCTGAAAGAAACTAGCTTGGGAAAGGCGGCAGAAGGTTGAGATTCAAGATTCTTGATGGTGTTGTCTCTGTAAGTCTTCTCGGTAAGTTTGAAGCCATTTGGAGCTCAACTCAGAGATTTCTACATGAAAGCCTCTAAAAGGTAGAAGCAGGCTGTTTTAGCCTGTACACACTGAGTTGATGGCTTCCAGTGACCTGTTGGACTTTGGAGTCAAATTTAACTCACTTTCTGTTGTTTTACACAGATCAGTCACAGGACAGAGTGTTTCACCAGATCTCACCTTTACAAAAAACAATACCAATTTCAAACAGCCATATTTCACTGAACAGGACTCATGTAGAGATTTCTACATGAAAGCCTCTAAAAGGTAGAAGCAGGCTGTTTTAGCCTGTACACACTGAGTTGATGGCTTCCAGTGACCTGTTGGACTTTGGAGTCAAATTTAACTCATTTTCTGTTTTACACAGATCAGTCACAGGACAGAGTGTTTCACCAGATCTCATCTTTACAGCAAACAATACCAATTTCATACAGCCATATTTCACTGAAAAGGACTCTCTTGCTTCTTAAGCCTAAGCAAGTGTGTAAAGCTCCTTTTGTGGACTTTATGAGCTAACAACCACCTAATAAGTTCTAAATGGAGTTTTAATACCAAAATACAACTGTATGATGGGTGTGGGACGCTGATTTGAGCTGTTGTGATTTGGGGCCCCTATGTGGCCCCTGAAAGAAACTAGCTTGGGAAAGGCGGCAGAAGGTTGAGATTCAAGATTCTTGATGGTGTTGTGTCTGTAAGTCTTCTCGGTAAGTTTGAAGCCATTTGGAGCTCAACTCAGAGATTTCTACATGAAAGCCTCTAAAAGGTAGAAGCAGGCTGTTTTAGCCTGTACACACTGAGTTGATGGCTTCCAGTGACCTGTTGGACTTTGGAGTCAAATTTAACTCACTTTCTGTTGTTTTACACAGATCAGTCACAGGACAGAGTGTTTCACCAGATCTCACCTTTACAAAAAACAATACCAATTTCATACAACCATATTTCACTGAACAGGACTCATGTAGAGATTTCTACATGAAAGCCTCTAAAAGGTAGAAGCAGGCTGTTTTAGCCTGTACACACTGAGTTGATGGCTTCCAGTGACCTGTTGGACTTTGGAGTCAAATTTAACTCACTTTCTGTTGTTTTACACAGATCAGTCACAGGACAGAGTGTTTCACCAGATCTCAACTTTACATCAAACAATACCAATTTCATACAGCCATATTTCACTGAACAGAACTCATGTAGAGATTTCTACATGAAAGCCTCTAAAAGGTAGAAGCAGGCTGTTTTAGCCTGTACACACTGAGTTGATGGCTTCCAGTGACCTGTTGGACTTTGGAGTCAAATTTAACTCACTTTCTGTTGTTTTACACAGATCAGTCACAGGACAGAGTGTTTCACCAGATCTCACCTTTACAAAAAACAATACCAATTTCAAACAGCCATATTTCACTGAACAGGACTCATGTAGAGATTCTACATGAAAGCCTCTAAAAGGTAGAAGCAGGCTGTTTTAGCCTGTACACACTGAGTTGATGGCTTCCAGTGACCTGTTGGACTTTCGAGTCAAATTTAACTCACTTTCTGTTGTTTTACACAGATCAGTCACAGGACAGAGTGTTTCACCAGATCTCACCTTTACAGCAAACAATACCAATTTCATACAGCCATATTTCACTGAAAAGGACTCTCTTGCTTCTCAAGCCTAAGCAAGTGTGTAAATCTCCTTTTGTGGATTTTATGAGCTAACAACCACCTAATAAGTTCTAAATGGAGTTTTAATACCAAAATACAACTGTATGATGGGTGTGGGACGCTGATTTGAGCTGTTGTGATTTGGCCCCTGAAAGAAACTAGCTTGGGAAAGGCGGCAGAAGGTTGAGATTCAAGATTCTGATGGTGTTGTGTCTGTAAGTCTTCTCGGTAAGTTTGAAGCCATTTGGAGCTCAACTCAGAGATTTCTACATGAAAGCCTCTAAAAGGTAGAAGCAGGCTGTTTTAGCCTGTACACACTGAGTTGATGGCTTCCAGTGACCTGTTGGACTTTGGAGTCAAATTTAACTCACTTTCTGTTGTTTTACACAGATCAGTCACAGGACAGAGTGTTTCACCAGATCTCAACTTTACATCAAACAATACCAATATCATACAGTCATATTTGACTGAACTGGACTCATGTAGAGATTTCTACATGATAGCCTCTAAAAGGTAGAAGCAGGCTGTTTTAGCCTGTACACACTGAGTTGATGGCTTCCAGTGACCTGTTGGACTTTGGAGTCAAATTTAACTCACTTTCTGTTGTTTTACACAGATCAGTCACAGGACAGAGTGTTTCACCAGATCTCATCTATACAGCAAACAATACCAATTTCATACAGCCGTATTTCTCTGAACAGTACTTTTTTGCTTCTTAAGCCTAAGCGAGTGTGTAAAGCTCCTTTTGTGGATTTTATGAGCTAACAGCCACCTAATAAGTTCTAAATGGAGTTTTAATACCAAAATACAACTGTATGATGGGTGTGGGACGCTGATTTGAGCTGTTGTGATTTGGGGCCCCTATGTGGCCCCTGAAAGAAACTAGCTTGGGAAAGGCGGCAGAAGGTTGAGATTCAAGATTCTTGATGGTGTTGTCTCTGTAAAACTTCTCGGTAAGTTTGAAGCCATTTGGAGCTCAACTCAGAGATTTCTACATGAAAGCCTCTAAAAGGTAGAAGCAGGCTGTTTTAGCCTGTACACACTGAGTTGATGGCTTCCAGTGACCTGTTGGACTTTGGAGTCAAATTTAACTCACTTTCTGTTGTTTTACACAGATCAGTCACAGGACAGAGTGTTTCACCAGATCTCACCTTTACAAAAAACAATACCAATTTCAAACAGCCATATTTCACTGAACAGGACTCATGTAGAGATTTCTACATGAAAGCCTCTAAAAGGTAGAAGCAGGCTGTTTTAGCCTGTACACACTGAGTTGATGGCTTCCAGTGACCTGTTGGACTTTGGAGTCAAATTTAACTCACTTTCTGTTGTTTTACACAGATCAGTCACAGGACAGAGTGTTTCACCAGATCTCACCTTTACACAAAAAATACCAATTCGATACACCCATATTTCTCTGAACAGTACTCTTTTGCTTCTCAAGCCTAAGCGAGCGTGTAAAGCTCCTTTTGTGGACTTTATGAGCTAACTGCCACCTAATAAGTTCTAAATGGAGTTTTAATACCAAAATACAACTGTATGATGGGTGTGGGACGCTGATTTGAGCTGTTGTGATTTCGGGCGCCTATGTGGCCCCTGAAAGAAACTAGCTTGGGAAAGGCGTTAGAAGGTTGAGATTCAAGATTCTTGATGGTGTTGTGTCTGTAAGTCTTCTCGGTAAGTTTGAAGCCATTTAGAGCTCAACTCAGAGATTTCTACATGAAAGCCTCTAAAAGGTAGAAGCAGGCTGTTTTAGCCTGTACACACTGAGTTGATGGCTTCCAGTGACCTGTTGGACTTTGGAGTCAAATTTAACTCACTTTCTGTTGTTTTACACAGATCAGTCACAGGACAGAGTGTTTCACCAGATCTCACCTTTACAAAAACAATACCAATTTCAAACAGCCATATTTGACTGAACAGGACTCATGTAGAGATTTCTACATGAAAGCCTCTAAAAGGTAGAAGCAGGCTGTTTTAGCCTGTACACACTGAGTTGATGGCTTCCAGTGACCTGTTGGACTTTGGAGTCAAATTTAACTCACTTTCTGTTGTTTTACACAGATCAGTCACAGGACAGAGTGTTTCACCAGATCTCACCTTTACACAAAAAATACCAATTCGATACACCCATATTTCTCTGAACAGTACTCTTTTGCTTCTCAAGCCTAAGCGAGCGTGTAAAGCTCCTTTTATGGACTTTATGAGCTAACTGCCACCTAATAAGTTCTAAATGGAGTTTTAATACCAAAATACAACTGTATGATGGGTGTGGGACGCTGATTTGAGCTGTTGTGATTTGGGGCCCCTATGTGGCCCCTGAAAGAAACTAGCTTGGGAAAGGCGGCAGAAGGTTGAGATTCAAGATTCTTGATGGTGTTGTCTCTGTAAGTATTCTCAATAAGTTTGAAGCCATTTGGAGCTCAACTCAGAGATTTCTACATGAAAGCCTCTAAAAGGTAGAAGCAGGCTGTTTTAGCCTGTACACACTGAGTTGATGGCTTCCAGTGACCTGTTGGACTTTGGAGTCAAATTTAACTCACTTTCTGTTGTTTTACACAGATCAGTCACAGGACAGAGTGTTTCACCAGATCTCACCTTTACAAAAAACAATACCAATATCATACAGTCATATTTGACTGAACAGGACTCATGTAGAGATTTCTACATGAAAGCCTCTAAAGGTAGAAGCAGGCTGTTTTAGCCTGTACACACTGAGTTGATGGCTTCCAGTGACCTGTTGGACTTTGGAGTCAAATTTAACTCACTTTCTGTTGTTTTACACAGATCAGTCACAGGACAGAGTGTTTCACCAGATCTCATCTATACAGCAAACAATACCAATTTCATACAGCCATATTTCTCTGAACAGTACTTTTTTGCTTCTTAAGCGTAAGCGAGTGTGTAAAGCTCCTTTTGTGGATTTTATGAGCTAACAGCCACCTAATAAGTTCTAAATGGAGTTTTAATACCAAAATACAACTGTATGATGGGTGTGGGATGCTGATTTGAGCTGTTGTGATTTGGGGCCCCTATGTGGCCCCTGAAAGAAACTAGCTTGGGAAAGGCGGCAGAAGGTTGAGATTCAAGATTCTTGATGGTGTTGTCTCTGTAAAACTTCTCGGTAAGTTTGAAGCCATTTGGAGCTCAACTCAGAGATTTCTACATGAAAGCCTCTAAAAGGTAGAAGCAGGCTGTTTTAGCCTGTACACACTGAGTTGATGGCTTCCAGTGACCTGTTGGACTTTGGAGTCAAATTTAACTCACTTTCTGTTGTTTTACACAGATCAGTCACAGGACAGAGTGTTTCACCAGATCTCAACTTTACATCAAACAATACCAATTTCATACAGCCATATTTCACTGAACAGAACTCATGTAGAGATTTCTACATGAAAGCCTCTAAAAGGTAGAAGCAGGCTGTTTTAGCCTGTACACACTGAGTTGATGGCTTCCAGTGACCTGTTGGACTTTGGAGTCAAATTTAACTCACTTTCTGTTGTTTTACACAGATCAGTCACAGGACAGAGTGTTTCACCAGATCTCAACTTTACAACAAACAATACCAATTTCATACAGCCATATTTCACTGAACAGGACTCATGTAGAGATTTCTACATGAAAGCCTCTAAAAGGTAGAAGCAGGCTGTTTTAGCCTGTACACACTGAGTTGATGGCTTCTAGTGACCTGTTGGACTTTGGAGTCAAATTTAACTCACTTTCTGTTGTTTTACACAGATCAGTCACAGGACAGAGTGTTTCACCAGATCTCACCTTTACAGCAAACAATACCAATTTCATACAGCCATATTTCTCTGAACAGTACTCTTTTGCTTCTTAAGCCTAAGCGAGTGTGTAAAGCTCCTTTTGTGGATTTTATGAGCTAACAACCACCTAATAAGTTCTAAATGGAGTTTTAATACCAAAATACAACTGTATGATGGGTGTGGGACGCTGATTTGAGCTGTTGTGATTTGGCCCCTGAAAGAAACTAGCTTGGGAAAGGTGGCAGAAGGTTGAGATTCAAGATTCTTGATGGTGTTGTGTCTGTAAGTCTTCTCGGTAAGTTTGAAGCCATTTGGAGCTCAACTCAGAGATTTCTACATGAAAGCCTCTAAAAGGTAGAAGCAGGCTGTTTTAGCCTGTACACACTGAGTTGATGGCTTCCAGTGACCTGTTGGACTTTGGAGTCAAATTTAACTCACTTTCTGTTGTTTTACACAGATCAGTCACAGGACAGAGTGTTTCACCAGATCTCAACTTTACATCAAACAATACCAATTTCATACAGCCATATTTCACTGAACAGGACTCATGTAGAGATTTCTACATGAAAGCCTCTAAAAGGTAGAAGCAGGCTGTTTTAGCCTGTACACACTGAGTTGATGGCTTCCAGTGACCTGTTGGACTTTGGAGTCAAATTTAACTCACTTTCTGTTGTTTTACACAGATCAGTCACAGGACAGAGTGTTTCACCAGATCTCACCTTTACACAAACAATACCAATTTCATACAGCCATATTTCACTGAAAAGGACTCTCTTGCTTCTCAAGCCTAAGCGAGTGTGTAAATCTCCTTTTGTGGACTTTATGAGCTAACTGCCACCTAATAAGTTCTAAATGGAGTTTTAATACCAAAATACAACTGTATGATGGTGTGGGACGCTGATTTGAGCTGTTGTGATTTGGGGCCCCTATGTGGCCCCTGAAAGAAACTAGCTTGGGAAAGGCGGCAGAAGGTTGAGATTCAAGATTCTTGATGGTGTTGTCTCTGTAAAACTTCTCGGTAAGTTTGAAGCCATTTGGAGCTCAACTCAGAGATTTCTACATGAAAGCCTCTAAAAGGTAGAAGCAGGCTGTTTTAGCCTGTACACACTGAGTTGATGGCTTCCAGTGACCTGTTGGACTTTGGAGTCAAATTTAACTCACTTTCTGTTGTTCCCCTTCGAGGGAACTCGAACTGCGTCGGTTACGACACTATGGGAACGCCTCTAGGCGAAGCAGGTCTGAACGTGAATGAAATCACTCCAATCCTATTGGCCTGTTGCTAGAACGGTAAGGTGTGACGGAATAACCGGAGGAGTATAAAGCACACCTGTACACACTCATCATTAGCTTTTTTTATTCAGCAGGCGCTCTGTATGTTGTTTGAAGAAAGCTCCAGTCCTACAAGCAGTATGTCTTACCTGAAGAAGAAGTCTACCAGCATGTCCGGCAACCAGATGTACAGAAGGTGTGTTTTTTCTTGCCCTCGGTACATCACGGATGGAGATTCTCATGAGATGTGTCTCTCATGTTTGGGAATGGAGCACGCACGGGCAGCTCTCGAGGGGGCTGCCTGCGCCCGTTGCGAAGCCCTTTCCGTGCGGGTACTGAGGTCCCGCATGGCTCTCTTTTCCGAGGATGGCCGGATGTGTTTTCCCCGTGGCGCGGGCCATGCGGCCGCTGAGGCGGCCCGGCGGCTTCACTCATGGGTTCACAGCGTGATCTGTCGGAGGATTTCGGGACGGCTGAGGCTTTTTCCCGACCTTCATCCGCTGGCTCCGACGCTTCCTTTCCTCGTTCGGGTGCCCGTTCTCGGCTTCTCCCGCTCGCGGTTTGGATCCGGAGACGCGGCAGCAATCCGACTCCGAGGAGGCGGACTGCTCAGCGCAGTGGACGATGACTTCCGGGTGTCGGGGCGGCGACATCTGGCCGCGCCCGACTATGACGTGCTGCTGGAGGTGGTAACTAGAGCCGTGGCTAAGCTCAACACCAAGAGACAGGAGGAGCAGACACCACAGGCTAGTGGTAAGCTTGATGAAAGGTTTCTTAAGCACCACGCACCACCTCCACGCCGATCTCTTCCTGATTTACATGATGAACTGAGTAAATCATGGGGCAGACCCTTCTCTACATGGCTTTCCACACCCCGATCACTGAACTACAGTAATGTGATGGGGGTTAGGGACCGTGGTTATGGGAGGATGCCTCGGGTGGAGGATGAGCTTGCGAGCTATCTCTCCCCTCGACTTGCGTCCTCCCTGGAGAAGCCGGCGTTACCATCCAAACCATGTCGCACCACATCCACGCTTGTGGGGAAGGCGTACATGCCAGCGGGCCAGGCAGGTGCGAGCTTGCACACCACGGTGCTTCAAGCCTACCAAGCCAACCTGCTACAGGAGATGGTTCAGAGGGGGGGTCCCTCCGAGGAAGATCTGGCGGAGCTTCGCAGAACCACGAAGCGTTAGACGCAGTGCGAAGCGTTCCGCCAGTACCTCCCTCGCCGGTCTGGACCCAAGGCAGCTGAGGCTGCCAGGCGTAGGTCCCTTCCCTCTACGAGCTCCTACGGAGAGGAGGGAAGCAGAGTGTCGCTTCTCGGGGGCCCCCCGAGGAGCTGGGGCAGCGAGACGGCGCTCTCACCCTCAGCCGTCTGAGAGACGCGATCTGAGGACCGTCATCCAGTCCCGACGGAGCTCAGGGAAGACCGGGGTAGGGGAGTCTTTCTCCCCTCCCGCACCCCCCCCACCCCCCCCGGAGGCCGACCGAGGTCCCCTCCGCCGTGGCAACAGGTGATGTTATCCCGCCGTTTACACGTTCAGGACGCACCTGCCACCATCGAGTCCGCACCGTACTGCCTGCCCCGAGGGTCTGCAGACGGACGGCATCCCGACTCACTCACCGTGGATCTTCGGCGGCTCCCCCCTGCCGTTCTGGGGCTTCAGGGGTCCACCAGAAGATCACACGAGACACCGACCACCAGCCCCGAGGGGCTGGTTCCGTTGGCAGTCTTTGCAGACGCTTGGCGGAGCCTGACGAACATTTCTCCGCGGGTCCTGCGCACTGCCATAGATGGGTATCGACTACAGTTCAAGCCCGCCCTCCAAATTCAACAGAAGAGAGGGGGTGGTTTGGACTGTGGTCCGCCCGGAGCAAGGTCCGGTGTTGGGACAGGAAGTTTGTACTCTGCTGAGGAAAGGGGCCGTGGAACGTGTCTCCCCCCCAGACAGAGACTTCATAGTCCCCAAGAAGGACGGAGGGCTGCGTGCCCTATTTTGGATCTGCGGGTTCTAACCGGTCTCTGAGGAGATTCAGGTTAAAGATGCTCATCATCCCCGCCACCGTGACGCACATCCAATCTGAGGATTGGTTCGTCACGATAGATCTAAAGGACGCCTATTTCTAGGTCTCCATCCGTCCTTCTCACAGGAAGTTCCTGAGGTTTGCCTTCGGGGGTGTGGCTTACCAGTATCGGGTTCTTCCATTCGGCCTGGCACTTCCCCTAGCACATTCACCAAGTGTATGGATGCAGCACTGGCCCCGCTGAGGCTCCGGGGCATCCGGATTTCAACTTCATCGACGACTGGCTCATCCTAGCCCAGTCTCGAGAGTTGGCGGTTCGGCATCGAGATGTCGTTCTGGCTCGTCTGCGGCGTTTAGGGCTGAGGCTCAACGCAAAGAAGAGCGTGCTGGCGCCCACCCAACGGGCTACGTTCCTAGGGGTTGCATGGGATTCGACAACGATGCGGGCACAATTGTCTCCGGCACGTGTCGACACCATATTGGCTGCCGTGAAAGGGGTGAAGTTAGGCCACGCCATCACTATGAAACACTTTCAACGAGTGTTGGGTCTCCTGGCGGCTGCGTCCAGCGTAATACCATCTGGACTGCTGCACATGAGACCCCTGCAGTGGTGGCTAAGGAACAAGGGTTTTTCCCCGAGGGGAATCCTCTCCGTCTGGTTTGGGTTACGCGCAAGTGTCTTCGTTCCCTATCAGTTTGGAAGGAAACTTGGTTCCTGTCCCAGGGGCCCGTGCTGGGAGGGTCTTGTCGCCGGCTGGTTATTTCGACAGACGCCTCCCTCACGGGCTGGGGCGCGGTCATGGATGGCCGCTTTGCAAGGGGATCCTGGCAGGTGCATCGATCCGAGTGGCATATCAACTGTCTCGAGATGTTGGCGGTGTTCCAGGCTCTAAGGAGTTTCCTGCCCGATCTCCAAGGCCACCACGTCCTGGTTCGTTCCGAGTAGAACAACACAGCGGTGGTGGCCTATCTGAATCACCAGGGCGGTCTGCGCTCGCGCCCTCTGGACAGACTGGCGCGTCAGATCCTCCTGTGGTCCCAGCAGAGGTTACTATCGCTCAGGGCGATGTATTTCCTGGGGACACAGAATCAGGGAGCAGACCTGCTGTTGAGGCAGGGGCTGAGGCCCGGGGAATGGAGACTTCACCCCGAAGTGGTGGAGCTCTTGTGCGAAGAGTTCGGCCCCATAGACGTGGATCTGTTTGCGTCTCAAGAGACTACGCACTGCCCGCTATGGTTTCTCTCGTTCCTCCAGCCCCGTTGGGTCTGGACGCCATGGTACATTCGTGGCCGAGGCTACGTCTGTACGCTTTTCCCCAGTCGCTCTGCTCCCGGGGTTCTGGAGCGGGTCCGCCAGGACTATGTCGGCCTACTGCTCGTAGCCCCGTTCTGGCCAACCCGGGTGTGGTTCTCGGACATCATGTCGCTCCTGGACGGCCCGCCGTGGCGGGTCCCTCTGAGGAGAGACCTGCTGTCCCAGGCGCAGGGCCGGGTTCTTCACCCTTGCCCCGCCATATGGCGACTGTGGGTCTGGCCCCTGAGGGGGCACAGTACCTAGAGGCGGGTCTAACAGCCGGAGCAGTCGAGACCCTCCTGAGCTCCAGGGCCCCGTCCACACGGAGGATGTACGGCCTGAAGTGGAGTGTTTTCTCCACTTGGTGTAGGGAGCGGTCGGTGGACCCTGTTACCTGCCCGGTGGTTCAGGTACTTGAGTTCCTCCAGGACCGGTTCTCTGCTGGTCTTTCCCCTTCCACCCTCAAGGTGTACGTGGCAGCTATTTCATCTTTCCACACCCCTCTGAGGGAGGGGTCCTTGGGGAAACTTCCCTTGGTTGTACTTTTCCTCCGTGGTGCCCGGAGGATGAGACCTGCGACTCGGTCCAAGGTTCCCCTTGGGATCTGGCGGTGGTTCTTGGGGCGTTGGCTGAGGCCCCCTTCGAACCCCTAGAGTCAGCTGAGGCTAAGCACTTGACCCTCAAGATGGCCTTTCTCCTTGCTATCACCTCTCTGAGGAGGGTGGGGGATCTCCAAGCGCTTTCGGTTTCCCCGCAAAGCCTGGAGTTTGCCCCGGGGAATATTAGGGCTATCCTGCACCCTCGTCCAGGATACATCCCTAAAGTGCCTTCTTGTGCGGCAGGGTCCACAGTGCTGCAGGCATTTCATCCTCCACCTCATGTGACGGCGGAGGACGGGAGACTTCATCTGCCCTGCCCTGTCAGAGCACTGAGTATTTACACTCTGAGGTCCTCCCGTTGGAGGAAGGCTGACCAGCTGCTAGTGTGTTTTGGGTCTCCCAGGGCCGGGCTCCCTGCATCCAAACATACTATTAGCAACTGGATTGTTCAGACTATTTCCCTGGCCTATCAGGTGCGCGGTTTGCCTTCACCTGTGGCTGTGAGGGCTCATTCTACCAGAGGCAAGGCGGCCTCTCGAGCCCTCCTTTCCGGGGCCTCTTGCAGGATGTTGTTTAGCGGCTGGCTATGCCACTCCGCACACATTCATTCGGTTTTACAGTCTTGACCTTCCTTCGGCACCTGGCACTCGTGCGCTCTCCTCTTAGTAGTGCCACTTTATTGCACACAGGGGCAGGCGGGGTTTTCGGCACGGTTTAGTGGGTATCTCGTTCCCATAGTGTCGTAACCGACGCAGTTCGAGTTCCCTCGAAGGGGAACGTCTCGGGTTACGTATGTAACCCTGGTTCCGCCGCACCTCTCTCCCCCGCCTGAAGCGCCTGCTTCATAGTTTAAGCTAATGATGAGTGTGTACAGGTGTGCTTTATACTCCTCCGGTTATTCCGTCACACCTTACCGTTCTAGCAAAGGCCAATAGGATTGGAGTGATTTCATTCACGTTCAGACCTGCTTCGCCTAGAGGCGTTCCCATAGTGTCGTAACCGACGCAGTCTCTCGTTCCCCTTCTCGGGGAACCAGGGTTACATACGTAACCCGAGACGTTTTACACAGATCAGTCACAGGACAGAGTGTTTCACCAGATCTCACCTTTACAAAAAACATTACCAATTTCAAACAGCCATATTTCACTGAACAGGACTCATGTAGAGATTTCTACATGAAAGCCTCTAAAAGGTAGAAGCAGGCTGTTTTAGCCTGTACACACTGAGTTGATGGCTTCCAGTGACCTGTTGGACTTTGGAGTCAAATTTAACTCACTTTCTGTTGTTTTACACAGATCAGTCACAGGACAGAGTGTTTCACCAGATCTCACCTTTACACAAAAAATACCAATTCGATACACCCATATTTCTCTGAACAGTACTCTTTTGCTTCTCAAGCCTAAGCGAGCGTGTAAGCTCCTTTTGTGGACTTTATGAGCTAACTGCCACCTAATAAGTTCTAAATGGAGTTTTAATACCAAAATACAACTGTATGATGGGTGTGGGATGCTGATTTGAGCTGTTGTGATTTCGGGCGCCTATGTGGCCCCTGAAAGAAACTAGCTTGGGAAAGGCGGCAGAAGGTTGAGATTCAAGATTCTTGATGGTGTTGTCTCTGTAAGTCTTCTCGGTAAGTTTGAAGCCATTTGGAGCTCAACTCAGAGATTTCTACATGAAAGCCTCTAAAAGGTAGAAGCAGGCTGTTTTAGCCTGTACACACTGAGTTGATGGCTTCCAGTGACCTGTTGGACTTTGGAGTCAAATTTAACTCACTTTCTGTTGTTTTACACAGATCAGTCACAGGACAGAGTGTTTCACCAGATCTCACCTTTACAAAAAACAATACCAATTTCAAACAGCCATATTTGACTGAACAGGACTCATGTAGAGATTTCTACATGAAAGCCTCTAAAAGGTAGAAGCAGGCTGTTTTAGCCTGTACACACTGAGTTGATGGCTTCCAGTGACCTGTTGGACTTTGGAGTCAAATTTAACTCACTTTCTTTTGTTTTACACAGATCAGTCACAGGACAGAGTGTTTCACCAGATCTCACCTTTACATCAAACAATACCAATTTCATACAGCCATATTTCACTGAACAGGACTCATGTAGAGATTTCTACATGAAAGCCTCTAAAAGGTAGAAGCAGGCTGTTTTAGCCTGTACACACTGAGTTGATGGCTTCCAGTGACCTGTTGGACTTTGGAGTCAAATTTAACTCACTTTCTGTTGTTTTACACAGATCAGTCACAGGACAGAGTGTTTCACCAGATCTCACCTTTACACAAAAATACCAATTTCATACAGCCATATTTCACTGAAAATGACTCTCTTGCTTCTCAAGCCTAAGCGAGTGTGTAAATCTCCTTTTGTGGACTTTATGAGCTAACTGCCACCTAATAAGTTCTAAATGGAGTTTTAATACCAAAATACAACTGTATGATGGGTGTGGGACGCTGATTTGAGCTGTTGTGATTTGGGGCCCCTATGTGGCCCCTGAAAGAAACTAGCTTGGGAAAGGCGGCAGAAGGTTGAGATTCAAGATTCTTGATGGTGTTGTGTCTGTAAGTCTTCTCGGTAAGTTTGAAGCCATTTGGAACTCAACTCAGAGATTTCTACATGAAAGCCTCTAAAAGGTAGAAGCAGGCTGTTTTAGCCTGTACACACTGAGTTGATGGCTTCCAGTGACCTGTTGGACTTTGGAGTCAAATTTAACTCACTTTCTGTTGTTTTACACAGATCAGTCACAGGACAGAGTGTTTCACCAGATCTCACCTTTACAAAAAACAATACCAATATCATACAGTCATATTTGACTGAACTGGACTCATGTAGAGATTTCTACATGAAAGCCTCTAAAAGGTAGAAGCAGGCTGTTTTAGCCTGTACACACTGAGTTGATGGCTTCCAGTGACCTGTTGGACTTTGGAGTCAAATTTAACTCACTTTCTGTTGTTTTACACAGATCAGTCACAGGACAGAGTGTTTCACCAGATCTCATCTATACAGCAAACAATACCAATTTCATACAGCCATATTTCTCTGAACAGTACTCTTTTGCTTCTTAAGCCTAAGCGAGTGTGTAAAGCTCCTTTTGTGGATTTTATGAGCTAACAGCCACCTAATAAGTTCTAAATGGAGTTTTAATACCAAAATACAACTGTATGATGGGTGTGGGACGCTGATTTGAGCTGTTGTGATTTGGGGCCCCTATGTGGCCCCTGAAAGAAACTAGCTTGGGAAAGGCGGCAGAAGGTTGAGATTCAAGATTCTTGATGGTGTTGTGTCTGTAAGTCTTCTCGGTAAGTTTGAAGCCATTTGGAGCTCAACTCAGAGATTTCTACATGAAAGCCTCTAAAAGGTAGAAGCAGGCTGTTTTAGCCTGTACACACTGAGTTGATGGCTTCCAGTGACCTGTTGGACTTTGGAGTCAAATTTAACTCACTTTCTGTTGTTTTACACAGATCAGTCACAGGACAGAGTGTTTCACCAGATCTCACCTTTACAAAAACAATACCAATATCATAAGGTCATATTTGACTGAACTGGACTCATGTAGAGATTTCTACATGAAAGCCTCTAAAAGGTAGAAGCAGGCTGTTTTAGCCTGTACACACTGAGTTGATGGCTTCCAGTGACCTGTTGGACTTTGGAGTCAAATTTAACTCACTTTCTGTTGTTTTACACAGATCAGTCACAGGACAGAGTGTTTCACCAGATCTCATCTATACAGCAAACAATACCAATTTCATACAGCCATATTTCTCTGAACAGTACTTTTTTGCTTCTTAAGCCTAAGCGAGTGTGTAAAGCTCCTTTTGTGGATTTTATGAGCTAACAGCCACCTAATAAGTTCTAAATGGAGTTTTAATACCAAATACAACTGTATGATGGGTGTGGGACGCTGATTTGAGCTGTTGTGATTTGGGGCCCCTATGTGGCCCCTGAAAGAAACTAGCTTGGGAAAGGCGGCAGAAGGTTGAGATTCAAGATTCTTGATGGTGTTGTCTCTGTAAAACTTCTCGGTAAGTTTGAAGCCATTTGGAGCTCAACTCAGAGATTTCTACATGAAAGCCTCTAAAAGGTAGAAGCAGGCTGTTTTAGCCTGTACACACTGAGTTGATGGCTTCCAGTGACCTGTTGGACTTTGGAGTCAAATTGAACTCACTTTCTGTTGTTTTACACAGATCAGTCACAGGACAGAGTGTTTCACCAGATCTCACCTTTACAAAAAACAATACCAATTTCAAACAGCCATATTTCACTGAACAGGACTCATGTAGAGATTTCTACATGAAAGCCTCTAAAAGGTAGAAGCAGGCTGTTTTAGCCTGTACACACTGAGTTGATGGCTTCCAGTGACCTGTTGGACTTTGGAGTCAAATTTAACTCACTTTCTGTTGTTTTACACAGATCAGTCACAGGACAGAGTGTTTCACCAGATCTCACCTTTACACAAAAAATACCAATTCGATACACCCATATTTCTCTGAACAGTACTCTTTTGCTTCTCAAGCCTAAGCGAGCGTGTAAAGCTCCTTTTGTGGACTTTATGAGCTAACTGCCACCTAATAAGTTCTAAATGGAGTTTTAATACCAAAATACAACTGTATGATGGGTGTGGGACGCTGATTTGAGCTGTTGTGATTTGGGGCCCCTATGTGGCCCCTGAAAGAAACTAGCTTGGGAAAGGCGTCAGAAGGTTGAGATTCAAGATTCTTGATGGTGTTGTCTCTGTAAGTCTTCTCGGTAAGTTTGAAGCCATTTGGAGCTCAACTCAGAGATTTCTACATGAAAGCCTCTAAAAGGTAGAAGCAGGCTGTTTTAGCCTGTACACACTGAGTTGATGGCTTCCAGTGACCTGTTGGACTTTGGAGTCAAATTTAACTCACTTTCTGTTGTTTTACACAGATCAGTCACAGGACAGAGTGTTTCACCAGATCTCACCTTTACAAAAACAATACCAATATCATACAGTCATATTTGACTGAACAGGACTCATGTAGAGATTTCTACATGAAAGCCTCTAAAAGGTAGAAGCAGGCTGTTTTAGCCTGTACACACTGAGTTGATGGCTTCCAGTGACCTGTTGGACTTTGGAGTCAAATTTAACTCACTTTCTGTTGTTTTACACAGATCAGTCACAGGACAGAGTGTTTCACCAGATCTCATCTATACAGCAAACAATACCAATTTCATACAGCCATATTTCTCT
>NW_024040041.1:37273278-37310054 GCF_014851395.1 Micropterus salmoides | reverse complement strand
ATCAGATTTAGCTTTTCACCCGATTTCTGGAGTCTTGTCGTCTGATCATATAATCAAATAGAAACTGATGATTGCTGGGCATTTATTATATTAGCAATCATCATTGCATATGTTGGCTATGTGACACGAATACCAAAGAGAATCAGACTAAATTAATTCAGATGAATCTGTGGCATAAATTTTTTTTATATTTCACTGTATACCTTATAGCCTACTGCTTGCTACTGACTTTTGTGGGTAAAACCACTGACTGCAGTCTGTGTTTTACCCACAAAAGTCTAGCCTTATTTTTTAGCCTTATTTTCTTATTTTCTTTGGGTCAGACACCACAGCAAACGGGGAAATGCACATATGAATGTATATATAGCACTTGATAACCATTGCAAACACAGTTTGAGGTGAAATGGGTGTTTACTCTTGATTGATGAAACCAGTTGACCAGCTCGTAACTCGGCGGGTCCACTCCTGTCAAGGGCCCCCAGCACAGGTGGGCTCCAGTGCAGCTACACTGTCTGCACTGTCTATACGTACGCTCCTGCTGCAGATTTATTTGATTTTAGATTACTTGTAACTTTCTACAGGCTTATTAGATGAGATTGAACAATTCAGCTATTTTTACAAATACAAACAGTTGATATTACAGTTAAGGTTTGATTAGGGCTAATGTTAGTGTGTGAAAAATGTTGGCCCCAGGCCAGTACGCTAAAGAGTACATTTTAGAAGTGCCGGTACTGAGTAAAGGTGAGTACCAGTGTTCTGACAATTTATGCTTCCTTAATGCAAATTGATAGTGTCTCACCCTAGAATACCCTGTAAATTGTCAGAATGCCTGGCCCACTGTAAACACTGCATACCATCCACTTCACTTCTCCTACTTTGTGTACAAGGAAACCAGATTCAATTTAATTCCAAAATGTTTCTGTCACCTGTAGTCACTGTTGTTCCTCAGTTTAAGAGAGGAACCAGAGACTGTAGAGATTCCATTGGTTGGTCACAGGAAACTAAGAACTTCCACTTCGCTCAGCAAGATGCCTCAGACTCCTTCCCATGGAGGCCATTAGCTCTTTGATCAGAGCGAGTGAAGACGGACAGGATTTATCAAGGATGGGGCTGTTAAATAAAGCCAGCCTGTGGGTTACAAGTTTCATTGATGATGCAACCGAACATACTCAAGCTGTGTGAAACACCCATAGTAACCCGGCAGAGAGCTCAGGGGTAGAAACTATTTATCCAGCTCAGCATGTATACCAAGCAGGCAACCATTACATCCCATTTGAGAACATGGGCACTTGGATTTGATGCTGTTGTTTGGCAGTGCCAATTTCATTTTAGTGCTCAGTATTCCTCCTATGTCATATGTTTTTCTCCTCTATTTGATTTTTTTAGCCAGAACGAGGCAGAAATATCTCCAGCAATTCCTCCAAGGATCTTAAAGAAAAGGTCTATAATTTGGAGAGTGACAATCTGACATTCCAGCATGTTATCATGTGAATACGTTTAAAGCTTGTTTCTTTTCATGCAGTCCTTTATACAGGAAAGACCAATATTGGATTCGCTCTTGGCATAGTAAGATGAAACTTTAATATTCCTGTGATGAAATTTTCTGTTAGAAATTGGATCTAGACCATAAATATAGATATAATATATAGATTTATAGAACACCTCCTGGACTGAAATATTGTCATTCTTCATATATGTCATTCTACTGTATCACAGATTTTTCTTTGTTCTCTTTTGTGTTTCAGCTTTTTGTCAACAGTGACTTGTAGGACGATGTGTAAAGTATATAAATAGTATACTATAATACCAGATCTAAAATATATGCTCAGAGTGGCTACAGCATTATCAGACTTTTTTATGGTTATGTTTAGGCACTGGCAGCGCTTAATTAAGGTTAAGGTTTGAAAAGATCATGGTTTTGGTTAATGCAGAAAAAATCCACAGTGACATGAGACACAACAGGATTTTCAACATTGAACAAAAACCACAATCCTTCTCTAAGAGCTTGTTGACCACAGACAGGCCTCTGTTTCCTCTGGAAAGTCCTGCATTTTGTATGATCGCCACCAAAAACTTCGCCTCTGAATATAATCTGGGTAGCGATTGTGTTTTCCACCAAAAACAAATTAGCAGTATATGAACACAAATTCTTGGAGACGGAGTTGTGTATTAATCCATAAGAGTATTTGACTTCTGGACTTGAAGCAAGTCTGACTACGTGACAACTGAGAGATTTACAGGTGAACAGATGTTTGCGGTTTACAGATCCATGCATTACGCCCATAGAGATTGTTTACAGCAGGACGTGTTTTTTTCCTTTCTTTTGTGCTTTGTGGCTGAGATAGAAGAGAAAGCTGTTTTGACACTGCGGATGTTGTACACAACAGAGAGCTGAGAGTCATGAGAGCTCACAGGTTCAGACAGCGACTTTCAGTGTACCTGGGAATATATCTTTCTGAAGGTTGCAGCCACCTTGTTTCCACATCCTCACACTATAGAAGAATTCACAGGGACATTACATAGTTTCCAGGAAAAAAACTCTTCAGTCAAGGACTTTAAAATGTTGTTTCCTTCAGTAAAGTTGAGCCACGGTTGATGTAGCACAACTTCACATTTAACAGTGACTCTAAGTGAGGAAACCCACAGCAACACATCTGAACTCATTACAAGAGATTCACTTTAAAGTTTGTTTTTACATGCAAGAATTATGTTATGTGTGACGAAATTGAAATATATTGTACTGGATTTTATGATTCATATTCCTGATCCTTAACTTCAGTGAGTATTCCCTCAAGGGATACAGCCTCCAGACAACATTGCTTCTTTTGTGTGCTGTTTATATTTACTCTTTAAATTACACCTCAAGCACACCCAGTTACAAGTAACCTTTTTTTTCCTTTTTCTTTTTGTTGTTGGTACATGGTGTAATGCCGTTTTGAGTTATCATTGCAGGAAACGCACAGGTGAAACAAATTTCATTAACAATGACAAACCATCCATCAAGTGTCCCAGTAAGGCATGCCAGTGATGCACCATGCACAACCAAGACTCGCCTAGATTGAATGCAGTTGTTTTTAATGTTATTAATTACACCTGCGCTTTTCCTGCTGTGACATGCCAAAACGTCTCCTGTTTAATGTAACAGATTACAGATTGAGAAAGGTTTAGATCTCTGTCCCAGCAAGTCTTCTAAATTAAACAAAAAATACATCATTTGGTGAGGGTTAGGAAATGATGATGGCCATGCTTAAAAAATAATCCTCATCCTTCTGCAGAGTTTGTGGCTCTATAACAACATCTAACGTCTAACAACAGACTGCCTCCTTTGCTCTCATCATAAGGACTTGAAGGCTCTGTCTTGTGGTTGAATTAGTAGTTTTCACAAACAGTGCATGGCTCCTCATGGCACTTCCACAAACAATGTATTAGTAAACTGAGTCTGAGCTACATTTTAGGGTCTGGATTATTTTCATTAAATCAGAGTGGCGGTGACGTGTGTGCATGATTTTTATATTATATTTCAATTCATTATAAATGTCACTTGAACGTAAACTGATGCTGTGGTTCTTCTTGAAAAGACAGTTTCCTTTGTCTATGACTTGCCATTATAAAGGTATACATTAAAACATAATATGATAAATGCAACAGGTTTATTTGGATCACTTGTTAAATAATGATTCTGTCATGGTAGTAGTGATTTATTATCTGCAGAACAAAAAATACATTTGCATCACTATCTTGGGTGTAATTCCTCTGGCACGCAAAACTGTAAAAAACAGAATGACAGTGACAACATGTGAGTGGGTACGAAATGGTATTTAAGTGTATAACCCTGATATCTGAATTAAACAAATGCATGCATGAGCAGGTCAAACCCTCCTGTGCTTCAAGATTCATTGTTTTCTCATATTAGACCTCATAATTAAGACAAGTGAAGAGCAAGTCTTGTTATTTCAATTGGGTTAGTGTTACAACCTCTCTGATCATAAATTCAAACGAGAACACTAATTGCAATTAATGGAGTTCTGCACACATGTAAGGAACGCACCCTATTTGTTTTTCCTATTAATAGCTACAGATAGCTCTTTGTTGTTGCCTCCGCTAATGGTCTAAAGAATGACTTTGGTTAGAAAAGCTTCTCACCAAATTACACTTGATCCAAATGAGCACTTTTGTCTTATCCGTCTCACTTCTGCAGACCGAACATCTGTGCATGGCTGTACGCTAAAGAGTCAAGCAACATATGGTCCCGTATTTTTTGTCAGGCGTGAACGGTTTACTGTATATTAGAGGCTGATGCTGAATTAGCGAATAAAAGAACAAAGTCAGTGTCTGGCTATAAAGCCTCTCTCAAGGCCTTCTAAAGATTCTGTCTGTGAGCCTGCTGTGATTTATGGAGTGATGCGGTTTTCTTCAGGCTCTAGTGTTTATGAGGGAACTTTCTGGTCAAGATACTCCAAGATACATCTTCTTGTAATAATTAAGCTTTTTTCATCAACCTGGTCATCAGTGTATTTTTTAAAAAAGCATAAAAAGCAATGCATCATTACATTATTAATGTGGATTCTGCCACAACCATGCAAAAATCAGAGTCTCTAGAGACAGTGGTACATGGTGTATGTGTGTGTGTATGGTAGATGTTGTTCATGATCCACTTTAATGTAAAGTAAATTATGCCTGCTATTTTAAGCTATTAGAGTAAGGTCAGAGTTATTTTAAGTACACTAAGCAGAACCTTATCATCTCTGAGCTTAGCCTTAGTTTTTTTTATCGACAAAGCAGCCAGTTCACAGTCCTGACTTCATAGCCGTGTCTAATAAAAGGAAGCCGTGCGTTCTCGGTTTACAGCTACAGCAAAGGTAAAGGTTAGTTGCTCGTTCCCCTCCCCTGAGCAACAAAGGAAACGACAGAAAGAAACAGAAGGAGCAGTGTGATTAGAAGCTGGAGATCGAGTCGCTAATCAAAGCTGCGCCTGGATCTGAAACTCTACCAGCTGAGTGTGGAGTGCTCTTCCTGCTCGCCGTGATGGCGGCGACACACTAACCTGAAGTGACCAGGGGGAACAAAGATCCACACTTTAATTCATTTTACTTTTATGTTCTCTTGCTTAATGAAAATCAAATCAAAACTTAGCCAGGGGCCGCTCGCTCTTTGTCGCTATCCCTCTTCCTCCCTCTCCGTATTCTCTTCCCCCTGTCCCTCGCTGTGTTGCTTTGAAGTGTAAATCAGATTCTACTGATGTATGAAAGTAAAGTGCAGACACTGTTCACCAAAGACCATTTTACAGCACCAAGGGCACACAGGGTTCAACCACTAAACATATAGGTCAAAAATGCTTTATCCAACCGTGTGTGTGTGTTGTATGTAAAGCCACTTATCAAAGGAACAGGTTATTAAAATGTATGAGGCTATATAGACAGAGTAAGATTTTTTTTTTATAGATAGACCTTCTGTTTGTTTTTAATCTCTGCATCAACTGTAAAAACTCCAAAAAACACAAAAATTATCATCTGTCAAGTACTTTTGTCTGGTGCTCTGACTTCCTCAACATGATGCTTTCAGGAAAGTTCTAGCTTGACTTATTTTGTATCTGTCGGTGTTGTTTTTACTTTGGGGATTTTAAATAATTAGATCTCTTAGTTGAGTGAAAATAAGCCAATTCTAATGTAATAGAGCTCTGATATTCTACAAAATAGAAAGTATTAAAAAAGTCCACCTGACCATTTTACACACTCCTCTGACTTCTTCTTCCTTTCATTCATAGAGATTTAATAAAGAAATCCTTGGATTAACCACATCAGTGTACTTCATGAAGACAGAAAGTTTTGATGGCGCCTCACTGTAAGTCATTTCATATTCACATGTTACATACTATCTACTTATATATGTTCATGTCCTGTCTCTTACACTTTATAGTCCAATACATCACTTGGCTCTCACATGTGAATAAACAAACGTTGACTTCTGCATCCTTGCTGCTACAAGACTGCCTGATTTCACAAATTTAAGTTCACTTCATCAACTTTAGTTGTGCGTGAATGTTTCTTTGAAGAGCATCTTAAAGTCCAACTAAAAGTAAATTGCATTTTGTTTTGTCTGCTCCATATCTGCTCAGTAGGCTAAATCACTTGTCTTTATTTGTACTGAGATCAGAAACAAAAAGGCAGACATTAGTATTTTTTGGTTTCATGATGGCACGTGATGTTGAGTTTGAGAGAAGAAGTCCAACGAGCTTAAAACTTTCAACCCAACAGGGCAGTGAACACTAAGCCTGGTGTTGAGTTACTTTTTGAATATATGTTCATGTTCCTGTGTATTTCAGGATCTGCCGGAACTTGTGAGCTCCAGGACAGTCAGTGTCAAGCTTTCTCAGATTTTCTAATCTATTACATGAGACGAGCCACATCGTCAAACTAAAATATGTAGTTTTGTCAAAATAAATGTCTAAAACCTCAACATGAGTGAGTATATTGATTTAACAAATACAATAATATATTAAAATAAAAGTTGTGAACGTAACATATTCTACCAACTTCATGGTGAAATGAGCTATTTTTGTCTTTTGTCTTCTTTAATTAAACCACTACGTTTAGATTAAAATAGAATTTTTAATGGTTGCAAACATACATATTACCAGACAAAAAATAAATATAACAACATGTACTACCTATGCTACCTATATGCCACTCTCTTAAAACAATAATAATTAGTAAAAAAATGTAATCTATTAGACCACATTTACTGCTCATTACACCGCTGCCATAAGTTCAAAGTACTGTATGGGGGACTGTGTACTGTAAAAGTGTTTGCAAAATTGTCACATTGCAACTTATTGCACATTAATAAAAACTCACATTTGCACCTGAATCTCATAAAGATGGACATTATGTATTCATTCAGGCCGTCTCTCCTAAGGTAGGTTTTGTTTACCCATCGACTGCAGCTGTTCAACATGCATCAGAATTAGTCTACCACATGTTTTTACAGTGTATGAAAGACTTTGATTATTTCCAGTCAGCAGTATGTGATGTATATGGCCATGCCTGCTTTTGATTATTTTTCAAAGACTCATCAGTCTTTCTATATCAGAGGATGTTGTATATTTGTTTTTGCTTTGATTCAGCACTAGTTAGTAAAGTTAGTATTTTTAAGATTTCATCTCAGTGACTAGATGATTAATAAAAGTTCAATGCAATAGAGCAGGGGTGTCAAACTCATTTTCACCAAGGGCCACATAAGCATTACGGTTACCCTCAAAGGGCCAGTTGCAACTGTAAGACAAACGTAACATATTGTTAAATAACTGTATCTTTATTTGATTATGTATTCAAGTTAAGGACAATCATCAGATGTAAAAATATAGCCTTAATAAGAAAATGTCTCTGATAAATAAATTTATCAGATTTAAAAACCCTCATTTCTCCATCAATCAAAGCTCAAACATTTCAAGTAAATAACAAACACAAATATCATCAAACATAAGCTTTTACGGTAACTTTTCACTTTTTCACAGTCCAGAGGTAGAGAACCATGGTAAAACAAATAATTGTGATCTGCTAATAACATGAGGGAGAGATGTGATAAAATTATAGTCCAGCTGCACACAGCCTTGCAGAGGGCATACATCCTACTAATGAGAGATATTTTGCACACTACACGATTTTAACCCGATTTGCCGCTCGGCGAGCTCGGCGACCGTCAGGCTGTGATCGGGAGTAAATCAGTGGTTGATCTGCAGTTGCCAGTTGTTATGCGACTACTCAACGATACATCATAACAGCTCCCCGCCACATTTCTGACACATCGCCTACGTCTGCCAGATATCTAGCACGCCAGATATCTAGCACGCCAGATATCTGGAGGAGTCGGCCGAATCGACATCTACATTCAGCCAAAGAGAGCGGGCAGCTAATTTTCACCGCAAATACATTTTACTCACCTCCAGCTCTCTCTGTAGCACGGAGATTCCCGCTACCTGCGTGTGCTAATCCATTCTTTCAGCCAGATTCTATGTCTTTATAATTGCTGTCTTTATAATAACAAAAAACAGCTGTTTTGTCTGTAGGTTCGTGTCATTTACCATTTGACATTTCACGTGTGTTTTCTTGACAAAACGTGCTTTGGAGACCAGCGTTGGGTGACAGAGTCACTGTCAGCGCTTATAGTGTGATCCCCTGTCACCGATCAGTCATGTAGCGTGACGCCACAATGACTTCAAGACTCCCGTCACAAGACGGCAAGTTGTGTAGTGTGAACGGCACGGCCATCGGCCGATGCTGAAAGTCGTGTAGTCTGTACAAGCCTTAACTAACGTTGATCCTTCATCACTGATAGTGCCTCATAACACAAAAGACATAGCCTAGGCCTAGCCTACTGGGTTTTCTCCTTGAAGCACAAACATGTATTCACTTTCCCATCATTCATGAAATTGCCTTCCTTCTGCACCAATTTGCATCGTCTTGGATATTTAGGCATTGTTTGTATACATTTCTCATCTCCACTTGTTGGAAAACTACGGTAGTGGGTGTGGAAACATCGCAATCTAGTGGCGGGATGCTGTCACTTCTGGGGTCACAAAATCGACATGCATTGTGGGAGATGTAGTTTATGGCAGCATAGACTTTTATTTTAGGACAATCATGAATCTTTAAAGCTTTCGCGGGCCACATAAAATGACGTGGCGGGCCGGATCCGGCCTGCGGGCCTTGAGTTTGATACATGTGCAATAGAGGCTGTGGTGGACAGTAACTAAGTACATTTACTTAAGTACTGTACTTAAGTACAAATTAGAGGTATTTGTACCTCCCGCAACCCTGTACGCAGGATAAGCGGTTGACGATGGATGGATGTATGTACTTTACTTGAACATTTTCTTTTCATGCCACGTTCTACTTCTACTCAACAACATCACAGAGAGAGTTATTGTACTTTTTACTTCACTACATTTATCTGACAGCTTTGGTTACTAGTTACTTTACAAATTAAAGGAGACCTCTTATACTACATTTCCAGCCCTATATTGTAGTTCTGTGACTCCTTTAAGGTAGCTTTGCATAATTCAAAGTAAAAAAAACTTTCTGTCTTATACTGGCACTTCATGCAGGCCCTCATTTCAGTCTCTGTCTGAAACAAGCTGAAGATGCTCTTGTCTCTTTGACACAAAACATATGAAGAGTTTATAAAATATAATGTTTTGCTATAAATTAAACTACCCAACAGTTACAAAAGTACAGCTAGTACATTAGTTGATTGACAGAAATTTAATTGGCAACTATTTTGGTAATAGTCATGTCATTTTCTATGTAAAAACATTGATTAATGGAGAAAGTAATCAGTGGATTAATCCATCATGAAAAAAGTAATTATATTGCAGTGATACAAAATAGTTCAACCTCAACCAACTACAACAGTTAAATCCTGCTTTTATGTTAATGCATGAGCATTAATAATAATAATCTAATGATATATAATATTCACAGGACAGTTTTCTTTCTACTTTGAGTACTTTTACTTTCAATGCAGGAATTTTACTTCTAACAGAGTACTTAAGGAGTGAGGTATTAGTACTTTTACTTAAGTAAAGGATCTGACTACTTCATCCACCACTGAATAAAGGAATAGAGATATATGTCTGAGCAGAAACTAATGATTAAAGCTCCTCCACAGATAAATTAATATTACTTACCAGGCTTTGTTATGACCTCATTTGTTCAGATCTCAGAGGTCTACCTTTTACAGCATGTAATGATACTAAATCCTTCAAGACAGAATTTCCCTCTTCTTTTTTCTTTCAGCCAGGACTTACAATGAACTTGAGACACACACACACACACACACACACACACACACAATGAACATGAACATGTTGAGTTACAACTGCTAAAAGACCTTTATGACTCAAAAGTGTTGAAGTCAGTCACCCACAACAAAGATATATCACATTTAATATCAGTCACAATTGTTTAAGTGGATTTGCAGCATGATTTTCTGCTTATTACGCCATATTTTGGGGGGGGGGGTTCTTTTCAGACAAATTGAGGTTCAGCATTAAATGTTTAGTCTTGTTAAGAATAGCAAACCATTCCTGGCTTAAAGGCTTACAAACAAAAGGATTTAAAACAGATTATTTTTTTCTACAAGGCTCGTATTATCAGGATTAAACTTAAAGCGCCCAAGGGTGAGTACAATACAGAAAGGACACACACAATTCTATGAGAAATAAGTGTTCAGGGATAAACAGAGTTACTTTGTTAATTTACTGTGCTAATGACAAAAGGAAACCCTTCTGTATATTATACTATTAAAAGCAAAGTTAAAAAGAATATTCATTTAACGGTGACTGGATGTGGGCAAAAATGGTCTTAATTGACTTTAAAATGATCCAAGACCCCATGATGCCAGACAAAGCCTTTTGCCATGACCATGAAAGGATTTACTCATCTTCACCCACGGACAAGACATACTGTAGAGGTTTTGAGATTCTCGTTTTGTGTGACATATCTATATATACATGATGTCAAATATCACTTTACTCTGCTGGGTTTGACCAGTTTACTTGATTCCTGCATGAGATATAAAAGAATCTGAAGCTATGGGGAAAGTAGGGCAAAGAAAATAGATTTTATGCCGGGCATTAGCCATCATTATTATAATGGTCAGTGATGATGAGTTAATTTCTGCTCCTTAGTCACTGAGCAAAAGGTTATACATGTTTAAATCATGCAGCGTGATCAAAAAAAATACATCAGCTTCTGAAACTTAAATATAAATATAAAAGTAGAATTTTACTATTTCCCAACTATGACGTGCAAAAAGCGATGTATTAGTAATGATGTTATGATGGTCAAATAATGTGTTCAATTGACTGTTTGCTAAACCGCTCCCCCTAACTACTATGGTCTAATCAATGGTTGGCCACCTTAACTAGGCAAAGCAAGCCTGTAAAGCTTTGGAGTTCTCCACATGTTGACGTTGTGTTTATGTGCCTCTACTTAGTAGTTTGGAGGGTTTTATCTGTTTTCATTACTTTTCTAAAACCAAAATACAACAGCAAAAGTGAAATGAATGGATTAAACTGTGTGTCTGTCTGCTCTAATGTAAGCTGCAGTCACTAGCATGTCTGGCAGTGGCGGTTCTAGACCAATTTTATTGAGGGGGCCAGACTGGGGCCAGTTGTTTTGTCACAGGGGCACATTCAATCTGGGACAAAAGAGACAAAGGCAATGTTCAAGCTTTCAAAATGTCTTGTTTAATATACAATCTAATGTTTTTGTATGTTTCAGTAACAAATTAAATACGGCAAATTAATACATAAGCTGATCTACTAATGGTGTGCACGCAGAATGACGTCTTTCAAAAGTGCAAGATAGCACCTGTTGTTCATTTACTACTTTTGCCTTAATGAATATGCAATTTGGGGCGTTTCAATTTTATTGTACAAAGTAATGGGAGGGTAACATGCAAATACATTTATTTACTACAGGTAATGTGATCTAATAAGCCTACAAGCAATTTCATGCGCAACAGCATCTGTACTTAATACATTTGAAAGGAAGGTGCAAACCGCCAAGGAGACACAGCCATAATGAAAGAAGGCCTAGAGAAATTAAAAATATTTGATAATATTTTTCTGTATCCAATATATAGAAATAAAATTATTTTATTTTATTTATTCAATGAACTATATCAATTGAATTGTTTTATTGTATTTTCCTTTAGCTTTGGCAATACTGTCGTTTTAACAGTCATGCCAATACAGCAAAATTCTTTTCGACCTTGAGAGGGAAGAATTTAGAAAGGTGCGTGACGCTGCAGAGAGCCCCCAGCTGCAGTAGTGCACAGATCAAGTGTAAATTCATCCAGCCAGAGGGAACGATCACCAACTGTTCACAGCGCGCCGGTCATAATAGCGACATAACCCATTATAGGTATCGGAGAGCAGGGACGTGCACAGGGGGGTTGCTCTGGTTGCCCGGGCAACTGCCCGTTTGCCTTTCCTGACTCAAGTTGCCCTTCCGACTCGCCCTTCCGAGAAAAAAAATAAAATAAAAAATAATCGCGATCGCAAAGCCTCATTCACTTCCATTCGGGCACCGAAAGTGAAAGTCAGTAGGGGAAGGGCAAACTCTGTTTAAGTGGCTGCACTGCTGCAGCGCTGCCTGCACGTCAGTCGATTCTGTTCCCTACCGGAATTCCTGTTTCCTTCCTTTATGCAATCATACTACAACAAATCATGCGTAGTTTTGCCCAGTTACCATACGTGATACGTACCAACAGAAGTGAATACGAGCTAGAAGCGCAACTGAATGTACGGGAAGCCAAAAGGTTAAAAAAGGATTGTATTTTTTTCCGAAATCTAAGCGTTTTTTTATTTAATATTTTGTTAGAAGCGAGTTTTCCCCATCTGTCAATTCAATCTAGATTATTTATTTTCAAATAAAAAAAAAAAAGGAAAAAAAATAAAAAATAATAATGATTAAAAAAAACAATAAACAATAATATAAGGAACTCTTTTTCTAATATGTATTTTGGTGACATTTATATTGTTAATACATTTTGGATACTGTGTTTAGTGCCTTTTTTCAGGTCAGAGCAACTGCCCTTCAAAATTCCTGTGCACGTCCCTGTCGGAGAGGGAATGGGGCGTACAGGGCCAGGGACAGGAGATCGCGAGGCGACCGGGCACGGTGCGGACTGTCGGTGATTGTTCACTCTGGCTGTATGAAGCACGATCTGCAGTAATTTCCTAGCATCTGGGTCATTCCAGCATACTGTAGCTGTTTCTGCTGGGGTTTCCCAAAGCAGTTTTTCAGTCCCGAGTACTTAGTGCAATCTAAGGCAGGATTGGCAGGTACATACAATTTCCACATACTCGGGACGCACTGAATGAAACAAACAAGGTTTTCCCTCCCGATTCTCCATGGCGGAAACCATTAAAATACGCAAAACCTTCATAAAATACTGCCACTTCCATTGTGTTTTATAATTCTTAGTAAATCACCCATAACAGGTACTACAATTGCACGTGCAACATTTTAGAATGCACACACACAGTACTCTTTATTCGGGATGCTAGTAAATCCGGCCCCCGACTTTTGCTAGGAAAAACAAACGTCTCCATATTCACCCATGTTTTAAATTAAAATTAAATAGTGCTGGTACTGGTCAAAGCAATGCAAAAATGCACACAATGAATGCTGACTGTAAAAGCATGTTACATTTGCTATTTACATCATATAATGAGATATATTCTCTTTAACCTGTCACAAGGTGTATTGTTATGTTTTTCTCAGATAAAAGGATATTTACAGAGGAGTGTGGCTGCAGCAACAGTGTATTTAGAGGCTAATCCTTGTTAACATTGGCCTGCCGTCCTCATCGTCAGCGACCTCGTTTTGTGGTTCAATCACAATCTTCTTGTTTCTCTCTCAGTTTTGTCCCTTTTTCAGTTTTTAATTTCAGCATATTCAACGAGATTGGTAGGTGCAATAAAGACAGAAAATACAAAGACAGCACTTTTCTTAATTGTCTTTTACTCTAGGCACAAATGGTGATAACCTCATTTGACTCCTTCCTGTTTGCATAAAGAAAGAGCTCTGACTTTGTTTTTAGGGCACCAAACTGAGATTGTAAACTCTATTTCCTGTCAAAGCCCAGGTGAGTTTGCCTACATTTTTCATTTAATATTCTACCAAACCTGACTGCTGCTTCTCCTCAAACCCCCTGCCATCACTTTCTGATACATCAAATGTTAATTTGCCTTCATCTTGCAGAACTGTTTCTCCAAAGATAAGAAAGTGAAAACCAGTCCTCTCGTTGGTTACCCTCTGGGTTTGGCTTAATTTTCAACCATTTCCAGGGCTCATCTTGCCAAAATTAAAGACACACATGTCTTGCTTTCTTGGTCCATTAAGGCTGTGTTACCACTTAAGACCTCTGGCTTCATTTGATGAGTTGCTGCACATCACAACCAACATGTTATTAACACTCAGAGCACTGACATCAAAAAGCACAGAGATGAGGTTATTAAAATTATCCTTAGTAAAAGGATGCTATATTTCAAATGAGATTTCAGGTGGACAGAGCTTTGACTGTAAGAGGTTTTTCTAGACTGCCTCTGCAGGTTCAAGGTTGGTGGTTTTTGGGTAGACAAGGCTAGGCTTTAGTATGTGGACACAAGTCATGAATAACCTGTGCAGCCTAATCCAGTCTTGCACAGTCCTGCAACATTTATTATAGTGTAGAGCCTTATGTGAAGTAGAAATCAGCCAAAAGTCAAATGCCTCTGTGTGCGCAGGTCTGTTGAAGAACATTACCATGAGCTATAGTAACAGGTATGTTTAACAGTCCGCCTGAAGAGAACAGACTCTGCCTGTTAAGTGATTTATGCGAGAAATGTACATTTCATATTTTGTTACTCATTATTGCTGATGAGTTCTTCTAGATGAATGATTATAAGAAACTTGAGCTGTTTTTTTAAGAAGATAACCTTTTTGGTTGCTGATTATATTTTAAGTGTTCTTTGTAATATAGTGTTATATGTATAATATATACATATACACATGTGTGTATATGTGTATATATATATATATATATATATATATATACATATATATACACATGTGTGTAAATTAGCCTGCTGGCTAACACTGGCACATTTACAGAAATGTTGATTAATGTGCGCTGTCCTTAAATAAATAAATGAAATGTATATATATATATATATATATATATATATATATATATATATATATATAATAAGTCATGTTCATGCTGACAAACGCTGTGACCATAAGCAGAGGTAGCGTGGGTGCACAGGGGGGGCAGACCCAGGGCCCCGGCTAGTCAGGGGATCCCCTACGTGGACTTTGAGGTTTAGCTCAGTTGACTGTAAACACAGACAAACACTACTGCTGCATGCAATTCAGCTGTATTGGTAAACTTCAGCAGCTCTTATCAAATGAATCAGTCCCTTTGCTCCTGATTTCAATGTTAAAACACCACAAGAATGACAGTTACCACCAAAATAAACACTACATTAAGGAGACATGTTTTAATAAACAAATCATAAAGTAACATTTGTATTTCAAACAAATAGCAAACTTATTAGCAAATTTTAACATAACTCTCTTCACCGCACTGCATCATGGGAAATCTAAGGGTCGATGTATCACCCCGGAGTCAGTTACAAATGGTTAAAACGCACACAAAAGGAAATCATTTAACTACGTAACCTACTTAATCATAGTAGAAGCACAAAATGCAAACACTGATTACCAAATCAACAGAATCTAAACATGTCAGCAAAATCAGGTAGGCAAAATGCTCTGATTCCGAAATGCTCACTGTGGGAAATGCAGCCTGAAGTTGACGGAACGAAACGGGGTCACAGGCAGCTGTGAAGAAGGTAGTAGAAGCACGAAAATGACAAATTAATAACAAGTAAATAACGTGGGGCAGGCTGCACGCTCTGCTGCTGAAATGCTTTGAGACGCTTCCAGTGGATTTTGATGCTGGGCTACGGATGCAAACAATACCGTGGCGCAGCCGTAACGTGTCGTAGCCGGAGTCAGTGGATTTCTGGCCTAAGAAGTGTTTCAGCAGCAGAGCGTGTAGCCTGCCCAGTCTATGAGCCTGCCCCACGTTAATGACTTACTTTTAATAGGTCCTTTTTGTGCTTCTACTACAATCTTCACAGCTCTCTGTGGCCCACTTTCATTCATCGTCTTGACAGGTGCATCTAGCATCTACCACAGAGAGCATTTCAGAATAAGAGCGTTTTGCCTGCCGGATTTTGCTGACATGTTTAGATTTTGTTGTTTTGGTGATGATAAGTAGTTGCTTATTGTGCCTCTACTATGATTAAGGAGGCTACATAGTGAAATTATTTCTTTTGTCTGATTTAACTGTGTTTATTGTTGATATACGATCGTAAGTCTGTACAGGGCATTTTATTTTGAAACTTCACCGGATTCTCTGTCGTTTCTGTGTCTGACTTCCTGAGCGGTTCATCTTCTCTGTGCTGCTCTGCACTGCACTGGGAAGCTTCTGGGACGCGCTGCAGCGCTTCTGGTGTGAGCACAGACTAGAATGTCTGCGATGAGCTCCGGGAGCCGCAACGCAGACCGGCTCAGTGGACTTTCGGAGTGAGTCCGGGGTCATGTAAACTTGGTTTAAATGAATTGGTAGCAGGTGGGCCCCGTGATGAAGCTAGGGTGACCACCTGCTAATAAGCCCAAGGGGGGACAAGGGGTATGTTTCTAAGGGACAATGTGGGACACTGCCTGGCACGGCAGTGCCCCCACCCCACGGGCATACTCACTGATAGTGGTTTACCCATTTCTAGCACATACCACCTTACATGGTATATTGATAATGCCCTATTCCCCTGTGTAATTGCTGATGTATGCTCATGAATAGGCCAACCAATGTGTATTTTTTTCTAAATAAAGATAATATATAATATTTTGAACATTCAATGAATTGACAGATGCACTTCCACTTACGATTTACTTTCACTATTCAATTTTATTTATTTTTCATTACAATTTATTCACTTTAAATAAATTATAATATAAAATTATAGGATTAATAGGAATTGTAGTTGCTCAACACCACAGGAACAGTTAAAAAAAGAAAAGAAAAAAAAAGTCTTAACTCACAACTCCAGAGGTTCACGGAAAGAGAAGGGGAAGGAAGGATGGTGAACTTGCATGTTAGTAAATGCAGGCGGAGGAAAGAAAAAAATAGAATAAACTGTTCAGTGTTATGGGGACACCTTTAGGACTCAAACCTTTCCACCAGCATCTGAATCAAATAAGGAAGATAGATTAAAGCAACATTCATTTTTATTATAAGCTTCCAAATGGTTTTCCAGTATAGACAGGAGTGCAAACCCATCACCATCACAAGGTGACAATACAAAAAGGTGCCAAGATACAATCCTATGCAAAACAATGACATATTTTGACCTAAAAGGCTACGGTTTCCTAAAAGTGACACATTTGCACCCCTGTAGACAGTCCACCAATATTCAAAATCAATCAAACTTCATCTTAGACAAATGGGGTCTTACATAACTACGTTTCTTACCTTCAGGTTTCTTCTTGAACTTGTATTTCTTGTTGGAGCGTACGGCATTGAGGAGAACCTTCTCTTTCTCTACTAAGTATAGAAGTCCTTGCAACTGAATGTGAAGTTCAATTTTCAATTTATTTATATAGTGCCAAATCACAACAACAGTTATCTCACAGCGCTTTTCATAAAAGAGCAGGTCTAGACCGTACTCTATGATGCTATTTACAGAAGCCCAACAGTTCCCACCAAGAGCAAGCACTAGGCGACAGGGGCAAGGAAAAACTTCCTTTTAAGAGGCAGAAACCTCGAGCAGAACCATGGCTCAGGGTGGGCGGCCATCTGCCTCGACCGGTTGGGGTGAGAGAGAGAGAGAGAGAGAGAGCAGCCTACACAATATACACACAGAGGGGTACAGACAGTAAAGGTGATGTTACTATAGACTAAATGAAAAATGGTACAGATATTTATAGTAGTGTTAATGGTAACAGTCGTAATGTTAATGATTATAATAACAATAGGACTAGTAACAATAGTTGTTGCAGCAGAGGGTGTCGAGCAGGAACACGGGGGCAGCAGGTGACCCGCAGCCACAGATCCAGACTTCACAGCTCCAGAGCCAGAAAACCTGCAGGAAGTGATAGGAGGAGAGAGGAGAGAGACGAGAAAGCACAAGACTACCAGAAAGGGGAGAAGTTGTGTTAGTAACATGCAATAATAGGATAAGGTTGCATACAGAGGGAGAGAAAGTAGAGGAGAGAGGAGCTCAGTGCATCATAGGAAATCCCCCGGCAGTCTAGGCCTATAGCAGCAGAACTAAGGGATGGTTCAGGACTCACCTGAGCCAGCCCTAACTATAAGCTTTATCAAAGAGGAAAGTCTTAAGCCTACTCTTAAATGTGGAGATGGTGTCTGCCTCCTGAACCCAAACTGGAACCTGGTTCCACAGGAGAGGAGCTTGATAGCTGAATGCTCTGGCTCCAAGTCTACTTTTGGAGACTCTAGGAACCACAAGTAACCCTGCATTCTGGGAGCGCAGTGCTCTGGTGGGGTAGTAAGGTACTATGAGCTCTTTAAGATAAGATGGTGCCTGACCATTAAGAGCTTTGTAGGTAAGAAGAATGATTTTAAATTCTATTCTGGACTTTACTGGAAGCCAATGCAAAGAAGCTAAAAGAGGAGAAATGTGATCTCTTTTCCTGGTTCCTGTCAGAACACGTGCTGCAGCATTCTGGATCAGCTGAAGAGTCTTAACGGACTTTTTCGAGCAGCCTGATAATAAGGAATTGCAGTAATCCAGCCTAGAAGTAACAAATGCATGGACTAGTTTTTCTGCATCATTTTTAGACAGGATGTTCCTGATTTTCGCAATATTACGTAGGTGAAAAAAGGCGGTCCTTGAAATTTGCTTAATGTGAGACTTAAACGACATGTCCTGATCAAAGATAACTCCAAGATTCCTCACAGTGGTGCTGGAGGCCAGGGCGATGCCATCCAGGGAAACTATATCTTTAGATAATGCGTCACGGAGGTGCTTAGGCCCCAGAGCAATAACTTCAGTTTTATCTGAGTTTAACATTAGAAAATTACAGGTCATCCAGGTTTTAACATCCTGAAGGCACATTTGAAGTTTAGCTAACTGATGAGTTTCATCTGGCTTGATCGATAGATACAACTGAGTATCATCTGCATAACAATGAAAGCTTATGGAATATTTCCTGATAATATTGCCTAAAGGAAGCATATATAAAGTGAAGAGGATTGGTCCGAGGACAGATCCTTGAGGAACTCCATGACTAACTTTGGCATGCATGGAGGACTCATCGTTAACATGTACAAACTGAAATCGATCTGATAAATAGGACTTAAACCAGCTTAGAGCGGTTCCTTTAATGCCAATGAAATATTCCAGTCTCTGCAATAGGATCTGATGGTCAATGGTGTCAAATGCAGCACTAAGATCTAATAAAACCAGTACAGAGACAAGTCCTTTGTCTGATGCAATAAGGAGGTCGTTAGTAATTTTCACCAGTGCTGTCTCTGTGCTATGATGAGCTCTAAATCCTGACTGAAAATCCTCAAATAAACTATTGCTCTGTAGAAAGTCACACAGCTGTTTAGCAACTGCTTTCTCCAGAACCTTAGAGAGAAATGGAAGGTTAGATATAGGTCTATAGTTTGCTAAAACATCCGGATCAAGTTTGGGCTTTTTCAGAAGAGGTTTAATTACAGCTACTTTAAAGTACTGTGGTACATAGCCTGTTGATAGAGATAGATTGATCATATCTATGTATGTATAGAGGTGCTGACTAAGGGTAAAACATCTTTAAGCAACCTAGTCGGGATGGGGTCTAAGAGGCAGGTTGATGGTTTAGATGAAGAAATTATTGAAGTTAGTTGGTAAAGATTGAGTGAAGCAAAACAGTCTAAACATGTATCTGGTTCTACAGCTGTTTCTAAGGTTCCTGAGTTAAGAGATAAGTCAGTGCCAATTTTGTCTCTAATAGCTAGAATTTTATCATTAAAGAAGCTCATGAAGTCGTAACTACTAAGAGCTATGGGAATACTTGGCTCAATAGAGCTGTGACTCTATGTCAGCCTGGCTACAGTGCTGAAAAGAAACTTGGGGTTGTTCCTATTTTCCTCTATTAATGATGAGTAGTACGCTGCTCTGGCATTACGGAGGGCCTTCCTATAAGTTTTAAGACTATCTTGCCAAATTAAACGAGAATTTTCCACTTTGGTGGAACGCCAATTCCTCGAAATTAAAGCCTCGATATTTGCTTTAATTTGCGAGTTTCAGTATTATACCATGCAGCTAACCGTCTTTGTTTTAGTATTTTCTTTTTTAGAGGGGCTACAGAGTCCAGTGACATTCGCAGCGAGACTGCAGCTTTATCAACAAGATGATCGATTTGGGAGGGACTGAAATTAGCATAGGAGTCCTCCGTTACTTTGTGACTAGATAATGTATTTAGAGCTGATGGAATCGCATCCTTAAATTTAGCTACAGCACTATCAGACAGACATCTTGTATAGAAATTTTTGCCCAATGGCGTGTAGTTCAGCAATACAAACTCAAAAGTTATGAAACAGTGGTGGGATAAAGAGGGATTCTGTGGGAACACCACTAAATGTTCAATTTCAATACCATACACCAAAACAAGGTCGAGGGTGTGGTTAAAACAGTGAGTCGGTTCATGAACACTCTGAGAGAAGCCAATGGAATCTAACAGAGAGATAAACGCAGTACTAATGCTGTCATTCTCAACGTCCACATGAATATTAAAATCCCCTACAATAATAACTTTGTCCGTTTTAAGGACTAAAGTTGACAAAAACTCTACAAATTCAGATAAGAATTCAGAATACGGGCCAGGTGCTCGGTACACTATAACGAAGAGAATTGGTTGCAGTGATTTCCAACTTGGGTGCGAAAGACTAACAACAAGACTTTCAAATGAGTTCTAGTTGGTTTAGGTTTAGAGCTGATTAATAGGCTAGAGTCGAAGATAGCTGCAACTCCACCTCCTCGGCCTGTGCCTTGAGGAATGTGAGTATTAATATGACTGGGAGGGGTGGACTTTGAATGCTTACGACTATTCCTCCTTCGGACAGTCACCCAGCCCCCCCCCCCCTTTCCTGGCTGCTCAGGAGATCCCGGGGAACGGCTACCAGAGGCTAACTCAGGCCGTTCCGCACCGACTACCGGGGACTGGCTAGCTACAGTAGCTAAAGACTGATCTACCAAGGTGCGGAGCCGGACTTCTAAATCACTGAGCCTCGCCTCCATGTCTATAAATAAACTTCACTTATTACACGTACCATTACCGCTAAAGGAGGCAGAGGAGTAACTGAACATCTGACACACCAAGCAGGAGAAAGTAGGAGAGAGAGAGGGAGAAGGAGAAGCCATCGCTAGCTGCTAAATCTTTAGAACAAGTATGAGATTGAACAGCAGTCACTAAAAGATGGAAAGAACTGAGTGCTTAGGCAAAATTACTGTAAAGAATAAGTGTTTAGCGGACAGTTGGCCGCTGTAATCTAACAAATGTAACTGTTATTTAGCGAGAGCAGCACAACACGGTACCAACACACAAGCACCGGAAACGGAAATGAGTCATCACGCTTACCGCAATACGTCAGCAGTTGCTCTTCACCTGGATTTCTGACTTGATGAGGTTTACCAAACATCTGTTCCTTGTGTCCGTCCAGCATCCTGTCATCAGTGAAAAGACCCTCTCCACTGAAGCATTGGTGATTGGTACACTCAAGAGGAAAGAAGCTAATGCTGTCATGTTTGGTGTGTGTGTGTGTGTGTGTGTGTGCGCTTGTGCCACTTCTCCACGACTGGAGCTCCAGACTGCGCGATGGCCTGTTGGTGTGGCAGAACGACACAATACTCATCATATAGCGTATCCATGTCCAGCTTCTTGCTTAGCTGCAGGACCTCTACAGCTTCACAGAGATGGTAGAAGTTGAATGGGCTTCTTCTTTAGTGCCAGGCTAGCCACTTTCTTCTGGTGGTTGGAGTCTGAGAAGTCATAGCGCTGCTCCAGGTAGGTGAGAGAGGATTGGTAGAAGTTGCACATGTCCTCTGAGCACAGCTGCCTGTCTGGAAACTGCTGGAGGAGTACACCCGTCTGGGCCCCAAAGAAACTATCACTCTGTTGTTGCTGTAGCTTGGTTTGAACATCATATCGTAGAGCTCACAGACAGTCCCATCTTCTCGCTCCAGAACCAGCACAGTGTCATGTAAAATCTTCAGCGCATTGCTGAGGAAGGACAGGTAAACCTAAAAGAAGTAAGGAGAGTCAGTGATCCTGTGTGCTGGCACTGTTTGCATTATCATCATTTCTCTAATCCCTGTTTCATGTAATAATATTTAGATGAAAGAAAAAAAAATTGAGTGCAATTAAAATTAATTACCTGTAGATCAAGGGGGTTGCCCTCACCATCCTGGTCATCCTTGAAGAGCCGCCATAGTGACTTTGGGCACTGGTCCTCTCCCAATAAGAGAAAGTAGGTCTTGATAGGAGCCCAGCTGTCGTGAAGCCTCTTCACTGCAGGCCACAAGCTCAGCCATCTTGTGGGCACATGTCTAAGCAGGGACTGGTACTCTATCTCCACAAAGGTGTGAATTGAGTTCCTCAATGCGTTTGGCAGATGAGGAGAAGTGGCTAAAGGTCTTGTTGAAGACATTTTCGATGATGTCGATATTTAGCCGATCTCCTGCATGTTTTGCACTGTTGTGAACGATGTGGGCCACAAAGTTTGCCTTCAAAATGCAATTGTTGTCGTCTTTCAGTTTCTGGAAGACAGAGTTGTATCTCCCGTAATACAGACTAGCATTGTCAGCGGAATACGCAGATATCATGTCTAGTCCCAGTCCATTTTCCTCCAGCTTGGTGACTATCTGGTTGTGGATCGCGGCAGATGTTTCATCACTGTCATCAGAGAAATCAAGGACCTTCGTCTGTACTCCCAAGTCTGGCGTCCAGTAACGCACTGACAGTGGGAAGAGCTTGGTGGTCCCATGATTGGAGGCATCTGAAGCCACTGAGAAGAATGGCGTGTGGGCTGTGGAGACACACACACAGATGGGATGAACTTAAGAGATTCTCTAAAAACAGATTATTATAAAAAATACAAGATACTGCTTTACTGTTTTGATCATTATTGATTTTATATAAATAGCTATAGAAATATTTATACCTTTTCAAAAATTATAGTTGCTTTTGTTTGTTTAATTTGGGAGATAACGAATAGTGAAATGTTGCTCACAATGGAAGGATACACAGAGCCTGGTTTCACGAAGGCACGGATGTGTCAGGGTTTGTGTGTGGTGAGCAAGTTGGAAGCAGGGTGGTGGACCCAAACGCAGGACAGTAGGTATAGTTCAAAGGTTTAATGAAACAAACTGAGGGCAAGCACACTTACAAACAGAATGGCTGAGCGGAGGCAATCCAAAATAACAGCCAAAGAAAACAAAGCTGATCCAACAGAAAAATCCAGAAACGGATGCATGGTCCAAAATCCAAAGAACTGATGGGGAACAGGCAGGAAACAAGCAAGACGAGACAGAGCAGGCTACAACCATACAACGAGGGACAGAGCGCATACACGCGACAATGACCAGACAGGGAATGAACAAAAACACCAGACATTATACACAGTGACTAACGAGCAGGGCGGAAGCAACACAGGTGACTGGGATCAGGTTTAACAAGGCAGAGAGACAGAAAGGAAAACAGAGAGACTAGCAGGCAGGCAGATTACTGAGGGGGGAAAAGACAAAACACAAGTTACTCAACACTAAACATGAGCGTAATATAAACAAGCGGACAGATCACAAATGAACTAACACCAACAAGGAACACAGACAGAAACCTGGATACAAGACCACAGACAGACAGGACTGAAACCCAGACACAGAGAAACCAAAATCAAAACACCGAGAAGGCATGCCCAAAATAATATAACACAGACAAGCTCAGGACAGGATCATGACATTACCCCCCCCACCGACGAGCGTCTCCAGACGGTCAACCAAAAAAACAGTCCAGGCTGACCAGGGTGGGTGGAGGGAGGACAGGAGGCGGGCCAGAAAAACAAAAAACACACAGTCCAGGGACCAGACGGGGAAACCTCAGGTGGGCGGCCCGAGGGCAGAACAGAGGGACCAGACGGGGAAACCTGTCAGGAAACAGGCTGGTTGCAGAAGGGTCTTTGATGGTGACCTTGTCGCCTCCAATGACCACCACGGGAACCCGAAAAAATGCCTAGGCGACTCCCTTCAAAAGAGGACTCTGGGGAATGCCTAGCCTCCAGGCTATCAGGCCATAGGCTAGCTGCCTGTGCTGCCTCTGACTCCCTGGCCTTCATGGTCCATTTTTTGAATGGAAAGCGTGCATCTAAAAGTTCCTTCCCAGTGTGTCTGGTATGCACATGCGTGCGCTGTCATGACAACAACGAAAAAGTTTACAACAACCTAGTCAGCAGTTCAACTGAGGGGTGGGTCACGTGGGTGTGGCAACAGTAGCATGCTGAACTGTCAAGTAATGTTCGTTTGGCTGCCTGGGGCTCGAGGATATAGAGTGACCAACTTTTTTTTGAGCAAGCATTGATTATGCGTGACACGGTCTCAATTTGCGGGACGCATGAATTGGGCTTCAAACGCTGTGCGTGCATGCGTTACGCGGGACGGGTGGTCACCCCAGCCCAGTGTGCTGAGAGTCTAGCTCCGCCCCCAGTTGTGACAACTGGAACTGTATGTGAATGACACAATAATAAATAAATAGAGTAATTAATAAATAACAAAGAAACTACCAGCAAATTTATTACAGTGTAAGACGTTCATTGTATTTTGTTCCCACCTGCTCCGGTGAGCACTGTGTATGTAATTTAATCCAATATACCATAAAGTATGATTTACCGGAATCAGCTCCTCTCTCACTTAGTCTCAACAAAAGTATCTATTGCAGGATTGTTGAATTTGATTACATTAGATTGTACCTGTGATACTGTGTCCACCTCTTGTAGATTAATTAGATGTGTGAGGGGATGTGGAGTTGTGTGCTTTATTTGCTGCCTTGTGTTTCACTTGTTTCATCATGTCTTACAGCACTTCATTTTGTCATGTGAATGATTATGATTAGAGAGATCGAGAAAGGTATGCGCTTTCACTCTGAGAAGTCCTTTGAGATGTACTTGTGATGAAAGGCTCTATAAATTAATGAGCTTGCACTTCATGAGATTTTCATCTCACAATCCCTGTGTCTACGTCAGGAAATATAGTTTTGCAGCTGCTTACCTATATATGTGGGCTTATTTAAAATTAATATTCAAATATTCCAAACACTTTAGTGTAGGTTAAAAAAAAGACTTTGATTCTAATCAGATTTTTTGTCCTTCAGCTGTTGGCAGTGAAGACTATTAATAATACTTGAATTAGGGGATAAAAAGTCTGCACAAAAAAACTGCATCCAACTGATTCTTGTGTAAATGTTTTGTGTGATTATAAATTATGAGAACAAGAGCATCCATTTAGCTGTTTCCCATGTATGAACACACACACTGCTCAGAAAGAAAGACCAGTTTGTGTCATGTGACATGAATAGTTTTAGTTCATAGTTTTCTTTCATTAAATTGCTGCTTGAACTGCAAAGACGTTTTTAAAATATTTAATTCCTGATCAAAACGTGTCTTGGAAAACTTGGAAAAAAGGTTACGTATAAGTCATGTAAATCAAATGAATATTTGGTGTGAACAGCCTTTGCCTTCAAACCAGCATCAGTTCTTCTAGGTACACTTGCACATAGTTTTTGAAGGAACTCGGCAGGTTGGCCCAAACATCTTGGAGAACTACCCACAGTTCTTCTGTGGAGTTAGGCAGCCTCAGTTGCTTCTCTCTCTTCATGTAATCCCAGACAGACTTAATGGTGGCCATACCATCACTTCCAGGACTCCTTGTTCTTCTTTTGCTGAAGATAGTTCTCAATGACGTTCGCTGTATGGGGTTGTTGTCATTCTGCAGAAAAAATGTGGGGCCAATTGTTGCCTCCCTAATGGTGTTGCATGAAGAATAAGTATATGCCTGTACTTCTCAGCATTGAGAACATCATTAATTCTGACCAAATCACCAACTCTGTTTGCAGAAATACAGTCCCAAACATGAAAACCATGCTTCACAGTTGAATGTATACACTCATTCTTGTACCCCTCTTCAGCCCTTGTGTGAACAAACTGCCTTCTGCTGCAGCCAAATATTTAAAATTTTGACCAGTCCAGAGCACCTGCTGCCATTTTTTTGCACCCCAGGTCCAGTGCTCTATGCATAGTTGAGTCACTTGGCCTTGTCAGAGGTATGGTTGTTTGTCCATAAGTCTTCCATGAAGGCAACTTCTGATTAGAGTTTTACAGACAGTAGATGAAGGTACTAGGGTCCCACTGTTTTCTGCAGCTCTGAGCTGATGGCACTGCTGGGCATGTTCCAGTTGGAAAGGGAAGTAAGCATGATGTGTCTTTCATCTATGCAGTAAGTTTCTTAGGTTGACCACTTTATCTACGGTCCTCAACGTTGCCAGTTTCTTTGTGCTTCTTCAAAAGAGCACATCTGGAAACCCCTGTCTGCCTTGAAATTTCTGCCAGGGAGAGACCTTGCTGATGCTGTATTGTGTCTTGTTGCTGTGCAGTCTTGCGTATGACGTATGACAGTAAAATGTCTTCAGTGACCTCACTTTGCTAGCTGAGTTTGACTGTTCCTCGCCCAGTTTTATTCCTCCTACTCAGCTGTTGCTCCTGTACAACAATCAGTAGTGTGCAACTACTTAAACATGAATTAATTGAAAGTGATCCTGTGTCTCAGGGGAAATTTTCTTTTTCTTGTCCCGCCTCACAGAGAGCTCAAAATAAAGGGTTAGCGTTCCACACAACATGAAGGGTGGATTTGTGTCAACCATTTCAACCATTTACTGGGGGGATTGTGAGAGCACCTTTTGAAGCTGGTAGAGCTTCGGTGTCTTTCAACAAATTTCTGCCTCAATGTTGAAAAAGACTGTATATACAAATTCTCTGTAATGCTTAGGAGTTAATTAAAGTCACCACTTCAGGAGATGGTTTAAAAGTAAAAAATTAGCACAATTATTTACTTATCTTTCCCGTGTTGTCAAGGCCTAATGCTTATATGTCAAGTCTGTGGCTTGTTGATTAATCGTTGCTGTCTCCACAGATGAGGATCTTACAGTGGTAGTGTGTTTATCTCTTGGACCTCACAGTGATGATTACAGGATAACCTCTCACACACAGTAATTAATCAGCCCAGAAGGAGACCATTCATTCAGACTAAATGTGACAGCTGCTTGGCTGGGTGGATCACTCAGCGGGAGGATCGTAGGTCCCTAATACCAACCTCAAAGTGTCCCTGAGGCTGGCCCCAATTCAAACGAAATCGATAGAAGTTGCACCTGCAGGTGTTTATGGCTTGTCAATTAAATGTGTACATGGCTTTGAGGTTGTCTTCATGACTACTCTTTGTGTTACCAGGACATGCAGTGATTGTACTCACAAGGAAGAGCTTTGTTTTCTAGTACTGCCCTTTAAAACAGATAAGGTCATTACATAAAGTGAAAACACAGCTGAAAGTACTTGCCAAAGACACTCATAAATCATGGTGTACCACACTGTTAGTTAGAAAACAAGCTAATCTTTGAACCAGTCTTTCAATGTGACTGTTTGGTGACTTAGCCAAAATATAATTCTCATTATAGTTTCAGTCCACATTAATGGCATTCATCTCTACACTGTGCGCTGTTTGCAGTCTGGAAAGCATCACACAGGCCATTTGAACTCAGTATGAGGCACTATCCCAAGATTTGATGAGAATAATGAAATGCTTTGCAGATTTCAATGAAATATTAATTCACATTTCAAATTTATATTTTAGATGATGTGACAATGATGCCCCATGTGAAGAAAGTGGTGCAAGGTTGAATATTTGGCCTCTTTTGGCCTATCAAATGTCTGAAAATTGTGAAAAATTACCTTCTCAATATTCCAGAGCTGAAAAGATTAGTTGACTGACTAATGGATTAATTGACAAAATTAATGGCCAATATTTTGACATTCAGTTAATGCCAAACACTCTCTGGTTCCAGATTTTTTAAATATGAGGTTTGTTGCTTTTCTCTGTTTTGTATCACTGCAAACGGAGTATTTTTGGGATTTAGACAGTTGGTCAGAAAAAGCAATACATCTGAAGATGTACATTGGGGTCCAACAAAGACAAATGACAAAAGATCCTCCCAAGTGTGAAGCTTAAACTGTTGAAATGTTTGGCTGAGAAATGTTTGCCCCCCCCCCCCACAAAAAAAAAGTTCCGGATTACTTTTCTGGTAATTGATTTTGTAATTTATTGGCTTACATAAGTTCATAACCAGCATTCAAACCTCTTATAATAGACCTTCGGTAAAACACAGTTTGTACCATCAAATGCACCTGGAGGGCACAAAATCCTACAGTATATTAGAATGTCATGGGTTTAAACGACACCACATGAGCAAAACAAAAGAGAAACCCTTTTTCATCACATCCATGTAACTAGAAAATAGAAAATCCCTTCACATATTGCAAACAAAAAGAAATACCATTTTGCACTGTGGCAGGTCTGTTAGCTGAGATGAATGACCAGCATGCTCCTGCATTATATATATGAATGGCTGCAGGACAGAGGAGGCCTGTCATAAGATCTGGATTATGGGGGAAAGGCTAAATCAGGTAATACTGATGCTGTTTGACTGACAAAATAAATTATTGATGCCAAAGAATGTTTTAATGTGAAGTGATAGATATGCATTGGAGTTGAAAATAATCAGGTTGAAAGCTCTTTCTGTTTTACATGGCAGCATATTTCCAGCTGTCAATTCAATTTACTGATTCTGTTCTGTATAATCAAGGTGTATGATAGCAGTCGGCCACAATTCAATTATTACTGTGAACCAATGTGTTTGTTTTGTTTTCTTTCCCTGTCATACTTCACAAACATGTCATAGTCATCCAGGCCAAAATATGGGTAATAAAGTGTCAATAATAACAGTGTCAATAATACTGTTTATTCCATTTATCCAAATTATTCATGAATTATTTTGATGTAACATTTATTATTACATCCTCTAATACAATACCTTCACTCTGGCAGCCATTGGATGACGAAGACTGTGGTTAGCAAATATAATTATCTGCTGTCGTGATACTGGAAAATACTGTCAAAACACAAGCAAGAATTTTGGTGAAAATGTAGACCTGACATTCATGCAGATGCTGGTGTTTCCCTGTGCATTTAAAGGATCCAGGTACAGACAATGCAAGATGTCCTCAATCAAAGAAAATTATTTAAAGTTCTTGAAAAGTAGGAGGACGACTTGCAAGAAATGACATGTCAACCAACCTCAGATACATAGAAAAGTAAAAAAACAGCTGTCAGACACATACAATTTTAGGCTCTACTGCACTGAGCATATTACACTCCTGCAGATATGAGAATTACTGCATGGAGAGGCAAAACCCTCTTCACAATGGGTACATTTTAACCCCCCCCCCCCCCCCCCGTTTTGCTTAGCCATTTAAGGAGCCAGGATTTTCTTCCTTGGCACCCCAAACAGAAAATCCCACAATTTAAACTCCAATAATCACCCGGTGTCACAAAAAGGGAGCCTATAGGCTACAGGAGCTCTTTGAGCAGTTCTACTGTAAGTAGTCTGCCTGGTATCATTTCCCTGCACTGGTCTAATTGCAGCAGCATATGAGATGAGTGCATCCTCTTCCCTGCATCCTGTGTGTCTCACAGTGAGCTGGACCTAAGCCAGACCTACAGCATAACATGACCCCACCACACCTTGATCTCTCGTTGAGACCCGTTGTCTCTATCTCGTGGCTTCATCCAGTATTGCAGCAAAGAATCTACTCCCTCCTTCGTGCTCGTTTGGAAAAAAAACCCCACATCGCAATAACTCCAGAAGTGTTTTTCTACTCGTGCATGAGACTATGAACAAAATAAACAATTCTCTGAGAACGCGCTTCGGCTGGATTTGTCTCACTGCTTGAGGAAACAAATCACACATCAATTGTGCAGTATGAGGTCGGTGTGGCGCAATATATCGCAGTTTGGACAGAAATGGGTTATAATACTTTGTGTTCAAATAGTCCGGTCAGATCCACTTTCACAGTAAATTAGTGCGCAGCGGGGACGCGTGAAGCAGGGGCGGTTGTCAGTCCTCACCATCCTTCTCATTGGCTGCAGCAGGATGCTCGGTGTCTCTCCTGTTTCCTTGATCCTCAAACGCAACTAGAGCCGACTGAGGTTTGCGATGGAGCGAGAGAGGGAACCTTCACCTGTAGGTATTTGACATTAACCTGCGTTTCACCATCGACAAAAAACACAAGGGACTTTTGAAGTAAAGGCTCTGTGCTTCGGATATAGCATCGCTGCACAGTCGCTGGAAATAACTTCATTATTCCAGGGTTTTGTTTGTTTTTTTTGTTGCGGGCGACTGTCTCCCTGTCCTCCGGTTTAACAGGATACTGCAGCCTGTATGGAGGGATGTCGGCATGGCTTGCACCAGGAGAACCAAAACTTTGGTGTCCACATGCGTGATCCTGAGCGGCATGACCAACATTGTTTGCCTGCTCTATGTCGGATGGGTTACTAATTACATCGCCAATATTTACATCAAAGTCCCGATGCCTTTACCGGAGAGAAAGTTAGAGGGTGACAAAAGAGGTGACACTCTCCGGATCATGGAGAGACTCGATCGGCTGGAGAATGTGGTCAACCAGCACATACAAGGTAAAGCCTCCATCATTTTAACTTGCCATTTGAAGAAAACTGCACTCCCTACATTTCGTTACCTGCACCCACACCATGGGCTCCAACGAAAGAAAGTTTTAATATGCGAACACTTTACCTGCAAGGTGCTGTTGTGTGTTTGCATTGTCTGTGTTTTTTGGAAATGGATAAAGCAGGAACTTCTTTTGTCTGTTTGAGGGTGTGGTGACATAGGACTGTAAGAAAAGGTTTAGTACAGGCTATAAACTAACCTATTTTAAAATGGCACTACATTGACAAGAGCCAAATAATTCGTTATCAGTAGCCTATATCTTGTAATTTATGCCATAAATAGATAAAATACACAAAAGTCTGACATGCTGTTGAGTACAATTTAAAGCACACAACATTGCATCCTGACTTAAAGAATCTCATGTCTCATCATCTATGGTCTAAAACTGTTAAATGCATACTGCTGAAACAAGCTGCATATTCTTAGGAAAAGTGTACAACATGAAGCTCCTCATATCTTGAATTGCACTCCACCTGAATGACACAATATTGACAGCCAAAATACATGTGAGAAAAGTGTTTAGTGCTGGCAGTAGAAGAAAAATCTACATTAAAATACAGTTACAGTGTATTGGTCAGATTCAGTGCTGGCCTACATCTGATAATGACTGTGGAGAAGTTGCTAAGAGAATTTTCTGATCTGTGCGTCTATTCATCCTTTGGCTACTTCTTATTTGATCAAATTTAACAGGGAATATTTATGAAACTGTTCAAATCAAATCAAAGTCCCTGCTCAAAATACATTATTTAGCTCAAACCTTTAGGAATTTCTGGAATCCTTTTTCTCAAATTCCTCCCTTCCTTTTCTCCACTCCCGGTGTACAGTTACTTTACACTTGATCACACACAGTTAATTTCACTCCTCTCTGTGTCTTTAAAATAAGCTATTCTTGTCATTGCAGGGGGGCTCATTTTGGACAGGTCTTAATTTGAAATGGCTTAGAGCTGGTGCAGAAGTGAAATGCAGACAGAAATCTACTCATGCCGCTGTGAGTAATAAAGGCTGTGTGCTAAGCTTGGGTAAACATTCCTCCTGGAGGCAGGTCTCCATTTCAGCTTGGCACCCATAGGCATCTGCGGGGCGGAGCTTTGTTCAGGTGCCCCTAGTGACTTACCTCCAAAGTACATGTTTCAACTATTTCTGTTATGCTGACAGAAAAGATCATTTCATGCTAGATTTGTGCTTTAAAAAATCAGCAATGGTTTGAGAAAACGTCTACAGTGATTTTCCACTTTAGCAAGCCTTCATCTAACATGAAAGATAATTATAAAAAAGATAACTCACAAATATATGTACTGTAACTTATAAAGCTTACCCGGTAAGCAAGCAGATTATATTTCAATTAAATAACAGACAGACCCACAATCTACATCTCAGTACTTGGACTAGTTTTAAGGAAAAGCATGACATTTTGGGCAATGTGCTTATTTGCTTTCTTAACTAAAGTTAGATCAGAAGATTGAAGCCCCTCTCACTACTGTTTGGTAAATATCAACCAGCAGCCACTTAGCTTAGCTCAACTGAAACAGTTGGCCTGGCAGGTTAAAAAAAAAGTCTGCTTGCAGCACTGCTAAATCTCACTGCCCCCTGCCAAGAAATAGTCCCACACATAACCCACCATTAAACCACAACTTGTAGTTTTTACACTTGAGTTTAGTATTAAATAAACAAACAAAATATAGCTTGTTAATTAGTGAGTATTATTGGTTCTGGAAGGTAGATTATTTACCTTTGGCTGACTGTTTCCCCATTTCCAGACTTTGTGCTAAGCCAAGCTAACTGCCTGCTATCTGTGGCTTCATATTTACCATAAAGACAAGACGGTGGCATCAATGTTCTCAACTAACTCTGCCAGAAAGAGAATATGCTGTTTTCCCCAAAATGTTGAATTCATCATTTTTCAGCTGTGCTCAGTGTTTTTTTATGCCACTTTTAAAACTTGGACAAGCATACTGTAATTAGCTTTTTTTGCACGCATTCTCTCACAAGCTCATGCACATTGGCTGCTTTGGGTATTTGTACTAATTTCAATTTGTAAACCTGTTTCCAGTCTCCTGATATAAACTGCAGGGACATGGCAGACATCACATTAATACAAACAGTAAGTCTCTGTCATTTTTAGAGTTTGGTAGCACAGTGAAGAATCTGTTGGGGCTAGTGCTGCAGGAGACTGTTGATGTCATACATTTGCAACAATAAAATCTCTTCCAAACGAAATGACCTGTCTTTTTAAATCCAGCCATATTGTCTGGATTTCCCTGATAATTGCTCCGAATGCATCTTCTGCAAATATAGACCCATAATCCGAGTCTGAAAGTGGCCGGCGGCATCAACAGTCAGAGAGCTTCGGGCAGAGCCAGAGAGTCATTAGTGCACTTATGACATCTCTAAAAATACATTTTCTCATATCGTTTTGTGGGACAAGTGCAGGAATTTTATATTCTGACTTCTGCATTCTTTTGTTCAGTACTGTGACTTGCACACTTAGAGGGTCCTGGTGCACTATTCACACAGCCACATGCACTTAGTTTTAATTCATCTGAAGACTAGCATGAGCTCCTTCACCACAGAGCATTACTGCATGTCAGAATGAAACATTTACTGCAGCTGACTCACTGTGGACAGTCAAAAGAGATGTCTCTGGTGTCAGCTTCCCACTCAGGGATGAGACAGAAATATTCCACTCCTTTAACTATGTGATGGAGTTAAGTGGCCTGTTATCAGGACAAAGCAATGTGGCAACAGCACGTAGACCAGCTGAACTGTTCCTTGTATGAAGTAGGAGGAGTATTTATTGGAAAGTTGGACTGAGCAGGTTCACACACGCCTAACATGAGGGCTGTTTTTTCCACTATATGCTTCCAAAACCAAAATTATGAGCACTAGTGACGTTCTACAGAAGACGGTGTCATGTTATACTGAAGAATGTCATATGATAGGAAAATAATTATTGGAATACTTTATGTTTGCATACTTGTTGGATACACAGAAAATTAAGTGCTCTAGTATATGTTTTTGTTTATGCTTCTACGTTACTGTGCGTACTGTATCACTTTTGGATATTTATATTTCTCGATCTTTGCTATTAACAGTATTTTTCTTCTTCTATTGTTGCTGGGTGAACAATTATTTTCATTATTTCACAATACAGATTTTTCTTACAGACTTTTCTTGATTAAGCCTTTAGTCTATGAAATTCAGGAGTTATATTTTTAGAAAACAAAACCTGTATGTAGCAAACACTGTATGTGTATAAATGTATGGTATGACAGACATGCTGTTTAAACAGAAGAGTGTTTTATTAGGATGTGTGTTTGTGAAAAGGTTGCTTGTTTCATGGCTTGCTATGACCTCTGAGGATGTGTATTACCCGTGTGTAGTCTGAATGAATGACTATGAGGCCGGCAGAAGCTGGTGATTAACACACTGCTGATTTAGCTGCAAATGATAGCGACAGTTCCCAAGATGGCTTCAAGCAAATCCTCCCGTCAAGTCAATTGAGAAGCTCAGTAAATCAGCGTTTCCGTTGATGCTCAGAGGACAGTTTTATTTGGGTATTTATCTGATGTGATTTTCCAGAGTGACAGTGAGCACGGCAGTAGAATAAATAAGTGAGGAAGAGGTGAAAGCACATGTGTGTACATGGATGTGTGCAGGTGTTTGTTTGCATGCTTGTGCATGTAGGCTATGGTATGCAGCTCAGAAAAGTACAAGTTACACTCACACATACTACCAGTTCCTTTAAAGTGCCCAGTCCTCTAGAAAGAACAGTGCAGACTCTTAATACAGTTTTAGAAGAAGGCAACCTTGTTTCTTATAAAATAACTACCCTTTTTATTTCTGTTTACTAATGATAATGTGATTCAACATGTTGTTAGTTACAAGATGACTTAATGTGTGTCATAAAGGTATTAAGAAACATATCAACTGCAAAGTTATTAAGCCATAATCATATTGACTCGAATATCACATACAATGGCTGAAACCTACAGTTTTGGCTTCTAGTGTTTCATTCATTCAACTTCTTCTGCAGCAAATTTTATTTGGCAACTTGAAAACTCATTTTCTTTTTTTCATACTTTTAAAAAAAAGATGCAGCATGATGGTAGATTTAGGAGGTCATGATGAGTAGTTTGTAATTATGTTTTCATATGTAAAACAGTGCCATTATGTAAGCATGTTCATGAGTTGTGTTGACAGGAGATGTTTACCAAACCCTTAAAATGAAATTAGGGATGCCCTTCTCTTAGTAGTTAATTAGCTGGGTCTTACTACTTTATTGGCAATCAGCCAGAAGACGCTTGTTAGTGGGCATAAACCGAGTAGCTAATTAAGGTGAATGAGGGGCAGGTGGGCTGGCAGGTGATGATCAGGTGACTGGGGAACAGCAAGAACAGCTGAGGACTAGAGTGAAGGTAGAGTCTGAAGTGACAGGAAAGACAAAGAAGTGCAAAATGAAGATTTCACTATAATAATTGTTGAATACATTATTTGACTATAGTTTAATACAGTAGTAGTAATACAGTATAACAGTGTAAATTTGCTGTTCCTTCAAAATAACACATCACACAACCATTAATGTCTAAAGTACACCTCTAAGTGAAAATGTCCAAATTGGGCCCAATTAGTCATTTTCCCTCCCCGGTGTCATGTGACTCATTAGTGTTACAAGGTCTCAGGTGTGAATTGAAAGCAGGTGTGTAAAATTTGGTGTTACCGCTCTCACACTCCCTTATACCTGTCACTGTAAGTTCAACGTGGCACCTCTTGACAAAGAACTCTCTGAGGATCTGAAAAAAATAATTGTTGCTCTACATAAAGATGGCCTAGGCTATAAGAAGCTTGCCAAGACCCTGAAACTGAGCTGCAGCACGGTGGCCAAGACCATACAGTGGTTCAACAGGACAGGTTCCACTCAGGACAGGCCTCGCCATGGTCAACCAAAGAAGTTGAGTGCACGCGCTCAGCGTCATATCCAGAGGGTGTCTTTGGAAGATAGACGTATGAGTGCTGCCAATATTGCTGCAGAGGGGTGGGGGTCAGCCAGTCAGTGCTCAGACCATGCACCGCACAATGCATCCAATTTGTCTTCATTGCTGTTGTCCCAGAATGAAGCAACTTCCAAATATGATACACAAGAAAGCCCACAAACAGTTTACTGAAGATGGGTGGGGATGGCTCAATGGATAAGACACATGTCTTTAGTGTGAGAGACCCGGGTTCAATCCCCCACTATAACCCATCCGCCAATGTGTCCCTGAACAAGACACTTAACCCTAGCCGCTCCAGAGGCGTGCGACCTCTGATATGTATAGCAATTGTAAGTCGCTTTTGATAAAAGCATCAGCTAAGTGAATAAATGTAAGCAGCCTAAGGAAATTAATTACTGGAACCATCTCCTGTGGTCTGATGCGACCAAGATGAATTTGTTTGGTTAAGATGGTGTCAAGCGTGTGTGGCGGCAACCAGGTGAGGAATACAAAGACAAGTGTGTCTTGCCTACAGTCAAGCATGGTGGTGGGAGTGTCGTGGTCTGGGGCTGCATGCTACCGGCACTGGGGAGCTACAGTTCATTGAGGAAACCATGAATGCCAACATGTACTGTGACATACTGAAGCAGAGCATGAAACATATCTTTGCATTTCCGTACTGCTGTTTCACGTCACATATCTGACAAGCTAAGATCAGCTATTATCGTCTGGCTAATTTATCAATCTGGCTCTACTGTAAAAAGAAGATGTGATGAAAACTACCCCTACCGTTTCAGAGTGTATTCACTAAGGACCAACTGTACACGTGCATTTGTTATGATTACATTACTTCTGATCAAAAACTAGCAAGTTGCTAACTTTGCTAACAAAACCAAATGTAAAACACAAGACATAGCAATATTACTTACTAGTCTAACTGTGTACACAGAAAGTAGGCCAGCTCGCATCTGTTTCGCAGACTTTTATTTCACGAGCATTACTGCATGTCAGAATGACATCCGGCAGCCTCTTGCTTGGTCATTCTTTTTTTCACTTCTTAGCAACAAAGCTTAAGAGCACTTATGGCAACATTACCAATGTCCAGGAGTCTAATCTAGTATGTTTGCTTACATCAGTCTGAGATTTATTGCTAGCAGTTAAACCATATTGCTCAAGTTCTATTCTCGCTTCCTCCAACACATTCTCATCGCAGCCTCTGCCATGATATCCATACTGAGAATACCATGCTAGCTTCTTCCAAAGAGCTTACATTATGTACTTTTTGCTTCTCTTATAGCTGCTTTCTAAAGAGTTTTGTTGGTGTGTTGAGGTGACGTTA